>NC_089763.1:57410086-57472586 GCF_040412425.1 Macrobrachium rosenbergii
TGCTGTTGCGCCCTTACAGTATGTTGTTAGCGCTACATTCTTTAAGGCATTTCCGATTCATATATGGATAAATGTGCCTTTCGTTGATTAGGCAATATGGAGTTTCTTTGTGTGTGAACATGAACAATCCATACTTTATGTATTTTGCTATACACAGTCAGAGCTAAAAAAAATAATGGATATCCAGAATTAATTCTACTTAGTTAAGCTTCTCTCTCTCTCTCTCTCTCTCTCTCTCTCTCTCTCTCTCTCTCTCTCTCTGTCTAAGGCGTGAGCTATATCCAGACATCGCGGATAGTTTACTAACTTCCCGATAATTTTGATATAGACGATGCGAAGCGACGTAAGTAGTTGGAGGTTATCATTTAGGTTCTTGAGCACATCCCCGTGTCCGGTGCGAGACCAGCCAAGCGATTCGGAAACCTTGAAGTTAATAGATATCTTATCTAAATGGGTACGTGGACACATTTTGGCAGAGTTATCACAGTGCATTATACATCTTAAATCGTTGATGGTCCAACGCTTTTAGAGATATCGGAAAGCTGTTGGTTCTCCCCAAAATTTTATTCCGTTGTTGTCTCGCTATTATATATATATATATATATATATATATATATATATATATATATATATATATATATATATATATATATATATATATATATATATATATATATATATATAGAGAGAGAGAGAGAGAGAGAGAGAGAGAGAGAGAGAGAGAGAGAGAGAGAGAGAGAGAGAGAGAGATTTTAAAATATTTAATTAGGATTAACTCATTATTAGCTGTACTGGGAGGACTCGGCTTTCACTATTTATTTCTGGCTTGTTTCGGATTTATCAAATTTTCTTTATAAAATTTCTTGAGGGTTATACAATAAATCGTCATATTGTCTTTTCTCAAGCCATTTTTAGCTGATTTAATAAATTCATAAGTTGTTATTTCCTAATGTTTTATAAGTATTTTAAAATCCTTATTATATAGTTTAGATTCTGAAATACATTATTTCTATAATCACCCCATGTGATATTTTAAAATGCAGTATACTGTAACATTTCAATCAAAGCTACCTGCACTGATAAACATATTTCTCAAAAATTCTATGTCACAGCCAACACGTCTTCGATTTACGTACCTTTGACAGTACCCTCTATTGCTTACTTTTCCCATTTCGTCCAGTGATTTATCTACGTACCTACTAAAATATAAGGACAGTGCGCATTATAGCTTACTCTCCATTACCTCAAATATTAATGGAAATAATACTTAAGTGATTAGTGTCCCTCTGCATTCTATGGCATCCAAGCCCTGAATCAGCTGTTTTCAATGGGCACTGGTATGTTTAGTTACATTTAAAGCCCCTGTTATTAAAATCCTTTTAGGTGCTCATTACTATGAATAAATCTTCTCCCTGATTCTTAGAGATGGCTTTCTAATTACTTATTAATTGATTTAGAATTTTATCTAAATATTGTTTAAGAGTTGTTTACCAATATCTTTACCGTCTATTAAGCAGAGATAATCATTGATATTGTGTTCATCATCTGTATTGTTCTTATATATTTTTACTAAAATATTTAAAATGCTGCAGACTCTTCAGAAACAAACTGTACGCAACTACCACCAAAGATGATCACGTGGGAAAAAGAAAAAAAACGGAACAAAAACAGAAGACACTAATCAAAATGCAGATGAATATTGGGCAGCTAAAAAGATAAAAGGTCAAGGAGGAACTGTGATCCCAGGACTAAGGAAACACATGTTGGAAAGGCAATGGGAAAATCAAGGTTTGAGAGCATGAGCTATAAGAGGCAAATTTTTTTAATGCAAATGGCGAAGAGATGGGAAAACCTATACTTTCATCCAGGCCAACCCCATGGGAACTAAGAAAAAATAAGAAAAGCAAATGGAGCTCAGCACAGATTAAAACGACTTGTGCTTCCTCTGAAAAACAGGAAAATGGAAGAATTAGGAGAAAACGAACATAGAGAATAATATCACAGCTTGGCAGCTGAGGAAAAGAAACAGTCACCCTAAGAAGTGATGTTGAGCATTCCGTCTTCCTTAAAAAAATTTTTATCCTCACGAGAGTGTTAAATTTGCATCCTTCCTCAGGCGCAGTTTTGATTTTGCACACACACACACACACACACACACACACACACACACACACACACACACTGTTGGCAGACTATCACTGTCATTTTGATGACGTATTTTCATTATGACGAATCCTAGTTTGCCGAAGATGTGCATGTTTTCTTTACTTCCTTGTTTACGGTGTTAATGACGTATTTCTTGTTCCAGGCATCCTTTCATATTATTTGCCAACCTTCTGCATTAATTTTACTATGTTTGATATTTTACGTACATTTCAGTCACCTACCATTACTTTTGTGGTCTTGAAGATTTTATAATTATATCGCCTCGTCACCGTAAGGGGGTTAGTGTTGTGAGTACGCATTGCTGAAGGGTGCTTGCGGTGCCCCATCGGCGCCTATCTGCAACCACTCTTTAGCCTTTACCTCCAATCCCGCTTCCTTTCTTCAGTGTTGCTGTCCAGCCACCCCAACTGCCTCTTTTTTACTGTCTGAAGCGACGGATGGCCGAAAGTGCCCAGTGCTTGGCTTGACAGCTTAGATTTCATAAAATCACCTTGTCTCTTATCTGGCCCAGTTGGTAATTTCTTATAATTATGTTCTGTGCTGTGTTGGATATTCGATAAAGCTCTGTTGTTTATTTATTGAAGTTTGTCATCATTTCCGCTACAGCCTCTCATAATCGTATCATCAGATTTGAAGTTTTCCACTGCGTGCTGAGAGTATATTCTCCTCTTTGATATAACCTTTTACTTGCTAAATGTTTATCTGTTCCAAATTTTTGTATCCACTTCTGAGTAAATTAGAGATTCATCTACGTTTTTATTATCTTTATTCATGATATCAAATGCCCCTTTACTCATTTCTGTTTGAGCCCCATATGCAGTTTTATGACATACTTATAAAGCGAGTGAGGACTCACTTGGTATAATGCTGCAGTGTAGATGCCTGCTGTTGTTAGGCTATCATTCTTGTTGTTTCTCTTGCATGTGACCAGAATTATATGTTATGGTTTCATAATTATTATTTGAAAATTATCTCTACTTCATTAGTTACTTGTATAGTTTTATCTTTTGTGATACTATTTGTATTTCATTATTTGTGTGTGATAACATCGGTTCCCAATAACATATTCTTCGCTTTACACTGCGCATTCATGCGTTGTTAAATTCTCAGGAAATTGTCGACAGTCTTCATTATTATACAGTATATATATGATTTCTTATGATCAGTATAGCTACTGCAAAAGCAAGGTCCAATGAGGCTCTTCTCTTATACCATACGGATGTTTGGCCATCTTTTGAGCACTTGTGAGGATCTTTTCCAATTAGTCTCGATGTCTGTATTTGACTTAAATTCTCTCTAAAAATCGTTTCTGCCTTCTGTAAAACTGATTTATAGGCGTTGCCATTGACAGCACAACTTACGTCCCTTTCCTTACTTCTAGTAGTATTGAGTAGGTTTCTGTTGTCTTATTCTATTTCTCCTTTTCACGGTTGACCTTTACTAGACTACTCTTATCCAAAACATGATTGTACCAGCGATACCGCTTCTTCCTTTACTTTGAAACCCTTTGTATTAATTTCAAAGCCTCTGAGACACAGATTCAGCATTCAGCTTTAGTTCTTTCACGTAGTTCTTGGCACTAACGTGTCGTATCTCCAGTTCTTTCATCTTGGTCTTTGGATTAACCTGTCGTGTCATCTTTAATTCTTTCATCTAGTTCTTTGGATTAGCCTGTCGTATCATCTTTGGTTCTTTCATCTAAGGCCTTTGGATTTGACCTGTCGTGTCATCTTTAATTCTTTCATCTAGGTCTTTGGATTAACGTATCTTTAATTTTTCATCTAGGTCTTTGGGCTAACATGCCATGTCATCTTTAATTCTTTCATCTAGGTCTTTGGATTAACCTGTCGTATCATCTTTGGTTCTTTCATCTAAGGCCTTTGGATTTGACCTGTCGTGTCAACTTTAATTCTTTCATCTAGGTCTTTGGATTAACATGTCGTGTCATCTTTAATTCGTTCTTCTAGGTCTTTGGGTTAACATGTCATGTCATCTTTAATTCTTTCATCTAGGTCTTTGGATTAACCTGTTGTGTCATCTTTAATTCTTTCAACTAGTTTTTTTGATTAACCTGTTGTATCATCTTTAATTCTTTCAACTAGTTTTTTGGATTAACCTGTCGTATCATCTTTGGCTCTTTCATCTAGGCCTTTGAATTAACCTGTCGAAACATCTTTAGTTCTTTCATCTAGGTCTTTGGATTAACATGTTGTTTCATCTTTAATTCTTTCATGTAGGTTTTTGGATTAATGTGTTGTGTCATCTTCAATTCTTTCATCTAGGTCTTTGAATTAACGTGTCGTATCATCTTTGGTTCTTGCACCTAGGCCTTTGAATTAACCAGTCGAATAACCTTTAATTATTTCATCTAGGTCTTTAAATTAGCATGTTGTGTCATCTTTAATTCTTTCATCTGGCTCGTTGAATTAACCTGTCATGTCATCTTAAGTTCTATTATCTAGGTATCTGAATTAACCTGTCATATCATCTTTGGTGCTTTCATCTAGACCTTTGAATTAACCTGTTGAATCATCTTTAGTGCTTTCATCTAGGTCTTTGCATTAACCTGTCGTGTCATCTTTAATTCAGTCATCTAGGTCTTTGATTTAACCTGTCTTAACCTGTCGTGTCATCTTTAATTCTTCCATCTAGGTGTTTGGATTAACTTGTCATGTCATCTTTAATTCTTTTATCTAGGTTTTTGAATTAAACTGTTGTGTCATCTTTAATTTATTCACCCAGGTCTTTAGATTAACGTGTCGTGTCATCTTTAACGCTTTCATCTAGTTCTCAGGCTTAACCTGTCGAATCATCTTTAATTCTTTCATCTAGGCCTTTGGATTATCCTGTCGTGTCATGCTTAATTTTTTCATCTAGGTCTTTGGATAAAAATGTCATGTCATCTTTAATTCTTTTATCTAGGTCTTTGAATAAACCTGGCATGTCATCTTTACTTCTATCATCTAGGTCTTTGAATTAACCTGTCGTATCATCTTTAGCACTTTCATCTAGGTCTTTGGATTAACATGTTGTGTCATCATTAATTCTTTCATCTACGTCTTTGAATTAACATGTCGTGTCAGCTTTAGTTCTATCATCTAGATCTTTGAATTAACCTGTCAAATCATCTTTAGCTCTTTCATCTAGGTCTTTGGATTAACCTGTCGTGTCATCTTTATTTCTTTCATCTACTTCTTTGGATTAACCTGTTGTATCATGTTTGGTTCTTTCTTCGAGGTCTTTCAATTCACATGTCGTGTCATCTCTAATTCTTTCATCTAGGTCTTTGGATGAACCTGTCATGTCATCTTTAATTCTTTTATTTGCTCTTTGAATTAACCTGTAGTGTCATCTTTTAATTAACCTGTAGTGTCATCTTTTATTTATTCACCTGGGTCTTTGAATTAACCTGTCGTGCCATCTTTATTTCTTTCATCTAGTTCTTTGGATTGACCTGTCGAATCACCTTTAATTCTTTCATCTAGGTCTTTGGATCAACATATCTTGTCATCTTTAATTCTTCCATCTAGTCTTTGGATTAACATGTCGTGTCATCTTTAATTCTTTCATCTAGAGCTTTGGATTAACGTGTTGTGTCATCTTTAATTCTTTCATCTATGTCTTTGGATGAACCTGTCATGTGATCTTTAATTCTTTTATCTAGGTCTTTGAATGAACCTTTTGTGTCACCTTTAGTTTTTTCACCGAGGTGTTTGGATTAACCTGTCGTATCATCTTTAATTCTTTCATCTTGTTCTTTGGATTAACCTGTCGTATCATGTTTGGTTCTTTCAGCTAGGCCTTTGTATTAACCTGTCGAATCATCTTTAGTTCTTTTATTTAGGTCTTTGGATTAACATGTCGTGTCATCTTTAATTCTTTCATCTAGGTCTTAGGATTGACTTGTCATGTCACCTTTAATTCTTTCATGTAGGTCTTTAGATTAACGTGTCGGGTCATCCTTAATTCTTTGATGTAGGTCTTTGAATTAATATGTCATGCCTTCGATAATTCACTCATCTAGGCCTTTGGATTAGCCTGTTGTATCATCTTTAATTCTTTTATCTATGTCGTTGGATTAACATGTCGTGTCATCTTTAATTCTGTCATTTAGGTTTTTGAATTAATATTTCTTGGCATCTTTAGTTCTTTCATCTAGGTCTTTGAATTAACATGTGTCATCATTAATTCTATTATTTAGGTCTTTGGATTAACATGTCGTGTCATCTTTAGTTCTTTCATCTAGGTCTCTGAAGTCTCTGAATTAACCTTTCGTTCATCTTTAATTCTTTTATCTAGGTCTCAGAATTATCCTGTTGTGTCATCTTTAGTTCTATCATTTAGGTCTTTGAACTAACCTGTCATGTCATCTCTAATTCTTTCATCTAGGACTTTGAATTAACCTGCCGTGTCATCATCAGTTCTTTCATCTAGTTCCTTTGATTTATCTCTCATATAATCAATAGTTTGAGTTTTCAAGGACATTTCAAACTATGAAATCACGCAGAGGACCTTATTGCTCAAAATGGTTTTAAATTAAGAAATATTTCTGTGGGGTTTCGATATTGTAAATTTAGTTCTTAATTTCATTTATTCTGTATCTTTACCGGCCACATATCTCCTGATTAGATTAGTTGGGGAGCATTTTCATTTGATTCCATTTTCTACAGGTTTCGATCAAAGGCAGTTCGTCTCTGATCTCATCAGTGACCCTTCCCAGGCAAGGTGGCATCATTTTCTCTTGTTATGGGTACTGGTTCAGTAATTGTCCTTCCTTGTAACACCACTTCCAACATTTTTTTTTTTTTTCGGGAAAGTCTGTAGTCCTTTTATTTATTCTTTAATCTTTCTTTCGATTTGTCCATTTTTTCGTTCAGTTTTGTAGATATGCCAATTTATTTATTTATTTATTCTTTCTATTGGCGTTAATATTTCGTGAATGCATTTTTTTTTACCTATTTGATAATATTTTACTGTGTTTTCTTTGTAAAACTGTAATTACTGTAATTTTCAAACGCTCTAAAATACTCAGAATCCAGTTGAATTCTGAATACTTTTTCACCCTTGGCTGCTCTCTTCACATGCATTTTGCATCCATCCCTTTAGTCATTTTATGTTATTATTTTGAAGCTGTAGTTCCCACTCCTTTTTCCGTATTTATGTTTTTTCACATAAATGGATTAATTATTTTATTTGTTTATTTTATCTGTTTTTGACTGTTTTTCAAAAACAAAATCTTGTTATTACATCTGTCCGCGATTTTGCATTTCTGCCATACGCTTTACCTTCAGGTGTACATAAAGCTACTTTATTATTTCCACATTTTCCTGCAACTGAAGCGTCATTAAACTCGGCTCTGGTCTCACTTGTTTATCATAAAATTTTGTATAAGAAATCTTTACTTATTGAATCAGTAATTCATATTTGTCTGATCTCTACTTTTTGGGAATCGTTTATTTCAACTTCTGAATTCTTCTTTCTTTTTTGTGGTGACATTCTTTATCATTCAATAGTGGTTATATCATATTTCAGTTGGAATCATTTTATTTTTTCATCGCATTATTAATATTTTAGGTACGCCTCTTTTTTGTGTCAGTGTTCATTTATATTCATACACTTTCAGTACGTTGTATTTATTTCTAGTTCAGTATATTATATGATTTAATTGTAACATGTAAGCTCTCTTTTGCTTTTTAACGTTGAATTGATTTGGCGTCATTATGATCACATTCGTGAAACAGTTGGACTTCGATTTCCATTTTCTATATGGAAATGTGGTACTGTTGTAGTGGTACTCATGACTTAAGGGTTTTCCTCTTTCTTTTGTTTCTTTCAACCGTCTGTATATTTATCAGCATTCTGACAAGTTCCAGTAGCTGACTGATATCGTCTCATAGGTTCTTCTATGTTTCTTTTAACCTGTGTTCTTCGTTAATCTAAATATGTACTGCTCACGGTATTCATTCGTGTTTTGTATCAGACTTTTAGCTGATGGATCTGTTCGTTACTCTCTCTCTCTCTCTCTCTCTCTCTCTCTCTCTCTCTCTCTCTCTCTCTCTAACATATTCAACATTCTGTCTTACTTCCCTCTTGTTTTGCTTCTAATTTTACATTTCCACCTGTTATCGGCTTTTCCCTTCCCTCATTAGATCTCCATTAATGCATATCCTTATGTTCCCTTCTCTTAGTTATACTTCATCAAATCTCCACGCCTGAGCCCCTTTCCCTCTAGATTTCCCTGTACCTTCGCTTTTATTCTGTTTCTCCTCCCTTCTCCTTCCTTATCCTCTTTCCCTGTTCCCTCGTTCGCTTTGCTCAGTAATTGGGTGGCAGATTTTATTGCTCCTTTGGCGTCTACATCATTTTCGGCCAACTCGGTTAAAGCACTTCCTCCTTTCCTACCCGCCTTTCCCCAGTCCTATCCCCACCCATGCCTCTCTCTCTCTCTCTCTCTCTCTCTCTCTCTCTCTCTCTCTCTCTCTCTCTCTCTCGTTTATAGACACATATGAAATGAACTCCCATCTTTCCAGAAAATGCCAAATGCACGTCAGTCTGCCAGACTGTCAATCGCTGCTGTATCTTGTGTTATCTGGAGGAGTGCCGAGCCGGAGTTCTGCTTTAGATTCAGTCTTTTTATTTCTCTGTCATTGAATGCATGTATGCTGGTCTTTAAACTTGCAACTCTCGAACTTGTTCTTGGACACTGTATGAATTCATGTTTGTTAATCTGGAATTCCTGGCATTGTTCTTGCGAAGATGGTTTTATTCATTTGAGCATGTATTTGTGTCGTGTCATAGTTTATCATCAATGTATGTTTGTATTATTTTCTTTATATTTTCATCCAAGTTATTGCCATTGCATGTACGAATGAACTTCGTGCATATTGAAATTTTGTCGTCGTCTCACTACTTTGAGCTTTCAATGTACGCCATCTTATACAATTATCATCTGCAATTTATGACAATATTTTTGGACGTTCATTATACTTTTGTACGGATCCTCCATGTATTTTTAAAAGCGTTGTCATTCCAAGGGCTGTGAGAGTCTTGGAAGTTTGCAAGGTCAATATCTCTTATTCTTGAACAAGTTTAAACTTGGTTTTAGCACAAGATATGTGATTAATTGGTCTAGTGGTAACACTTTATTAAGTGCATTTCATCGTCAAAATTATCAGTTAGAATACCCTAAATGTTATCAATATCTTAACATGGCATATTTGTCCATTTCAGCTTTCGTGAATTCTTGACACTTTTCAGTAACTTGAAAATTGGCTATCCGCGTGTGCTAGTAAATTACGGGTTTTTCATATTTTCCTGTTGCCAATTAGAAGTAAGTTTAATTCATGTTTTGCTTCTCTTTGGGATTCCTAGAAACCGAAAAGTTTATGCACGCTTTATTTTCTTTAAAGTTTAATATTTTCTAGAATTAACTTTTGAAACAAAAATAGACTTTTGTTGAGCAGAGTACGATAAAGCCTTTATGATTGATAAGTTCATTTTTATTACTAGACAATAGTTTTATTGCTCAAAAAATTTAGACGCCCATTCTACCCATAGTTTTAGTGCGTGTTTTATTGCAGAACTCCGTCTCAGGGTAGTTAAAAATCTCCCAGAGTTTCGGGTCTCAAACTAAGCCAAAATAACCCCTTACCCTCCCCACCCTGTGCGTTGGTCTCTCTCTCTCTCTCTCTCTCTCTCTCTCTCTCTCTCTCTCTCTCTCTCTCTCTCTCTTTGTTAGTGTTTTATACAGAATATAATAACAAAGTAAAAAATGTGAATGAAGTTATTGAAATCTTTTATGAGCTACAGTAGAGAGAATTTTATAATCTGCAAAGAGAAATATAAAATTCCCTGAAACCGATGCAAAAAATGAACTGGAATGGAAGGAGAGGAATAAAATATTCGTCTGTATTAAGAAAATCCAATCACCGCCAAAGCTTTTGCTAATGGAGTTAGCATTTGAAAAGAAGGAGCGATATCACTCGGAAACGAGGAGGCAGACTGAAATGAAATTTGGAACGAATGTATTAAAAGGAATTAAAAAGTGAATATTGGGATAAAACTATAAGTTGAGCATAATAAAACTTTTGAAACAGAAATAGAATTAATTTATTCCCAGAGAATGATGTTTTAATGCTTCGAAATTGCAGTTACTTTCTTTCGTATAGATATGTGCACCAACACGATATACATTACATATACAGCTACAAACATGCAAGCTCACAAACACGGACACACACGCATATATATATATATATATATATATATATATATATATATATATATATATATATATATATATATATATATATATATATATATATATATATATATATATATATATATATATATATATACATACTGTATATGTGTGTGTATATTTATATATATATTCATATAACACACACACGTATATATATGTATATATATATATATATATATATATATATATATATATATATATATATATATATATATATATATATATATATATATATATATAGCATGTACAGATATATTTATGTATATACACACATATGATTCCCAACAATGTTCTAAAAGATCTAAAAGCTTTTATGTTTTATGTGTGTGATATTTATATATATATATATATTCATGTAACACACACACACACACACACACACACACAAATATATATATATGTATATATGTATATATATATATATATATATATATATATATATATATATATATATATTATACAAACGTCCTTAATATCAATATAAATAATATATTTTCATATATATATACCAACGAAGGACAGAACTCAGGACTACAGGGCGCATTAACACAAGAGATATAAGTGGATATATGTAATATGTTTTGTATTTGGAGGCGATATATTTATGTTGATATCGTTTATCAAACGCAGCCATATTATGAAGTTTTTATCACATCACCGTGATTCATATACAAGCATTCTAAATTTTCAATCTTCATAAAGCTCCCGTAAAAGATCAGGGACTAAAAGCTCCCATTTCACTGATTTGAAAATGAAGCTTTGTCGCACATCACCGAATTCATATACAAGTTATTGGGAGTCATATATGTATATATACATAAATGTTTTATATTTTGAGGCTATGTACCTCTGCCATGTTGACCGTGTAATGCGTTTGTCGACGCGAGCTATATTATGAAGTTTTTATCTCATGTTCATATACAAGCATTAAGCTACAAAACGTCCTTTAATATCACACATATGTTACCAAGGGGAATTTTTTAGTTGACTACACACACACACACACACACAGTTCGACATTTGTACACATATATATATATATATATATATATATATATATATATATATATATATATATATATATATATATATATATATATATATATATATATACACACACACACACACACATTCTGCACAGCCTTCGGGATAAGGATGGCTCTGATTATAACCTAGATAACGGCAGCTGACTAACAAGGGAGATACGCTACCATGAACAGAAAGTTAATAGTGACTATACTCAAAATACCATAAAAATAAAGGGGTCAAGGTAAATTTAGATTGTCCACTTAGACATATAATTCACTATAGGTCAGAAGAGGAAATATCAACAGGAGCTATCAGTGAAGCTCCGTGGCACTGTTCAAATTACTGGACTAAAATCACAATCACTAAGCAAGAGTGCCACACAATTGCAAGCGGTATAACTGTGCCTTCTTAGGCTAATGCACGTCACAAGGATGGGATAGGGTCCTCAGAATGTACAGGATGGGGTACAGCAAGCAAGACAAGGATCACACTGGGATTCCAGATATCTTGACTGGGTATGGCACCTGTAGTTTACAGGAAGCTGGCACCGTTGACCTACAGGTAATTTCACACAACTGGCATTAGCACCACAGATCTGCAAGAGCAGGGATGTTGTAAAACACGAAAGGACTTTGAGTGATGCTTAACTTGGAATACGTTAGCAAAATAGCAAGACACTGACATGAATAATTCACTGTATGTTACCACTTATAGTCAGAGCAAACGTAAAATTAACACTATTATTCCAGCATTGATAAATCAGGTTATGGATATGGAAATAGAAGAACAGGTGGAAAAAAATCAGGTAGAGACAAAATGGCGAGGCTGAATAAACAACTCCAATCACATTAAGTTAGTCCGTGGACGAGACTTGGAGAAGATCAGACCCAGGTTCCCGTGACAGGGCATCAGTGGAAGCTGTGTCGCATACAGTCCCCCACCATAGAGGGAGTAGAGGAAGTAGAAGGACACTGGTGGGCTACAGAGGCATCAGTACTCAGAGGGCAAGGCAGTGAGGGAGGACCACCTTCAGAGTGACAGCAAAAGAGGGAGGTCTAGTGGGGACTCGATTGGAGTCCCTATTCAGACAGACTTCTCAGCAGGTAGGCGTTGCAAGATACACTAGCTCCCAGAGGGTCCATCGGAGCTCGTATTTCTACTGCAAACAGCGCTGACGGTGGTCGTGTTTTGACAGTGCTGAGATACTTAGAGTGGAGGAGCGGGGATGAGTGGGAGGAGTCGCAGGTATGGGTCGGGTCAAGGCTGTGACCCGTAATGGCATGACAGGTAAAGGAAAGGAGGGGAAGGTCCACAAAGAGCTCTTGTGACGAGATTGGCTGGGGACTGTTAACAATAGTGGAGCTGTGTGAAATCTCGAAGGGTTCATGTAAATGTGCAACAGGCTACTGAGTTTCCCTTCAAGTGGGATTAACACGGTCAGACCAGGGGTTGGTAATGACTTAGGGTATGGCCATGCACCTGGGTTATCATTATTGGAGGGCAAGGCAGAAGAGAAATGTCACACAATGGGAAAGGATCAAAGATGTTTGTAATAATATATATATATACAGTATAAAAATCATTTTATCATTATTGGAGGGCAAGGCAGAAGAGAATGTCAAGGAGACTGTATAAAATCATTTTGGTACTTCTTTCAGTTTTATGTTACATTATATTGAAATATCAGGATGGGAAAAGCAAAATGCAAATGATCAAAGGATGTTTGTAACAATATATATAT
The DNA here is from genome assembly GCF_040412425.1 of Macrobrachium rosenbergii. Classification (NCBI taxonomy): domain Eukaryota; kingdom Metazoa; phylum Arthropoda; class Malacostraca; order Decapoda; family Palaemonidae; genus Macrobrachium; species Macrobrachium rosenbergii. The sequence goes on from NC_089763.1 coordinate 57,423,286, forward strand.
ACAGTATAAAACATTATATATATATATATATATATATATATATATATATATATATATATATATATATATATATATATATATATACATACATATATTATATATAAATATATGTATATGTATATATGTATATATATATATATATATATATATATATATATATATATATATATATATATATATATATATATATATATATATATATATTATATAGGAACATATATTTATGTATACAAATGTGATTTATAATAGTTTTCATAAAGCTTCATTTTCAAATCAATAAAGTCTTTTTGATACTCTCACTGTATAATCTTTCTTCCATATGCAGTTACAATTTATTTGCCCATTCTTTGATTTTCCCCATTTTAGTCCTTTACTAAATTCAGTCTCGAGGGAACCTGTACAGAATGTTCTTGTTCCTAAATGTTTGAAAGATTCACATCATTAAAATTTTCTCCATCTTATATTATCCATTAGTGCATATCTGTCCTCATTACTTCTGTTTTTTATAGATTTATTTTGTTTTCCATTTACCGAGTTATAAGATACATTCTGTTAAGCGAGCTGTGTAAATCTTGTAGTGTTTTGCTTACTAAAACAGCATCATTTGCATATTCTAATCCTGTCAAGTTTCTATTGTTACTCAAATCCCAACCTTTTCTCCAACTTCCAACCACTTACTTCAGTATGAAATCTATGAGAGGGCAGCTATAGTTAACCCACTGAGTCAGGCACCTTTATGACTTCCAATTCCCATTTATTAGGCTTTGTTAAGTCATTCCATATTCTGCTAACAAGTTCCTTTTTTATTGATTCGACTTCGAAACCTGAATTCATTCACAAAAATGTTCCGGTCAGTGGTGTCTTTCCGTTTCATCTTATTTTATTATTAACCCATACCTCTTTTTTCACCAATTAGTACTTTAATGGGCGCTGTCCTGAACACATGGCTTTGTCAACTTCATTAGTCTGTTTATTTTAGTCTTTCACATCTCTTGATCTTCATTTACATTTGCTATCTAGAGGACCTAGCATGTTCTACTGTACACTGTTTCTTCATCTCCTCCCTAAAATTTGTCAACATGTACCTTTTGTCTGTTCCGTATTGTATCCCAGGTCTCGAATAAAGAGCATTATTATAATAATGATAATAATAATAGTGAGCATTAGTTAGATAAAACACTAAAATAAATTTATCCAAAGAATATTTTTTTAATTATTCTACTCTTCCTAGTTTATTCACGAAAACTATTCTTTGTATGAATGATGTGTAATTAGTTTCTGTGCTTTAACTGACTACCAGAGAAAATTTAACTTTATCATATTGTTAATAGAGAAAACTTACAAGTTAGCGTGCATTAGGCTAACACTGACAAGCCATCTTATCCAGAACAAACTTAATAATTTTTAGAATATGTATGTTGCACTCTCTCAAACTTATCTCAGTTCTGTATTACAGCAGTATGCTGCTTTATATGTACAGTTACCGATTGCAACAATTACCAGCCAGTCTTGCCTTGTCCAGCACTCTGAGACTACTGAAAAAGATTATCTTCAGTTCCACTAAGATTAATTTAATATTAACACTTCTTCTTATGAGATAAACTATCTAAAAGAAACAATCAGAGGCCTATCAAGGCCTACTAGTTTTAACTTGTTACAGCCAGGACAATGGATTTGAGTTCAACCTTGTTTCAATTCATGTAAGTGATCTCTGACTTGGCTAGCTATAAGACTCTTTAATATAAACTTAATTACTAACGTGTTCAAGGTAATTTACTTTTTTGTTCATAGTTTGTTAATGATAATAATATTGATGGTGCTGTAAGTAAACTTAGGCTTCTATTGTCTCTTGTCCCAGCCACCAGTGTCATGGGGCATCTGTTATATTTAGTCACTATTTGTAACATGAAATAGTATGCACCTCTCCGTTGCAGATTTCCGATTCTTCTAGATACAAAACAGTCACTGCTGGCCATAATAGAGACCTCAAACCATGAGTATGTTGTGTAATATCAGTCATCCATAGCCTGAAGGATTCAGTGCTTGTGAAGAATGCCCATGGAAATTCAACTAGTGCATCTTGGACACATTTTGGAGATTAAGCACACTGTTCAGACAGCAGTGTCTGTTTTGAATTAATATTCACCATTTCCACACGATTACTGGTAATGTGCCTGACATTATGAGCATTGTCTCTAACACGCTTAAGCTTGAAAAAGCAGGTGCTTGTGAACACGATGTTAACCACTGTGAAATACTACCGCCCGACTATAGGGAGAGCACATTGCTCCTCACCAGCAAAAGGGTTTGAACAACTATTGAAGGTTGTTCGATATGCTGCTGATGAGCTTTGTCCGCAGGTCTGTGTCAGTGACCGTTGTTTTGGTTAGGGAAATTACTGACGTATATATATATATATATATATATATATATATATATATATATATATATATATATATATATATATATATATATATATATATATACATATACACATATAAGTTCCTCGTTGGGCGAGTGGGTTCCGTTCTCCAGCTAGCACTCTGCTGGCCGCGAGTTCGAATCTCCGACCGGCCAATGAAGAATAAGAGGAATTTATTTCTGGTGACAGAAATTCATTTCTTGCTATAATGTGTTCGGATTCCACAATAAGTTGTAGGTCCTGTTGCTAGGTAACCAGTTGGTTCTAGCCACGTAAAATAAATCTAATCCTTCGGGCCAGCTCCTAGGAGAGCTGTTAATCAGCTCAGTGGTCTGTTAAACAAGATATACTTAACTATATATATATATATATATATATATATATATATATATATATATATATATATATATATATATATATATATATATATATATATATATATATATCAGTAATCTCCTCTAACCAACAACGGATAGTATATAAATTTATATATATATATATATATATATATATATATATATATATATATAAGAAGTATATATATATATATATATATATATATATATATATATATATATATATATTGTTATGTGTGAGGGTCTTGGTTGATCATGTATTATTCAATTTACGTAATTTTTACGGCCCTGCAAACCAAGATTACACGTAACCTGCCACTTGAAGCCAAAAGTTAACCTCAAAGACAGTCGTTAATTAGGCAAAGGTCACCAGTTAAGGGTAATTAACCTTAACAAGAATATTTGAGATGAATTTGATTTTAAACGCAACAGTTCTCCCAAACATTCGGACGCTGCAGGCATACAAAAGACGAGATTTAACTCTGATTTTGCTTACCTAAATCCTAGGCATTTTACTGAATAACGGGTTGAAGCTAACAATATAATAATTAGGCTTAATCTAGACTTCGTAAACACACATACCCTAAGTGGTGGCTGAAGGAGAAAAAACAAAGAAAGAGTTGGAAATACAGAAAGAGGTTAAAGAATGGGACGAAGTTTCGAACATCACACGGACTCTACTCCAATGACTAAGCTGCCATGCCGCATTTACAACGGACGCTGAAGTTCGGCGCTTTGCTCCACCATTCACTAATAATAGACAAAGGCGGGGACAGGGCCACCTTCCAGACGTCTGCTCGAGACGGCGGCTAGTTTCTCTCTGTAGTTCCCTGACCAGCCTAGGTCAGAACAGTCACACCAGGTGTCCACGTTCTTGTTTTCAAAACATTCGCCATGAGACAGGTAGAAAGGAAAAAGGACCTTAGGACCACCTATTTTTAAGGCTGATATGGGAATTTTCCTATAGGGGAAAAATGGCTAAATGCCAATGATCCTTCTTCAACGGACGTTAGTTTGAACCACGTCTTGTAAAGGACAAAGCAATTTCCTGGTCTTGATCAGGTCGATACTACTCCCTAAATGTTCGAGGGCGAACAGCGTAAATATTTATAAAAGCTCCTCTTTATATGGCCTTACCTCTTTTCACGTGAAGGTCATACTAAGCAAGCTGTTCGCTCTCGTAGGTTACTCTTCCCTGGAGCAGATTAGTCCTGGTTAGCCTACCTAGCTACAGAACTACCTAACCCTAGATAGGATACGAGCTATATTCACTACTTTACCTAATTCTAATAGTACTGGAAGGTGCTCACGGTTATTATAGGCTACCTCCTACAATCATGATGTGTTTTAGACCTAGCCTAGTGGCAGTACATTTCCCATGATATTCCCTAGCCTAACCTATCCTAACACGCACTGTAGCACCAACATAAGAGTTAATATTCTAACTAAATTACAACATGGTTTATGTTTAATACAATTAATAATTACTAGTTAATTCATGAGGGCGTTTCATATGATAAATGGTGCTCACTGAGGTCTTAGGGTTACGCGGTCAATGGCATCGGGCTCAAGCTCACACAGTTGATTACTGAAATTTGTTAGGCTACTTACATACTACTGGGTGCTCGGTGGTAAGTGGAAAGAACAAGGTTACTAAATTGATGGACCAAACATTTTAAGGTTGTCTAGGCTATGTACAAATAAAAGGAAGAGATCACACTACTACCTTCCCCAAACAGGATCACTCTTGATGTTAGGGCACTGTGCCGAGAGGGCACTGAGTGCAGATGATTTGTTTCGCAACTACTGGCTCTCTTCCGGCCCCTTCTTCTTTCTCTTTCTTCGGTTCCTCCAAGGCCTATCAGTAGGTAGCCTAGCAGGTGATGAAAGCACTGACTCCGGGGACAGGGCCAGCGGCTTAGCGGGCGAAGTCATGGGGCAAGCAACCGCAAAAGCTGCGGAGGACTCCTACTCCACAAGCCGCGACAACCGGAGCGAGAGCGATCTCGACTTCTGCATCCGAGGATGCCAGTTCCTGGTCTTCCGGTGAAGGGGTACCATTTTCGATCCTCCAGTTCATCCTGAGTCAAATTCTGCAGAAGAATCTGCAAAGAAGAAGTTTCGTGCTGGAGGCTCTCCAGTCGCGATGATCAACTGTACGGGGAATCCTAAATCTCCCGGAGGTGATTCGCCTCATGATTTGTGACCCGCATAGGGCCTTTCCATTGGTAGTCAACGTCCGGACGGACGGAGTCTGGCATCACCAGTGCTCGCGCGCACTCGGCAGCAGTTGAGCGTCAGGCATGCCTGATGAGGGGTCCGAGGTGCACACTCGCGGACGATTCTTAGGTTGGCCGCGGCAGATTCCTGCCCCACGGAGACCGTAGCCTCTGCAGAGTTTTGTTCGGGGCCGCCCCGCCGGCGCGTCGGGTTGGGCAGCCCTCCCACCTGTGTGGAGTGGTCTGCCCGCTGCACGTCCTGGCAGCGGCATCGTTCTCCTGAATCTCTTCTCGCGGAGGGGGAAGACTTTCTGCGGGCCAGGCCCCTTCGCACTGGAGGGCTAGGCCTGGAATAGTTTGTTGTGCCCCTTCCCGCGACCACTGGTGGCTGGGAAGGTGGAGGTTTGTCATGGTTGAGAGTTTTACATGTGGCTCTGTGGAGGGGAGGTAACGCTGCTGCTATGGCGTTGGTGACGGGCTTCCGCAGAGTAAAGATCCCGAATTCACCAAGAAGACCACTCCGGCCGACTCCACCTACCACGCCAAGGCGGTGGGGTATCTGGCCCACGTTGGTCATCTGGAGTTGGACCAGAGGAACGTAATGGTGTGGCCCTCATCCACTTCATTTCCCACCGGGTTCTTCTGTCAACCATGCGGCACCGCCGCACTTGGGGCCCCAGTGATCAGGCTAATGTCTGCCAGCAGTGTCTACTGCACGAAGGGTCACTGGCAGGCTAGTGCTCTGAAGAGGCCACCGATGAACTGGGTTTCCAGTCCTCGGGTAAAGGATTCAGCGGACCAGCAGCAGAAAATGCATGCTGATTAGGTTGACAATTCGCGGTGGGGACATGATGCGGGACAGGCCGAGATCCAGCATTGTAGTGGCTAGCGGCCCCACAGATCTGCACGGGCCTTTTGATGGGCCTCCTGTGGCCTGCAGTAACTGTTGGAGGAGAGGGCTGAGTTTCGGATGAACGGGGAGCGGAGTTCTGGCTGGTAGGGTTAGGCTGCTTATTAGTGCCGAGTTTGTATCGGCACTCAGCTTCAGCGTGGCCCCTTCTGCAAGAGCTGCACAGGGTCTTGCTAGGCAGTCCATTCGGGCGAGGAGTTCGAGAGGTAGCCGAGGATGATTCCGCTTGAGAGGTGCTATGCACTGATTGAAAGTTTCCCACGAATCAGCCATGCGACAAGCTTCCCATATGCAGGCTGTTTATCGTTAAAGATATACAGCAAGGGGCCCTGGCAACACATTGGAAAAGGTCTTCTAGCATGGTCCGATTGAAAAGATCCTCAAATGTCGTGCAGGCCATGAGTCGAACCAGCGCGTACTCGACCGGGTTTTGTGACATGCCCATTCTGTCCAAGACCAGCTGACTTCCTTGGCAAGACCTCAGAACCGCTGTTTCCATTTTCGGGGTTATCTCTGCAGGCCTTGTAATGACTTCCTCTACGAACTTCCGCCATGTTACCTCTGGCTCTTTTCCGTGAGCGAAGCGCTGCCTTGGCTTTTCCTCCATATGCTTGCCAGCATTAAGGCTCTCTCATACTGGAAAGCTGTAGTTATCGAAAGAGCCTCGATCTCCTCCAGCCATGCTTCTGCCTGTCCTCAGTCCACTTTAGACTAGGAATTGATGTTCGAAATTGGAGCGCTTGATGCAGCAGGTAGATTTGAGGCTGATGGCTAGCCATAGCTCGCATTCTCCATTTTCCTGCCTTCTGCCTTGTTCTTCTTTAGGGCTAACTCAGTTTCCTCGCAGGCCAACCCATGCTGTTCCTTTCTTCTTCTCTTTCCTCTCATATTGCCTTGCTCGGCTTCGTTACTCCTCTCTGCTCGAGTCTTTCTTCCTTCTCCCGCTTGGCCGGTCGTCCACTTGCCCTTAACCCAGTGGTAAGTTCCTGAGCCGGTGAGATCTGCCGTCCCCAGCCCCAGGAAGGTTTTATAATGCTCTACGGTTCTGTGGGGCGCTGCCTAACCGGTCGACTGGGCGCACTTGGGCAGCGAGGAAGTGTTCTTCAATGACGTGGCACCCTTCAAAAGGTGGCACTGTAGTTTGGGTGTGCTGTGTACAGAAAACAGGGACACTGGTGGCACTCAGTATCCCTAGTACTGGTGCAGGTTAGGTCCCAGAAGAACCTTTCTCTTCTGTGCCCCTTTGTTTTCTTTTAGTGGCACTTATGGTGCCAATGTGTTCCTAGGACCCTCTACTGAGTCCAACTAGGCTATATGGAGGAAAGGCACTCTACACCTTGTGAGCAACAACTGAATGAGAAAGGAAGGTAAAAGAGAGAGAGAGAGAGAGAGGAGAGAGAGAGAGAGAGAGAGAGAGAGAGAGAGCAAGCTATTCAAGATGACAGTGCTGCAAATTATTGGCACTGTGGAATAAAGTGAATTTGGGTTTTTTCCTAAAGATCCTCGTGAGTGGCTGTCTCAGTACCGCCCCAGTGCTGGCCTCCTTCTTCTTCAGAGGGTGAACTACTGTTTGTTTTTGGGTTCGATAGCAGGGCTCATCAGACCGACAGTTTATCACTGTATTGTACTACTCTTAACTTGTCCTTATCTATTGTGGGACAGAGGTGTTCTTTTTATTTGGGGTATTGTATTTCGAATTAATTAGCCTAGTGTCAATGCTTCTACTTTGAAGAGATTTATTGACACTTAGGTTAGGAATGCTTACTTGAATGACGAGAGAGAGAGAGAGAGAGAGAGAGAGAGAGAGAGAGAGAGAGAGAGATTTTCAATCAGCAATTTCTTGCTGCTTGAGAACATGTAAACAAGATTTTATACATGCACAATGGCATGGATCTTAATAATAAAATGATATAGATGCGTCATCTTGGCTTCCTTTAGGCTACTTTATTATCTTAATTTTCCTGGGAGCTGACGCCACAAAAGTTTATTTGAAAATTTCTTAAATTTTCTTTATATGATTTTTAGCAGGTATCTGTATAAGAACTTGTTATGGTATTACTCCTAACAAGGGCCTATCTTTCCTCGGTCAAATTATCTTTGGTTTTGTCTATCGAAGTCTGGTCTCCAGCTAAGGCATTACAGGTGGTTCTGCATTTAAAGAGAAAAAAAGAAATGACCAAGAGGCTCTGGCAGAGTCCCGTCACAACAGCGGATGACAATAACAAGGTCTTAAGATGGCATGGTGCGTCCCGCGGCCTAAATTTCAAAACCTTGGGCGGCGCGACAACATCAATGGCGGTTCTTCACAAACAGTTCAACAATTTCAAAACAACCGCACTAACACGCATGGAGGAATCCAAGATATGGGTATTTTCTTTTTCAAAACAAATTCAAAACAACGCAACAAATGCAGGTATCCAGATTTTACTTTAAATATACCACTCATACATAGCGCTTTACTGCCACGGATGGAAAACTAAATTACTAAACAACTTTGTCTTTTTGTTATCGTGATTCTCACCCGGACATTAAACAAAAAGAATGAAAGAGAAATGCTAGTCTGCCTGCGTAAATTCTACGTTGCTGGAACGGCACTTTATTGTGGTACTACTATTTCAGTTCGTTTGCTACTTCATCGACACACGGTTTTGAATGAATCCCGCTATATGCAAACAATAACGATCGAATTGGCTGACGCGATTTCTAAATTACTGTGCATGAAACGGCTCCGATTCGTATTCTTTGAATTCGTTACTTGGACGACTTGATTCACGATCCGAACACGGTAAATGTCCTTTTTGTCTTAAACGTTATAAATTATGACGCTCTGCTCGACGCACCCTTTGCCTACTACGCTAATTCTCGCTACACTTGTTATTATAACTATTCCCTCTTTACTGCTTATTATTATGCCTGGTTCCTTGTTTGGAAGAATGAAATGGAATTCAATATCTGACTTTTATCTTTGGAATTAATGTAATTTTAATTTCCTTTTCTCCAGATTCTTTCTCTAAAATGTACTTTAGATTCTACGCAAGATCGCCAATGTTATGTGAGGGTCTTGGTTGATCATGTATTATTCACTGATGTAATTTACGGCCCTGCAAACCAAGATTACACGTAACCCTGCCACGAAGCCAAAAAAGTTAACCTCAAAGACAGTCGTTAATTAGCCAAAGGTCGCCAGTTAAGGGTAATTAACCTTAACAAGAATATTTGAGATGAATTTGATTTTAAACGCAATGGTTCTTCCAAACATTCGGACGCGAGGCATACAAAAGCATCGAGATTTAACTCCGATTTCGCTACCCTAAACTTGTATTTACTGAATAACGGGGCTGAAGCTAACAATATAATAATTAGGCTTAATCTAGACTTCAAACACATATACCCTAAGTGGTGGCTGAAGGAGAAAACAAGAAAGAGTTGGAAATACAGAAAAGAGGTTAAAAGAATGGACGAAGTCGGAACATCACACGGACTCTACCTTAATGACGAAGCGTTGGCGCGCATTTACAACGGACGTGCTGAAGTTCGGGTGTAGCACAAGACAAGTCGATGTTTCCACACCCGATGTACTGTCTGCAATTCTGATAATGCCAGCGGCGTTTTCGCACAAGGATAATTATAATGATCTTGGGCAACCGAGGGCTGCACAGAGGGTGCCAAGATAACTTTGATTCTGGTACGATATAATTTGCATTTAAATTCACACTGAGCTATGAGTCAGGTCTTTGTGATAACTTGCACTTCAGAAAAGAAAATGAGTGCAGTTGGAGATTTAAGATGCGTGACTGTTGAAAACCTCTAGTCAGACATTACTATAACAGAGCGATGGAGGGGCCTTGTCGAATTTCACCAGTTCTGAAGGAGGTTGATTGGGAAAATGCACAGGCAATGCAACTGGGTCGAAAGGTGACCATATGGAGGGGTCAGCTCAATAAAGGACCGTTGCAAGGGGCAGTATGTTTGTCTGCTGACGGGTTGTTCTGAGAGTAACAGCCACTGTTTCTCCTTATATAACCTCGGGGGGGTTATTTTCGTGTGTATTTACGATTTTACCTGAGAAATGCTTACCATGAGCCAGTTATAGGCTTTACATGAATGATTTCGTTACTTATCTCTATTTTTATATGAAATCTGACTGCCGTTGATTCGGAAATCATAAAAACAAGGAAAAAGGGGGGAATTTATCTGAGCTGAGGGCTCTACTCACAAGGGGTTTTTTAAGTAAACGGTAAGTTTAAAATTACGTGTATTTACATGAAATGAAATATCAAAAGATGAAATGGACTAATCAGGCATGCAAGGCCTGAATGGCTAATTATAACTGGGAAAACTTGAAAGTATATCCGTCAGTGTGACGATGCTGACACAAGGCACAGTCAAGAGAGATTTTCACGGCTAACAAACCCTCTGTAAAGGGGAGAGATTCCCGAATTAAAAGCCAGTAAGGACGCATTAAAATGTAAATAGGACAAGGCGAGCACAGAGGTGCCAAGAAATCTTGAACACATGATTTTATGTAATTATTTAAACACAGTCATTTACGTAACACTGACCTAACAAGGCAAGGTTGATATGGAAATACTGGCACTTGGAAATAGGAAGTTGATTATGAGAATTAAAACAGTGTGACTAATGGGAAGAACCTTTACAACAGATCACTTTACCTTGTAGAGGAGGTGGCTACAGCGAGGGAAAATGGCGGTGGAGGAAGGGCTGAGGGCTTCACTGGTAAGAAGACTAAATGTCCCTACAAGATAGGACCACGTGGTAGGGATGGCTCTCTGAAGAAAATGGAAGGGGGGAGATGTGTCTTGCTCGCGTCAGTCAGTGTGTCTCTCTCTTGTTCCTTCGGTGAGACCCTTATATGACTTCGGTCAGGGGTCAGGAGGTTACCCACAGGTAGTTTGGGGTTGGTTTCATCTATGATTCAATCCCATGTGTTCTCTCTTAATCTTTTTCCGGCCAGGCTTAGGATCTGAAAGCAAAGTCTCCCACAGAAGAGAAAGTTGAAAGGGATATCAAGCGATTAAAAGATTCCTTTTGCCCTTCCTTGTCAGGCCATGCCCAAAATGCACTGTTATATTCTCCAGCTTTAAATGAAGATTTGATGGCTGGGATTCTTGGGAAATTTTAATATATATACATACATACAGTAGCTGACCAACCTGGCACTGCTTAGAAAAAATCTGAATAACAACCAACAGGTAGGCAGTGGGAGGGCAGACTGGGAGGGGGAAAATATAGGGAAGAAGGAGGGGGAAAGGTGAAAGAAATGAGAAGATACAAAAAGAGAGGAATGGGGAAGGGGAGGGGAGGGGAGGGAAATATGGGGAAGCAGCAAAGGAAGGTGGAGGGGGAGGGGATGGGAGGGGGTGTATGGGAGGAAGGAAGGAGGAAGGGATAGGGGTAGGGAGGGAAGGGAGGGGAAAAAAGAAGGGAAGGGGAAGGGGAAGGGGGGGAGGAGGGTGAGGGGAAGATAAAGCCTAGATGGTAGGTTGTCAGCTTGACAAACAGCTTCAGAATATCTATAAGTTATTAAGATACAGTGTCTGTTGTCTATATAAATATTAAATTATTATCACAATGGTAATTTTAGACACCGTTAAAAGAGCTGCAACTGTTTTCAGTTTCCTGTGCATGTTAACGAACGCGTTTCAGTTTCCTTTGGGGTTTCTGAGGGAAGGTGTAGGCTGAAGTCAGAACGGTCTAATATAGACATTGTCGATATATGGTGATTTTTTAGTGGATTAAGTACTTACTGTAGATAATGATGACGGTAATACCTCAAGGTACTTAAGAATTTGTATTTTATTGGCAGTGTTTAATTAAGATATGTCTGGCTTAAGATGAACACTGAAAAAAGCTGTAATTTGGTCTTGAGTAATTTTTTAATGAGGAGGTAGATCTGTCACAGAATCATTTAGTGTACTAATACGCATGAGTGGATGATGAATTAGTTCTTGATCTCCAAAGTTGTGCCTGTAACCACAAATTTTTGTTTTGTGGATTAAGTACTTAGGTATGATGATGGTAATACCTCAAGGTACTTAAGAATTGTATTTTATTGGCAAGGTATAATTAAGATATGTTTGGCTTAAGATGGACACTGAAAAAAATGTAGTAATTTCGTCGCAAGTAATATTCTAATGAGGTGGTAGTTTTGTCACAGAATCATTTAGCCTGCTAATATAGAATTTGTCAATATAAGGGAGAAAGGAAGTTACGTTCCCCCATTAGAAAAGAATAAACGACATCACTGAACAAAGACAATAAATCAAAGATCTTCTACTTTTACGATTTGGGCTCGGATGTGTCTGTGTATTTGTGTGTGGGGTGGAAGGCCTGTCTCCCTTTCAACAGTAGACCGACCATTTATCAATTACGTGAAATTCACTGCACAACAAATAGAAGGGGATTCGTTCTAGATATGATGATGTTAATACCTCAAGGTACTTAAGACTTTGTATTTTATTGGTGGTGTTTAATTAAGATATGTTTAGCTTAAGATGAACACTGAAAGAAAAATGTGGTAATTTCATCTAAAAGTAATTTTTTAATGGCGGGGTAGATCTGTCACAGAATCATTTGGTGTACTAAATTTAATACGCATGCGTGGATAGTGATGAATCAGTTCTTGATCTCCAAAGTTATGCCCGTAACTACCAATTTTTTGTGGATTAAGAACTTAGAAATGATAATGGTAATATCACAAGGCACTTAAGAATTTGTATTTTATTGGCAGGGTATGACTAAGATATGTTTGACTTTAGATGAACACTAAAAAAAATGTATTAATTTCAACATGAGTAGTTTTTTGATGAGGGGGTAAGCCTGTCACAGAAACATTTGGTCTGCTACTACTTTTTTCCGCAGTGAGAATTGAGGCCTGACTGGTGTGGTGTTAGAAGTTATAATTTGAATTACATTCCTTTATGAGCAGATGAAAGTAATTCTAATACAGTCAAACACAAAGGGCATTTGTTTCTACCACTGGAGGTTCAGGAGCAAAGCCCGGAAAGGTGAAAATGATTGCCGCATGTCAAAAAACATGTAAAAGGGTCGCAGCAATGACCCAACAAAATAAACAACAGTGGTGGGCAGACTGGTTGCCTCGTAAGAGACACCATGCTTGTTTTCCACTGTCTTTCTTCCAGATACAGGCAAAAAGACACAACGTGTTTTTTCATTGTAGACGAAAACTCAGATACGGAGTTCCTGGTCGACACCAGCGCATTCAAATCATTCGTGCAAGCCAACCCGCACGAATGCCTCGATCCAGCCCCCAGCACCCTACAGGCGTCCACTGCCAGCAGAGCCCCGCCAAAAGTATACAGGAAAAAGACCATGAAAGTATCGTTCAGCGGGAAGAAGTACAACTGGACATTCATCACAGCAGACGTAACAATCACACATTTAGGAGCAGACTTCCTAAAAGCCCACGACATGCTGGTAGATGTAGCAAAACAGCAGCTGATCACACGACCTACCCCCATAGCCCCACTCACACCGATTCAACCCCAGAGATAAGTCACCTTCTACAGGAATTCCAGGAGGTATTCCTTAAGGAAGATCTGCAGCACGACCTGACCAAACCTGAAAAGCATCACATCCAGCACCACATAGTCACCAAAGTTCCCCATTGCAAGCCCATTTTAGATGTTTGGCCCCAGAAAAACTCGCCCATGCTAAACAAACCTTCTGTGACATGGAACCGGCAGGAATATGCCAAAAAGCCTCTAGCCCCTGGGTATCTCCCCTACACATGGTACCAAAACCTGATGGCACATGGCAATGCTGTGGTGACTACCACAACATCAAAACAGTGCCTGACAGGTACCCACTGCCAAACATCACTGACATAACCAACCAGATGGAAGGCCGCCAAAATATTTACGAAGATAGGCCTGTTGAAGGGATACTTCCAAGTCACGGTCGCAAATGAGGACATAGAAAAAACAGCCATTATCATCCCCTTTGGCACATAAACCTTCAGCTACAGCTGCTTCAGCCTTCAGAACTCAGGCGCGACCTTCCAACGTCTGATGGACGAAATCCTGGGCAACCTACCCTTCTGCGTTGTCTACGTCGACAATATACTGATATTCAGCCCCAACATCAACGTCGACAATATACTGATATTCAGCCCCAACATCAAACAACACATGAGAGACGTCAGGCAGGTCCTGCAAATACTTATGGAAAATGGACTTACAGTCTGAAAAGACAAATGCAAATGGGCAAAACCAGTATTTGAATTCCTGGGCCACCAAACAAGCCCCGACGGTATCAAGCCCTTCCTGATGAAAGTCCAAGTAATCACTGACTTCCCAAAACCAACAACAATCAAAGCAGTCCAAGACTTTATGGGAATGATTATCTTTTACCACCATTTCATACCTAACCTTGCTGAAATAATGGCCCCAATATATGAGTGTTTAAAACGAAAACCTAAAAAAACTATGTTGGTATGAAAAACAAGATAAAGCCCTCACACTAGCTAAAAAAAGCAATCACTTCTGCAGCCACACTAATCTTTCCTTTACCCCATAGGTTCCTCACCCTAATGATGGGTGTGAGTAGCATAGAGATGGGAGCGGTACTCGAACAAGACACAGACAATGGTTGTCACCCATTGGCATTCTTCAGCAAGAAGTTATCACCAGCAGAACAAAAGTACTCCACATTCGACCTAGATTTACTGGCATTCCACAGAGCCATCTGCCTCTTCCAACCCATGCTAGAAGGACGACAATTCTTGGTGCAGATGGACCACCAACCGTTGATACACACCTTCACCAAAAGCAGATATGGTGGTCAGCAAGACAGCAACATCACCTATTGTCAATAGCAGAACATTCTTGCACCATCAGATACTTAAAGGGCTCTTCCAACAATGTGGCAGATGCCCATTCCCGAACCTCCATCAACACCATGCAGATCAGGATATCATATCCCGAAATAGCATTGGCTCAGAAGGATGACTTGGACCTACAGCAACTTCAGTGGGAGAACTCCGCCCTTACATGGAGCGACCTGTCCATCAAGGGAGAGACAACCATCACCTGCAACAAGAGTACCGGGCTCCCTCGCCCATACCTACCCTTATGGTTGAGAAAGAAAGCCTTCAGCCTAGTTTCCCACCCATCAGGCAGATCGGAGCAGTACATCTGGTGGAGAATGAAAATGAACATCAAAAATGGGCAAGAGAATGCCTCCCAAGCCAAGCATCAAAAATAATGAGGCACACAGAGACGGGGATAGGAGAATTCCAGACAACACAGCAACGACTGGCCCACATCCACGTCGACATCTTGGGACCCCTGCCCCCCCTCCGAGAGGTACAGGTATCTCTTCATGATCATCAATAGGAACACCAGATGGCCAGAAGCAATACCTGTAAGGCAGCAGACAGCAGAGAGTTGTGTGAAAGCACTAACAGACTGGGTCAGCAGGCACTGAGTACTGCAGTACATAACAAGCAACAGAGGAGCTAACTTCAACTCCACCTTATGGAGCTTCCTCGCTGCCAGCCTCAGGACAAAACTCATTCACGCAACAGCATACAACCCAGAAGTGAACGGCATGGTGGAGTTGCTGCACCTCTCCCTCAAATCAGTACTCAATGCCAGATGTCAAGGCAGGAGTTGAAGAAAGGAATTACTGTGGGTCTTGCTGGGATTAAGAACAACCTTGCACGCAGCATTCAACTCATCGCCGGCAGGAGCACTCTACAGCCAAGTGTTGACAATACTAGCAGATGTTTTTCAAGACACAACAGAGCCCACGACTTCCAGACATTCGTAGAGCATTGAAAAACATGCCAGTGAAGACAACATATGATGTAGCAAAAAAAAATACATCCCCAAAGACCTTAAACAGCAAAGTATGTGTTAATAAGAATACACGCATGCAAGCCCCCTCTCTCCAGCCTACTTGGGATCACACCGCATACTACAATGCAGAGAAAAGCCATAACAGCTGATGGTGGACGGGAAAATCACCTGGGTCTCCACCGAAAGATTAAAACCAGCCTATATCCCAGACTGAGACCCACTCCTCTAGGCTTACTTGGTGGGGGCAGGGAGTACCATGAGGTCCAGAGCTGTCGCTGGGACCCTCAGGCCATCCTCACTTCAAAACAAAAATCTACATGATGCACCAAGACTCAGGAAACACAGTTCTAGTGCTCCTGAGACAAGCGATCTTTTATGCATTTTTCAGAAGTTACTTTATGTCCTTGTCAGAACTGTAATTACTAATGCATATAAGTCATTGCAAGCTTTCTAACCATACATATTTGAAACCTCTTCCTAATTTATATATAGAATTGTTAACCATTCTTCAGGTGTGAGAAAACACATCTGGCTGTGAATAGACGTCCCTTCATTTTCTTCTAATGTCAAATTCTACTTTTCCATTCACGAGAGTTCTTGACCTGTCAGAGATTTTGTTTCAATAAATTAGAATACAGCTTGACTCTGCCTCATAAGTGCTTCATTGTCTTAATTAGCTGAATGTAATATATAATTATATTATATAATATATATATATATATATATATATATATATATATATATATATAGGATATATATGGGTGCATATATATATATATATATATATATATATATATATATATATATATATATATATATATATATTCAGTAAGCTACAAACGTCGAATGATTTAATATCCAATTCGCTCTACCTCGGAAATAATATATTTTCATATATGTTATCGAAGGAATTTTTTAGTTGATAATAAGTACGCCGTCCCGTGGGCTCGAACCAGCGAAGGACAGGAACTCAGGACTACAGGGACGCATTAACTTTGCGGCCACAAGGACGTTTTGTAGCTTACTGATTGTATATGAATCACGGTGATGTGATAAAGTCATATATATATATATATATATATATATATAGTAAATATATATATATATATATATATATATATATATATATATATATGTATATATATACTTTATATATATATATATATATATATATATATATATATATATATATGAATATATATATAATGAATATATAATTGAATGGCTACGCCAATTTTGATAGAGATGTCATGATAACTATCAAAATTGGTGATTGTGACAATTTTTTACAAAATTCTTTTTATGGATTTGCTCCTGGATCTCCTGGAAAAGGAAATTAAACTAATCCGTTAGCAGCTGTCATCTTTAAAGTACCCTGACCATTTAATTGAAAAATTGATCCACAAAGTGAACACTATTTCCTACCGTTCAACCCATAACAAAACCAGAGAGACGCCCAACATTAAAATAAAAACCCTACACCTGGACAGGATTAAGATGTTGACACAGACACTTGGAAACTCTAACCCTTTTGCTTTTACCTACCCAAATACCTAGGCCAAATTCCTGATTAATGTCCAACAAAAACCAGTCCCCAAAGACACAGGAGTTTACGAAATCCCTTGCCCCGACTGTGACCAATCTTATATGGGCTTCACAGGCAAATCTCACCCCCAAAGATTAATACAGCATAAACATTCAGTTAGGTACGGACAACAGAGCTCAGCTATTTTTAACCACATAAATAACCATAACCACAGAATAATCTGGAATATGCCTCATATAATTTATAGCAGCAGTTGTAGGTTCAAAAGCCAGATGGTGGAATTGGCTTTGATTAAACAAAGAAACACCATGAATATTTCAAGAGGTGCACGGGATTCAGATGTTATAGAAAAAATCTTCCTCCAACCAGCGATTAAGAAGATTAAAGAAAAACTGTCAACTGGAGTGACTTTAACAGCTGACCGATGGATCTTCTGGTATACTAAATAGCGCTTTTCTGTAACTTTTTCTCATTCACTATTTGCCTGAAGAGAGACACAGTTTGGCCTCTGAAATATAGCCTTTATTTTCCACATTTTGGCATTTCTATGGCCTCCCTTATATTTGATGGAATTCTGTTCTAACAGAAAATATTACATATATATATATATATATATATATATATATATATATATATATATATATATATATATATATATATATGTGTGTGTGTGTGTGTGTGTGTGTGTGTGTGTGTGTGTGTGTGGTGTTCCACAGTGAAACTGGAACACTGGATAGAAATCCTGATCACTTTCGTCATTATATCTAAAACCTTATCAGGGGCGAGCGTTCTGACTTTTTATTGCTTTCCTCCGTCGCTCGTTCATTTGATTTCCAGTTAGCATTTTGAGGTTAAATCATACCTTATGCCTGTTATCCTTTTAAGTAGTAAACTGCCACAACTTCTCTTGACATCACTGATCAAGTGACGCTCAGTAAATACTAAAGCTCAGTGATTATATGGGGTGTGTAATCTCTTCTGATAAGCTCTCCGTTTTATTTATTGGCACAAGGGGTTCATCTTGTATTTGATTCAGCAGTTAAATGATGAATTTGGTAATGACTGACAGCTTGAATCTAGAGACAACTCTCATTAGGGGGAAATGGCTTTATTATATTTATATATATATATATATATATATATATATATATATATATATATATATATATATATATATATATATATATATATGTATTATATATATATATATATATATATATATATATAAATATATATATATATATATATATATATATATATATATATATATATATATATATATATATATATATATATATATATATATATATATATATATATATATATATATATATATATATATATATATATATATATATATATATATATATATATATATATATATATATGTTTCAGTCGTAATCAGTCATTCTGTGTAATGTATATGAAATTTCATGCACTTAGGGACATTTGATCCCCAGGAGCTAGTACTAAACATATGAAATACATTTGACCCCAGAGACTAGTACTAAACCCAGCAAAACAGTGTAGGTGACTCACTGTTTCGCCGTGTTTAGTACTAGCTTGGGGGATCAAATGTCCCCCTGAAGTATTTTCGTGATGACTGAAATTTCAGTCATTTACGTTGTAATGATTGACATGTTGACTGTAGTATATATATATATATATATATATATATATATATATATTTATATATATATATATATATATATATATATATATATATATATATATATATATATATATATATATTTATATATATGTATATTTTAATGATATGTCTTATAATATGTATGTTTTCTGTAAATTTGATATGTTTTCTGTAAAATTTTGATATATTCACTCTTGTATTCGTCATGTGTTGTGTAGTAGTATTGTTTATTGAAATACCAAGTGTCAGATCTTTAAACGGGTTAGTTGGCTGTGTGATAAGATACATTTCTCTGTGAGAGTCATGTTTGCACAGTTGGGTAGGCCAATGTTTAATCAGGTGTCAGGTGTGTGACCAGGGTATTTTTCCCTTTTGCGAGAATCGTCTCCTTAACCACTTAAGCTATCCTTTAAAAGAGAGATGAGATGACAGGTTTAGATAAGCTGGTTGGTCCAGAGGCCTTTTTGTTTGAACAAGTGTGCATACAGAAAATCCCCTATCAATTTAAAAAGAATGTATGCTGACAGGCCTAGATAGCTCTTTGAGCCAAGGAAAAATTCTCTTGTTTATTTTCCCTTCTGCAGGGGAAAAAACGTGTTTATTCCATTTTTTTCAGGGAAGATTCCCAGAGTAACCCATTTCCAAAAATTGCCTAACTGGCAAATATGTTTATTTTCATAGTAGAATTTTGGAGACTGTTCAGTCCAGACAGAGACTCTGTAGAGTTTGGTTAGGTTTTGTCTCTCTTTCTCCCTCTCTAATCTTTCTCTCCCTTCAGAAGAGAGTAAAATTTGTGGTCACATTCCAAACATAGTTTAAGATTTTTTTGTGAAGCTGTTAGTCTTAAAGGCGCCATATAAAAAGAGTGTTTTGAGGTGCAGCAAGGGATTTATTAAAGTGATATAAGCTTGTATAAGATAAAGTGGTTTTTGCCTATTTTTACCATGGTAAAATAAGAATGTCAGGCAGATTTTGCCTTAGTGAAATTATTGTTCATAAATCTTTTGTGCATTTTTTGTGTGTTCTTGTTTTTGCATTTTTTGTGTGTTCTCGTTTTTGCATTTTTTTGTGTGTGTGTTCTTGTGTTTGTGCATTTTCTTGTGTGTTCTTGTGTTTACAATTTCATAATTTTACCCAAACTTTTGTGTTGGTGATTTAACATTTATTTGCTTAACATTGTACATATTTTTATACTTTAGCATTGCATACTTGATTTGATTTACATTTGTTAAGATTTCCTTTTCAAATCTTTAGTAATTCTGAATAGTTTGAATTTTGCTTAGTTAACGTAATTTCTTGATAAATTAAAGTTTTGTGAATTAATCTTGTTTAAGAATTAATTAAATCTTGTTTTGTTTTCAAGTAATGGTAAATTTTTCAGATTGTGAATTCTAATTATAAATTTTGAAGTTAAAAATAAAATTTTTGTACTTAAAATTCTTAAACACAGTGTTTCATTTTTTTGACCACCAGTGAATAGGGTTGTGTGTGCATAAGGCAAAGCGATAAACATGTTTTGTTCTTCTTCAATTTTATTGAAGTGAATGAAGACCAGGGAAACAATTATAGTTGTTTGATGGAGTGATGCTCTTTTTTATCTAGTATATTCTAATACCTCACACATAACATGATAAACTTAATTTGATTGTGCAAGTGATAAGTAAGTTTTAAAGTGATCACTGTTACCTTTAGAGTGTTCAGTCATAATTTTATTGTTATGAGGGTTCAGGTATCTGGCTGAAGTGAGGTAAATTTTTGGATTTTGTGATTAGTTGTGTAATAACCAGGTACTTGGTACACTTCGTGACTATAAATATACATGTAAATTTATATATATTTTTACAAGTATAGCTTTCAACTTACTACCTTTCTCTTACCTGAGATATCTCTGCATCTAACTGGGTGGCTACACTTATAAAAAGATCAATGAAATTACATGAAAGTAGCTTAATAGAGTCTTAGAGGAAACTCAGCATTTCACTTAATTAATTATAATTACATGAATCAGAAAATGAATACAAAAGAGTTTTAACCACTAGCTCCATGGCACCATGATTTACGTTAGTTGACATAGCAAAGGTGCCACAAACAATCCAGATGATACTCTGAGAGAACCTCTAAGATTAGATTAAACATAAAAAGGATAATGCAATGTAGGTTGCTTAAATGAAACAATCTTCATAATTTAAATTCCTGATCACTCTTCTCAAAGTTGGCTGATGAGGGGAAGAGGCACCGTACACAGCACTACAATCACCTATTCTGTAATACAGAACTGCACTATCACTCCGATTGTTACAGCAAATGTTAACATTCATTTGGGAATGCTGAAGGCTGAGAGGGAGAGTGATCCAAAATCAAATATAAGGCAAGCTGGAATGACACTGATGATTTATGTTACACAAGTAAAGATTACACTCCTTTGTTTAGGCTTTTAAGAGAGCAGTTGAAATGCAGTAAAAGAATATGTTGCCAAATAAACTCCCAAATCCACACATTACCTTAGTCCTTTGGACAAGATGTCTTGAAAGCAAAGCTGAAACTGAGTCTTTGTTGAAGGGGGTCTTTAACAGTTGCACTCTAACATGGATCGGGTCCGGAAAACACAACAAAGAGTGACTTAGTGGGGCGGGGAGCGGGGAGGGGGGTTAGCAGAGTGCCAACTGCCAAGAGGTCTGACTATGAAGCTGGCTGGTCATGAACTGGCTGCTGACCCCTGATCGACTTCCTTTTATGCCCTTGGTGCCCACCTTTTCAAATGCTTGTGAGGTTCAAGTCCCATATTTTTAGGGTTTTGCCTGGAAAAGGAAGCATTTCAACAGCACAGGGGTTTGGCAGTGAAGAGTACAATGGAGGGGATCGTTAGAGGTGGGGAGAGGTGGAGCGACCTAAGCTTTATGGGAGACATAGCTAATCACTAAGTGTTCCTTCACCTCCTGTTTTTTGCGACTTGTGTGGCCCAATTTGGTTATGAATTACGTACAAACATTCAAATTCAGGAATGCTTGTATCAATATATATATATATATATATATATATATATATATATATATATATATATATATATATATATATATATTATATATATATATATATATATATATATATATATATATATATATATATATATATATATATATATATATATATATATATATTTATATTTGGATGTTAGGTTTTGTTGTACATTTAGCGCGCTTAAGTTAGAACAGGGTGAAACCATGTTTATTATTAATTCTGTAAATCTCTTAACAGTTGTTCACGAAAAGGATTTGATATAAGCAGCAGAAGCCTGATATTCTGCTGGCTTCGAGAATAATATTAACTTGACATTAGATGTAACTTAAATTGCCAGAACTCCTAAAATACGAAAGATTTTCTTCCCAGTCAGAATAAAGGCAAATAACTGTAATAGGCATTACGCGAAAAATGTTAATGAATAGCTCATCTGTTTAAGATATGATACGCAATAACGATATGCTTAAAATGTACCCATTTTCCAAACACTATCATTGACATGTTTTACTTTGTCGCCCATTTACCTTTCCCCCTTCACCTCTTCTTACTCTTTCCCTCTCTTACCTCTTACTCCTTTAACTCCTCCTCTCTCCTCCTCTTCCTCCTCCTCCTTCTCAGTCCGTTCCATTGTCATTGTATAATTAACTCGACCTCTGGAACTGGCCTCCTCGAGCTCTTTGGGCCAGTTCATTTAACGCTTCGCTCAGATGGTTTCCACGACTCTCCAAAGGTTCTCTAGCAACAATGCGAACAAGAAGGACTCTCTCTCTCTCTCTCTCTCTCTCTCTCTCTCTCTCTCTCTCTCTCTCTGGTATATATCCTTCCCTCATGTCCCTCCCCCAACCCCCCACCCCCAACGCTGCCCTATTCAGGAGCGTACGAACCAATAACCTTACCCTCCCACCCTCTTCCCCCATCCCTGGGCTTTCTCATTCTACCCGAATTGCTTTGACTAGGAATAATTTAATTTTGTTAATATTACATTGGATGGTTTTACCTTTGACTCAAATCACAGTAGTGGTTAGGTTTTGCTTCAAATACTGATATAAACTCAAGTTATGCTATAAATTTCAGTACGCTCTTGGCTCACAAAGAGTGTTCAATTAAATTATTTGATTTTGCTTTTTGCCTCAATCGACAGGAATTAAAGTTCTTTTGTGCAGAATTCTTTTTAAGACAGACAGACAGACAGACCACTAACAGTGTTTCTATCTCAGAAATCGAAATGAAATGACCGGGGCGCAATTGGTTAGAATTGCTTTGATCTGTTTGTGGTTTACGGGAGAATTAATAGTGTAGTTTATTAGAGTCGAGATTGTTATTGTTCATATTAAGTTGTTTACTGGAGTTTGTAATTTTACTTCAAGATTTATAATATGTATTTATATATATGTACACATACATGCATACATACATACATATATATATATATATATATATATATATATATATATATATATATATATATATATATATATATATATATATATATTATATATATATACATACATACACTTCCTGTTTCAGTATACTGTACATACATTATGTAACCAAACACACAGTGTATGTATATATATATATATATATATATATATATATATATATATATATATATATATATATATATATATATATATATATATATATATATATATATATATATATGTGTATGTATTTATATATGTGTGTGTGTGTATATGGTGTGTGTGTATATATGTAAATTTTTTTTCATTTAAATGCATGCATGCATATACACACACGCATGAATATATATATATATATATATATATATATATATATATATATATATATATATATGTGTGTGTGTGTGTGTGTGTGTGTGTGTGTGTGTGTATAACTAAGTCACGAAAATATGGAACGCGATGAACATATAAATAAAGACAACATCCACGAAGGAAAGAGAAACAATGGCCTCTCGACGTATAATCCTTTACTTTGCACTTGGATTTTGTCTTTATATATATATATATATATATATATATATATATATATATATATATATATATATATATATATATATATATATATATATATATATATATATATATATATATATATATATATATATATATATATATATATATATATTTATATAAATTACATACATAATAATTTATATTTATATGTATGTGTATGTGTGAATATATGTATGCATGAGTATTATGCATTTGTATGCATTTGTGACATCTTGTTTTCCTGACACTTTTTGGAGTACTCACGTCGCTGCAAGCTTTGAATTCAGATGAGGCACAAATGAAAAAAAAAACCTGTCTCTTGTAGTCTTATAATGAGAATCGAAATAATGTGAGGTCATAGTACACAAATATGCCGCTTATCCAAAAGCATGTAATGGAAACGGAAGTCCACATTTGAATGTATATATATATATATATATATATATATATATATATATATATATATATATATATATATATATATATATATATATATATATATATATGTGTGTGTGTGTGTGTGTGTGTGTGTGTGTGTGTGTTTATATTTATGTATGTATAATTTATATTTATATATATATATATATATATATATATATATATATATATATATATATATATATATATATATATATATATATATGTGTATATTAACGGCCCTACCATAGTGCTGAAAATCTTTGGCTTAATCAACTATCCCAGAACTGGATGGTTTATGCACTTGTTGAATTAAGGTACTTTCTAATCACTTAGTACCTAATGCAAAATGAAGCGGAAAAATAATGATGCATCTTTGATTAAATCACAGGCCTCGGACACAAGCAAAGCACCAGGCGCGCGCTCAGTCCTGCCTGAATCATATCAGTTTCGTAAGCCGATATTGTTTTGGGGTTTTCGAACGAAAACAGGAAAGAGATTCGAGGATTGGTGAGCTAATGTGACTCAACAGAAGAGGTACTTGCCTCCCGTTACCCTTCTCTTCCCCCGTATCATACCAGCCCCAGCCTGCCCTCCAAACCCCCCAGCGGAAGAAAGGACGTGCCTCGGAATTACAATAGTTGGTTTAGGCGATATTTGCGGATGAGTGGAGGAAATAGGGAAAGAGGACCTGCAGCCGAGACTTGATTGGTTGTTGTTGATCAAAGCTGCCGCCAAGTTCCTTCCCTGTCCCTTTCTCACCCTTCCCCCACCTTCCAACCCCTGCCACCCCCACCCCAGATCCTCCGCCCTCTCGCGGATGCACTGCCCTCCTCCCCGTCTTTCTCCTGCACACCGTTGCTACAACCAATTTTCGGGTTACATCGCAATTGATAATCTCTCTCTCTCTCTCTCTCTCTCTCTCTCTCTCTCTCTCTCTCACCCCATCCCTCAATCTTGTAAAGAAGTAAATACGCAAGTGTTGGTAGTTCTCTAATTGTTTATCTATCATGGTAGAAGACAAAACTGTGATTTATTCAATTCTTCTTTCTCTCAAGATGATAAATACCCAGTACTCTCTCTCTCTCTCTCTCTCTCTCTCTCTCTCTCTCTCTCTCTCTCTCTCCTTCTTTCCATCCCTTTCGTTGAAGCTTAATTTGCATAACTCTCCAGAATTACGTCAATTCCTTCTAAATACTGAAATATTCATAGATGTGTCGGGGATCTATATTTAGCGCAGAGATGCCCTAAATGTTTGCATGCAAATTTTAAATGTGCATGTCGTCCAAGATTTCTGTTTGAGTTATTACTGACAGATGTAATTTAAATCAGCTGACAGGAATGGAGTGCACTCGTAGAACGTGTGTTCTGCAATGATATATATGCACTTATTAAAAAATAAGTTATTACAATGAAACTTTGTTTGATTTTGATGAGAAGCATTAATGATAATATAATAGTAATAGCTACAAATTATTTTAGATTTGGAGTAGAAATTAAGCTCCCCAATAAAAATTTTTTTACGGCATTCATTCTCGGGAAATACCATCCAGGTATCGATAGAATTGTAATTTTGAGTTTGTCACTCTGGAAATAATATGGTGCGATGAAAATATCATGAAGACGTGCATTCAAACTCACTTCCATGTATGCTGAAATACTGCAGGCAATCAAGTCTCTGTTTTTCCAGGATGGAAGCGTTACATTTATTTAGATTTTAGCTCATGGGAGAGGAGGTGTTTGGCACTTCTGAAGCAATTTGGCACTTTGGAACTTTCGTTTCTCCAACGTCCGTAGTCTAGCAGCGATAATCACGGAGTTTGGCAACATGTGACCATCGCATGAATTTGTTGTTTGACAGTTTTCCTTAGTTTGCCTTTTGTCGTAAAATAAAGGACCAGCTAAAAATAATTAAATCTTCGTGAAATCCAAGATCACCGAGATGATTCCCACTAAAAAGGAAAAACTCGATATCTGTGGATGCTTAGACATTAAGACAGGTATGTTGCTTTTACTCAAAAGATTCAGTTTTGGGGCAATTTTATGATAAGGGTTTTAATTCAGGCAAAAGGGTTAAGGGAACGGTTCCCTTGTTACAGCCTTGCTCATAACTGTGGCAAGAATACTGTGTCTGTTCGAAATCAAGGTAATTTATGTTCCTTTTTTCATATTTCTAGAGAATACAATTTTTTATATTTAAAGAGCTCCCCCCCCCCGCCTTCAATAACTTGTTCTTGGATAATTATTTAACGTATGGACACCTTTTTTTCATATGGGAAAATGGTTCATCTTTATTGATGTGTTGAATCATTTTATAAAATTTATTAGATTGCTTGGATTATTATGAAACAATTCGTAAATAACTTACCCATATATTTACACATATTTATTCTTTGTTCTGTTGGCCCAAAGACGTCTCATAGACTGGGTTTTTCTCATATATAGTTAATATTGCCATTATTAAATTTGCTTCGTAATATTTGTCTCTTCTTGAGGCTGCCCTCTTCATCAACTTTTGCCAGAGCCATATATCCTGTAATATCGCCGGAGGAATAGTATTCATGTCAGTTTAAAGGTATCTAAAGAAAAAAAGGAATAATTCTAAAACAGAGGCAATACTAGATTGCATTGCATGAGTACTGGGCGATGGGGCTTGGGTGTAGGTAGACTACTGTAGCTACGAAAGATTACCAAATCCATTATACTGCGCGCGTGTCACGGAGAAAGGAGCACCTTGCGGATGTATTTCAAATATCTACAGTAACTCATTCAATAACCTCTGTGTGTGTGTGTGTGTGTGTGTGTGTGCGTGCGTGCTCGCGCGCCTTCAAAATGAACAATCACAACGAAGATAACCGAAGATGCATACCAGACTCCTTGTAATTCACAGTTTCAATTTCGAGTCTTATGCATTTTTCTTGAGCTGCTAGATGTCTTGCTAAGCGTCTGATGGATTTTTGCACTTACTTTACAGTATGATCATGGTTTCATCAGACTCAAATTGTATAATGTAAATTTGCTAGTAGGTGACTGCAACGTTTATTTACCAAGACGCAAAGTATATATAAAGTCGTGAATTTTGTCTTTACTTATATATTCATCACGTTCTATATTTTCGTGATTCAGTTATGCAAACACCCACACACACACACACACACACAGACTTTATTTATATATTCATATATATTCTATATTTCGTGATTCAGTTATGCAAACACCCACACACACACACACACATATATACACACATACACACACACACATATATATATATATATATATATATATATATATATATATATATATATATGTATATATTTATTTATATTTATATATATATGTACACACACACACACACACACACACACACATATATATATATATATATATATATATATATATATATATATATATATATATATATATATATATATATTTATATTCTCGGTAAATGAAGAACGAACAAATACAAATAATCCCCTATTGTACTTGTCCATTATAGTTTTTTTAAATGTGCATTGATTGTTTTGAAACTCTATTTAATGCTCTCTCTCTCTCTCTCTCTCTCTCTCTCTCTCTCTCTCTCTCTCTCTCTTAGAATCAGAATATATAATTAGTTTCAATATCCTAAGATGAAAGATCATCATTTCGTATGTAAGCGATAGTTTGCCTGCTGGTATTGACGACAATCCTGGTTTTCACTTTACAGGTAATCAGGCCCATTTTGTCATTTTCTTGGTGAGCTTGAAAGGCCTTTCTCTACTCCAAAGGTTCGCCGTTTCCGCATCGTCTTTCTCCTCACCCATTGTCCCTTGCCCGGCGCTCTGTCTTACACGCCAACCCAACCTCCTGCCGCAGAGGCCAAAGCGTTCTTACCCTCCCCCTCCGGTGCCGTTGCCACACAAGGACCTGTCACCGCCACAAAGCGGAGGGTTGTACCGCACTCCTGAAGAACACCGAGGCCGCTATAACTGGTCCCAGCCCAACTCCCCCTGCTCGCGAGCACCTTACCTAATTCCTAGCCTCTTCTTCTCTTCCCCAAAGCTCCGTGTCACCACTTTGATATCCTTGCCTTGGAGCGGGGTCAAAGGGGTGCTTTCCCGCTCTTGCATGTAAGGGATGTTTATGCAGGAGGCAAATATGTGCTCTCGACCTAACATCCCTGTAGCCGGCATGTCGCTGTAGGAGACCTCCAATGATTTCATCCCTATGCGCCATTCGGATGTCAAAGCAAATCAAACCTTATATATCAAATTAGAATTCTGACTGGTCGAATGGAGGCGCACAACCATTAGGGGCCTTTCTAAAATCATCCATGGGCGATTTCCACCTCCCGATCGCATGGGATTTTCGACGTAAACTCCATCCACGAATTGTTATTATACACTGACCAGTTGGATTGCAAGCTGCAAGGCCCTTGAAACAGAATATAGGAACAGGATGAAGATGAGGAGGAGGAGGAGGTGGAGGAGGAGAAGGAGGAGGAAGAATGGAAGGGAGAGAGGGTGTGGTAATGGAAATAGTGTTGTGCGAATTAATATTCCTGAGCACGAATTGTCAGCCGTCGGTGATAATAGGGGGAGAAGTATTGTACTCCAAGGTAATCGTGTGCGAATAATAGTAAGGTTAATAATGCTCTGAGATTAATCAACAAAGGTGCTTGAAACAATGCAAAAGGGCTGAGGTTGCAGAGGAGAATGGGAAAAGATGCGTTTAATTTATTCCGGCTCACGAATTGATTGATTGCAAATATTGGTAAAATTGTTTGGGTGTAAAAACGATAGAGAAAAAGTGCGCTGAGTAAACACAGGGAGCTACGGTGATGAAGAAAATCAATTTTGAAATAATTCATCTTATTTACTTAAAATGAGGGAATGCTTCATACACAAAGAAGACAGGTAATATTAATTCTCGGAGATAGAGCTGTCATCCAGTAACGAGAGAATTTGTTTTGAACACTGGATATATATATATATATATATATATATATATATATATATATATATATATATATATATATACATATATATATACATATATATATATATATATATATATATATATATATATATATATATATATATATATATATATATATATATATATATATATATATATATTTATAGATATACTGTATATATATATATATATGTATGTATATATATCATATGTGTGTGTGTTTGTATAATATATATATATATATATTATTATATTTATCATATGTTATCCTATATTAGTGATGTTCCATCAGGTAAGTTAACGATAATTCTTTAGCTCCCTATTATTTTTTTTTTTTATCTTAAATCAGGGAAGTGAAAACTAGAACTTGTTATTGCTTTTATGGAAAACTAAGCATAAACCTAGACGTATTGAAATAGTGAACATAAATGTTTTCACTGAGGATTTTATTGCAGACCTTTTTGGTCTTAAGTTCCTATCTTCTGGTTATTAAAATCAGATTCGAACCTCCAGCTAGCGACTTGTCATTTCACATTAATAGTTTAGCATTGTATGGATCCTGTGATCACTGTAGCATGTTGAAGTCACCTCTAACCCCTTCTTATTTTCTATACCATCCTTGAAAATCCGCCTTGTCAAGAAGTGAGGAACTTTTCTACTCCCAGATCCAAATGTTTCCACCGAGAGAGAACAAAAATCCCTAGTAATACAAAGAAATCAGCTACTTTTAAAGGTCGGGGTTTAGACCTAACAAGGGCACATTTTCAGCAACACTTCATTACCTTTGGCATGTGATGTATCTCGATTTTGTGGCTGGCGAGCCTGCGTAGCCCCGCGTCCAGTTCCAGTCCATCAGTGACAAGGAATTCTCGTCTTGATGTCATATCTGCCCAAGGAAGTGACCATCCTGTAGATTAATAATGGCTCAGCCTTCTTACTATTTATATATCATGTATCCAACATCTTTGCATCATATTTTTAGAAATCTTCCCACATATTTTCATCATGTTTTTCTAGCATTTATCCACCAATTCTTTTAACAGCATCGTAATCTAGTTCAAACGCAGTTTAACCATTCATTTTATTACGGCGCTGAATGATCTTAGTCACAATACCTGGATTTAGGCCTTAACGCAGTTTGTTCATAGTAAGACAAATACTTTTAAAAAACAGAATAAAAAAAAGAAATGGAATAGAACTCGGTGTTTCGTATGTCTAAATTATTTTATTCCTTGTGTAAAACTATTTGCAAAATTACATTTTTATCGTAAGTCGAAGCAGTGTGACGAAACTTTCTTTTTTTTAAATTGCGTTTCATTTTTATCTTTTTCTATTATACTGCAATTTACCAGGACGATTGAAGTGTGTCTCTGCTTTGGTCCGACGAAGTCAAATTAGTCTCGAGCCATTTAATGATTTCCGTCACACTCATTAAACATCATTATCCCTCATTACTTTATTACGCGTTCTGTCATGTCTAGTCAGTCCATTGTCTTCTTTTTCCTTACTCTTTTGGGTGGAATTTCCAATAAATACTTTTCGGGACACGTTGATCGATTCATTTGGTATTCACAGAAAGACTGTAAAGTCCAAAATTGCATTAATTATTCCGCTCATAGCCAGATAATTCTCTCTTTCTGTTATTTATTTTCCATCTCTTGTCGTCTTCTAGCTGCTGAACTCGGGAACACATGGTTGTACTGAAAATGTTATAAGCACATCCTTAGTCTGTTGAAGTCGACAAGTATTTTGTTTGTCGGGTACCTTTGGGAATTTGATAGAGAACGATTTCAATACTTATTTTCTGATTAATGGTATTGGAAATATTCTCTGTTCGTTAAAACTGTGTTTTTTTTTTTCATAGACAACGTTTGAAGAGCAGCAGTGACGATCTAAATCGGCCTTAGAAATATAAGGCCAAAAGTCATTTCAAGAATGTCAGTATTCAGATGACATCAGGCCTGCCTCACGCATTGCTCAATGTGATCAAAGTGGAATAAGAAAAGTCATTGATCGTAATATATACCTAATACTTTCTTGTAATTATTGCAGTTTTAAAAATACAGGTGGTAGGAACAGTAAGCGACGTTAACCTAATCATCTTTTTGGCACTTTTTTTTGTGCGTGGCTTTCCGTGTTAACTGCCTTCAGGGCTTAGGTTGCTGCTCAGTGCCAGTTGTTTGCAGCTGCTTCACAAATACAAGCTATTTTCTTTGTTGCTACTATTTGCCCCCATAGAGGACCTCTTCGATGCACTAATTGTCAAGAGCAGATGACTGACATAGCCTAAGGAAGTTAGCTGAATGACGTATACAGGCACATTATCTTTTTTATTAGGAAACAAACAGGGATGAGGAAAGGTCGTCTGAATACTTAGAAAAAATAGTTCAAGTTTACGTGAAAGCAATGTTTGTACTTTATTTCCACATATATTAGTTTTACAAGATCATTGCCACATCACACGCAGTAGTTCCCCTCCCAAGGAAAAGGCCTACAATAATAATGAAAGAACCTTATCTGTTTACATACATACATACATATATATATATATATATATATATATATATATATATATATATATATATATATATATATATATATATATGTGTGTGTGTGTGTGTGTGTGTGTGTGTGTGTCTGTGTGTGTCAACAGATAAGATTTTTTTTCATTATTATCTTAGGCCCTTTCCTTTTGGGGGGCAAGAGGGACGCAAGCCTATTTTAGGACAAGGTAGCAAACCTTGTATTGACCTGTGGATGTTCGAGGGGCTTATGTACCGGCCAGGACCTGGTGCAGACGGAGTATTACATTTCCTAACGGTCATCTATCCAAGTAATGACCAACCTCAACGTTGTTTAATTTAATATATAGCTAAACCGACAACCAACGTGACAGCGATGGTGTTACATCCGTCGGCTTACAATCGCACCTTTCCTCAGCCCCAGCCGTCGGGTGAGAACTCTTTCAGGTTAGAATTAACCTCCTTAATTAAAATCACAAAAGTGACTAGAAAGAAATTCTCTCTTCGTACTAAGTCCTATCAAAACTACGGTTTGGTTATGCACGCCTTTTAACTGCTCACCCAAGGCAGTACACAGATTCGTTTAATAAAAGAACCACTGCGAGTGGTGTGGCAATGATCTTGTAAAACTAATATGTGGAAATAAAGTACAAACATTGCTTTCAAGTAAACTTGAACTATTTCTTTCTAAGTATTCAGACAACCTTTCCTCATCCCTTTTTGTTTCCTAATAAAAAAAGATAATTTGCCTGTATACATCATTCAGCTAACTTCCTTAGGCTATCAGTCAGCTGCTCTTGACTATGTATGCATATACTCGTATTATTCAGTACCTACCATCCATTTCTTTATGGAAATTACAGTACAGATATCAATGAATCACAATAATTACATTAATCTCACTTGTCTCTTTCAAAGAAGAAAGGCAATGAGTGAAAATGGAACAGAAAAAGAGAACAATATTGCAATCATGCATGAAGGTCTTGGAAGATGAAACGAGGCTTAACAAGGATTGTAAGAGCCAGAATTGCGATACACTCTCAGCCTTCTAAACTCAGCATTGCGTAGAATGCTCGACAACTGCCTCATTTGGGTGAACATGTACAGTACTCTTGATCTTTTGCTTGAGCAGGTTCCTTGCTTTGCGTCAAGCATCAAAGGGTGCTCTGGGTCAGTAATATTGCTTACTATATGTGTAAAAAACATTTATGGTTGCTTGAAGGCAATGGTTAGGGAATGAGCTGTAACGCTAAAACCCCAAAATGAAGAACATTTAATTGGCTCAAGTGAAATTAGCCAACTGCACCTGAAGCTTCATAGGTAGTGAACAGCTTTCTGATTAGATTAGCTCTTAATCCTCCATGAAAAATAATTACTAATTCCCCCAAACCAATTAGTGTGCCTATATGTATTTTTAACTTTATTCGTGTAAACTTTGTAGATGAGGTAACTGTCTATGCTTTAAAATAGATGAGATTGCATCAAATTCCAGTAGTAATCGTTTTGAATCCCTCTTAATTTTACATACAACTTTGCTGTTCTTGATTTAGGCCACTAACGTTATATTTGAAAAATTTTATTCTGGATTCTGATTACGTTCACAGTTTATTTGTCTTCACTGAGATTTCTCTTAATGTTTCGTGTAATGAATATCTAATATTCTTTTACTTCATTTTAGTTCTTTTTTAAAATCATATTCCTACAGGTTGTCATTATGATAGATATTCATAGTGACTAACCTTCAAGATTCTCTCTCTCTCTCTCTCTCTCTCTCTCTCTCTCTCTCTCTTGATGTCAAAGAGGCTTTTTTTCTTTGTTTGTTCCCTGACAAACAGGTCACACATTCGCCTCCTCGTGTCACCCAACTTTAATACGGCGATTTGATCTGCCATTATCGAATGTAAGATTGTATTTTGTTTGTTATAGTTTTTATTGCTGACTTTTTGTTTTAACATCGCCTTCTTTCTCGACAACTGCGGAACGCTCTTTGTTTTATTTAAGTCGTAATGTGTTATGTTATGGCACACGACATACAGTATATTTTGGGACTACTGCGGTCTTCATCTAGCTCCATTCTGATAAGAAAGAAATGGAAATCCAGACCTTTTAATGAAATGATCACCCCTTACCATACGGTAATATGACGCTTCTAAAAATAAAGATTGGCTATATGCAGCGAAAAGAAAGACAAAAGATAGGCCTATCTACTGAGTTGAGAGATACAAGGCGCAAATAATTCACGAAAATACGCTAGTCTTAAAATCTACTGTCTTTATAAAGCATCGGTAAGAAAGCACGGCATGGACTACAGTATATCACTTCACTACATTTTATTGATTTTCTTAATATATTGATAGGTTTGATGGGCCAAGTTAAACAGACACCAAGGAAGCGAAGAATCATACCAGGAGAGCATTTGAAACTTGTTCCGAAGGCAAGAGCGTTATTCGAGTACCAAAATTGAATTTAAACTTGAAGCTCTTTGATTTGCGCTGTGAGAACGCTGTAAACGAAACCGATTCCAGTATTCACTGGCTTTCATTGTGTATCATCCACCGACGATCATTGGATGATCGCAGTGTCTCTATTCTGAGTTGTTGATCTACAGAACACAATCGGAGATCTTGTTTACTCCTAAGCGAGTATAGTCGTTGAACACAATCTGTCAAAGATACATTCATTCCCGTTGGAGAAAAGTTGCATAGTCTGGTATACAAAGGATTGGTTGTTTGGTGTTAACAAAGGCAGGAGGCACATGGCGCTCACTGACACAAAGAGGACAAAGATATATCTTTTCTTATCAAATCGATTTCAATATTTCTATGCCTTTAATGTAAGTCCTTTCGTTCTCGGACTTATTTACCAAACGAGCACCCGTACTCGCGCATTACAATGCATTTCTTTTTTTTTTTTATGAACTGCAGTGGTTTTCTTACTTATCCTCATTTTTGTGACCCTTTCGTCACCGAAAATACTTATTTCAGTTGTCTTTATTTTGCTTTAATTGTCATTATTTTGGTCTTATGTGACAAGTCGCTCAAACAATTAAGTGGACTTGTCTAACTAGCAATATAGATGTGTTCTTTCGTGAATGTTAAATTCAGAAAGGAAAATGATCAAGACATATACAGTATTTACAATATCTTTAGAAAAGTCTGTTTTTAATATGAGCATTAACTATTAGATATTGTAGGAAGGAATTAGACTATTATTTTTTTCCATTTGGTAGAAGTTAATTCTTATCCCTTTTCACATACAAGATTTGAGACGTTACAATCATATTATATTTATTTAATGAGAATTGTTTCACTTGTGTTTAAAAACTTATGTATCAAAGTCTGTACATATGTGTGTATATAAGTAGGAAATCTTCCACAGTCACTAGGTATATGTAAATACAATTGCCAATATGCAAAGAATTGTGAAGATTGTGACTCCCTGCTGTTGGATACGCTTTTAAATTTTAGAATGAACCTAAAAAACTACAAGCACTTAAAATGTTTCCTTTTTTTAGAGAAATACACGTTGTTTCCCGCAAATCATTGGGAAAATGCAGATAGAACCTCTGGTCCAAGAGTTTTTTGAATGCATGGCTCTGACGTATACTATTCACACCTCGGGTGGCTAATAACTCGGTATTGTCCTTTGTGTCAAGATGAAGCTGGTCCTCTGACTCTGCCTGAAAATGATTACAAAATCAGTGCACAGCAGTGGGTAACTTATCGACTCGTTATAGCCTGTTGTTTTTGATCCTGATGTTCCCCTTGTTGAGCTTCTTTCTTGACATTTGATGATTTTTCTTACTCCTGAACTAGCAAGTTCACTTCATCTATTTTGTTTAGTGCTGATGGATCTTCTGTATGACCAGTGGCCTCTCCATTGTCTTTTACAGCAGTCTTTGCTTGTTCATTGGTTTGGTCTGTTGCCAGGACTGAGCGCATTTTGTTATATTTCTGAATAGCAAAGTTTCCTGCAAAGTACTCTATCATCACATCTTGGACCTGCTTTTTAAGTGAAAACATGTCTCTTAGTTATATATACAGTTTATGAGCATAATTTATACTACTAATGACAAAGAAATTAGGTATAATCTATAATAATTCTTTAGCGAAAGAGTAGCCACTATCATTATCAATACCAGGTACCAAAATTGAAAATGAGAAGTACACTGTTTGTGTATTCCCCTTTAGACTTTCAGATTCAACAAAGCAACCGATTTTGTAAGTCTTTGGGTATATTCCTCAAAAGCTTATGTCAGATTATAGAGACTGCAGGATGTTATTTTGTAGCACTGGGACTGACAAGACTGAACCGGCTATACCTTAGGTGCAACACAAGGCTTAATGAGAGCTCCTGTCCGCCCACTACCTCAAAATTAGCTCCTAGGGTCTTTAGGGGATCCATCTCTTTATGCAACCACAAAAAAAAAAAAATACTTATAACCATAGAACTTTGGGTACGGCCACAGAATCTCCTGTGCTATTGCATAATCTACACTTGTGATAGGTACTTGTCCTGGAGTAAGGAAATCTACTGTTTCCTTAAGTTTTGCAATCACGTTGTACTGTAGTTACAGAGTATATCTGGAGATTCAGTGACAAGGTCTAGGATTCTTATCAGTGAAGGGAGCCAAAGGACTACTAGCAAATTAATAGGAAAGCTCTACAATTGCTTTTATCTGACTCCCTTGAATTTCCAGTGTTAAATATAAATGACCTTTGTTATCTAATATAAATTTTTGAAAACAAATGTTTGTCCCAGGGAATGATGCCTGTGAGATGATGTATGTTAGCATAAGGTCAATATTGTCCATGGCATACAATTTGGTGATTCAACCATCCTTTGTAGTGCTGATATTTTGTAGCATCCTGGTATAAGAAATACTGTACTAAGGTCAGTGACATGCATCATTTCAATGAGATGTTTCTTTCTGGTTTTAGCAGACAGGAAACCAACATAAACTACTGGTTGTCTGAAATTTTCTAATGTTTCTTTGATTTTAACATCTCAGTTACACTGAAGTAATTGAGTCATAGCAATAGGATTTTGTATGTACTAAATTTTCCCACACTTAACCATGCAAATCATTTGGAGAAATGTTGTAGAGGCTGTTCCAAGATAACATGTATGTAAACTTTCTCAAAACATACACGTGTGCATGATCTCTGCAATTTTATCTAGAACTATCTCTTCTGTGTGATTGCCCATGCTGCTTAAAAAAAAAATCAATGTCTTAATGAAAGTCAAAGAGCACAGCTTGCTCCTTGTGATGAGAAAGATTTGTAATCCATGTAGTTTTGTCATTAAATGATCTTTTAGACTGGGAGAGTTGACAGTTTTACTTTTCAGTCTCGTTTGCTCAAGTTACTGTTTATACATATGACTGAGCTCTGTTTGCTTAATTATTACCGAAATCAGCACCCAACTAATGGATTGTGTGTTTTTTTATATATAAATAGTTCATATAATGCCAAAGCCTTGATCGTGTTGTGTTTTCCATTCCATTTTTCATTGCCTGAGCTTGTTTCCTGAAACTCTGTAGTAAAATGACTACACAAGCAGGATGTGCTTTGGCAGCAGTCCTTACTCATGCCTCAAGCATTCTCATACAGTAGTCTTTCAGTTTCATTGCCATAACTTGGTTAAGTGATGAACCAGTTTCCTTTTTTCTATAAAGAAAACATCTAAACCCTAATCCGACAAGACCAAGCATGAATGCTAAAGCAGCCATTACCTTTGAACTGCAGGACAATATTATTACAACATATTGCAGTTGCCCCAATGTGATTGCCATTTAAGGGGACTTTAGACAATATCTTTTTTTATGCATTATTTTGTAAATAATTACGTTGTCGCCTACGTGTACCACTTCATAGGGCTACATTTTTCGCATAAGCAACAATGATCTAGTTTACATTTGACTGTAGTTGGGTAAACATTTCCACCCCTACCTTTTACCACAATTGCACATTTCTTCATTTCTCTCCGGACACAACTATGAAGTTGCCTCACCCATACTCGTTTCTCATTGCCTACCCCCATCGAGTTTTCTTCTCATCCAAAAAGCCTCCTCCCTCCCCATGGACCTGCTTTCCTACACCATTGTCTACCATACATGGATGCCACTTCTCATCACTGATATCCTTTCATAATAATAGAAATGCAAGATACCATAAAATCGTCCGTTTGTTCATTAGCCAAGAAATTTATGTTTTCAGGTTGTCTCCTCTGATAGCACGAATAGTGTGGATCTGAATCTGAACCTGAATATATTGCCATGAAGGATTGTTTTGTAGGAATTAAGGCTCTTATATTATTACTTGTGTCAAAATGCTTTGACATATGATTGCGGTCCACGGGACTTATGTTTATTTATGAAATGGGTCATTTTATCAGATCATTCGGCTTTCGTACATTAACCATACTTAAAATATCACCCCTTGTATTACACCACTTTGCTTCAAAATTTTCCCACCAGTATTGCGTAAGAAGCTTTCAGTGTGCACCCTAAATGGTCGAATTCTTGTTGCAATGCTAAAAAAAAATTGGAGAGATGTAGTGATCATCTAGAATCCCCTTAGGTCAAAAATTTCAAATATCAGTCAAAATCAAGAATGTATGGTAATAAAGGATAAAATCATCCTTTCTTATCCAAGTAGCTCTGGGTCTCCAAACTCTCAGTAACCATAGAATTCCAGCTGAAACTACCATGCACCTCATTCCCTGGGAGGGCACAAAGTACATGTTCAAACCATCTCCATTGAACTTCCGTAATTTTCTGTATGTTATCGTTTCTCGCCTTTTTACTGTCATTTGAGTCCTAATATTCTTCTTAAAGCTTTATTTTCAAATCAAGAAAAATTATTTTAGGTATATTTGCCGTGATTCAAGACCATGTAGCAACACAGATCGTACAATGTTAATAATATATAATTTGACTTTTCTGTGTAGTTTCAGTTTATTGCATTTCCAAATGTAATTAACCTGCTCATTATGTGATTTAACCTTTTAGATCTTTATGTATATTACAACTCAAGATGACTTTTATTTGATATCAGTGTTCTTTAACATTTGAAAGATTCAACCTCACTAATCATTTCTGTCTTCATTGTATCTATTTTTTGAGATTTGTTCCAATCCCAAATTCGCTGTATATATGATGCATGCTGCCAAGCAAACATTTTAAATCTTGTGGTGCTTTGCTCATTAAAACAACATCATTTGTGATTTTTTTTTCTTTATAAAACCCATGATAATGGCAAGCAGCAAAGATGACATAATATAATTATGGATTAAACAATTGTTCACCCTTTCGTGAATGAAGTCCAATTAGGTTCATACGCTGAAATGCTTGCGCGTAGCCTGTTCGTTCATCAAGTCTCCTTACTACAGTAAGTGTCACTGCGGTGCTGCAACCAGTGTGCCCTGGAAGAGCATGGCTTTCTCTCACATAGTTAACCTTTCATAGTTTTTTTTTTTTTTTTTGATGTTTTTGTATCAGTAAACTTTTCATGAGTCCCCATGCAAAGTTTGGTGTTTTAATCGCAAAATGAAATATTCAGCCCAATTTGGACTTAGCTGCCTTCCTATCGTTTTAGGGCAGGCATATTACACCCAGCAAACCACCACATTATCCATTTATTCCACGAGATTACTAAGATTGTTCGTTGCCATTTTTTCTTTTCTGTTGCCATAAAGTTCTGAAATTCTCTTTCTGATTTAATGAAAGCGCTCAAGTGAATCAACGACAAGTCAAGTATGATTGCAGGCCCACTCTAATACACAGGAAACAAGAATTTATATTTGTTAAGTAAATTATATGGTTTATGTCTCTTAGACTTGCCTTAGCAAACCTGTTCCGGATTTTGATCAGGATTAAGTCGATCTATGACAGGTACGGAATGACTTCAGTGTCTCTAATCTGAGTTGATCATTTTCAAGTTATTGCACTTTTTCTTATCCTTAGGGAAATTGTTTGACAAACAGCCAAGAATTGGTCAAGTATTAATAAAGAAAGGCGTGAATCGGATAAGGCATATTGACATCGTTTTTGTCCAGAAAGAACCGAAATATTTCTTCGCTTATAGAGCCGAATAAGAGTTGGTATACCTTCACTCTAATTGCCTGTATGATGGTAAACATTATTTTTCTATCTGCCCTGTAATTATACGTATACTTTTTTAACGACTCTCATCAGTTCCATAATACTTAATTATTTATTTATTTTTATCGTTTTTTATTAT
The DNA here is from genome assembly GCF_040412425.1 of Macrobrachium rosenbergii. NCBI lineage: Eukaryota > Metazoa > Arthropoda > Malacostraca > Decapoda > Palaemonidae > Macrobrachium > Macrobrachium rosenbergii. The sequence continues at coordinate 57,463,367 of NC_089763.1, forward strand.
CTCCGGATTGCAATTAATTTTTAACGATAAACATTAGGAAACACTCTCCGGAATGAATGTCCACTGCAGTTAGGAAGAGATCAAATGACAACTATCGACATTGTCTTGAAGGTCAACATTTTTCAAGAAGAAAAGCGTTAATAATAGGTTGCAATGTTCTTAGTGCTGAGTATTTATAACTATTATTTCAGTTAATATTGAGTGCTAACTTGCATGAAGTATAATTCATACAATCAACTTTTAAAACAGTTATATATATATATATATATAAATTTAATTTTATCACACCGTGATTTTATATAATATGTCATGTTTAATATGTATAATTATATATATGTATATTTATATGTAAATACACACGCTACATAATATATATATATCCGTTGGATATATTGTATATATATATATATATATATATAGGAATATATATATATATATATGATAAATAATTGGATATATATATATATGGGGACACGAACTGAGCGATGAAGAGTAAAATAGTTCTTAGCACTTTCATGTTTTGACGTAAACCAGGGTCAAGTGATACAAAACACGTTATTGGTTAAAGTCACCTTTCGGCGACAATACATAAACAAAACAACGTCTTACAACCATTTAATTATATACTGTTTGAAGTATTGTCTAATTTTCATATATATATATATATATATATATATATATATATATATATATATATATATATATATATATATATATATATATATATATATATATATATATATATATATATATATATGTGTGTGTGTGTGTGTGTGTATATATATGCTTATATGTCACTAAGTAGCGTTACAATATATTCAGCCAAGGCCACACGATGAATATATATATATATATATATATATATATATATATATATATATATATATATTCATACACATATATGTATATATATATACATATACATATATGTATATATAAATATATATATATTCATATACACATATTGTATATATGCATATACATAAACATATATATATACCTATATAAATCTATATATACATATATACACATATTCACACACATACACATATATATATACTATATAGAATATATACACATATCTCATATATATACATTATATATCTCATTCTCAGAATATATATATATATATATATATATATATATATATATATATATATATATATATATATATATATATATATATATATATATATATATATATATATATATATATATATATATATATATATATATATATATATATAATATATACATATATATTCGAAAGTTTGCCGTTAGTTTTCATACGTGGCATGTTTATACTTTCATACAATATACTTACGGGACACAGACAGCCATCACTCCTGCCTATTTTTTTCTCTGAAAAATCGAAAGAAGAAAAGTGATGAATAAAGATAGATTTAACTGGCTACAGTAAATGCAGCGCTTGAACCTAGTGCATCCATTCGTGGCGCACATAAGTATTCGTTCCCAAGTGCTTTTGTTTATTTTTCTTAGTATTTGTCTTCCCAGAAAATAGGAGCATTTTCGATTATGTCCATTGTTGCATTTTTCCATAAAGTTTCCAAATGTTGATGAGTATTTTTATTATTGAAGATTGCACTGTCGTCACAGGTAATGATTATAATGCTTTCGAATAATACAAGGTGTGGCATTTTCATTGTTTGTGATCAGACTGTGTTTTACATGTTACATCTGCGTCTTCTTCTTCTTCTTCTTCTTCTTCTTCTTCTTCTTCTTCTTCTTCTTCTTCTTCTTATTCTTCTTATTATTATTATTATTATTATTATTATTATTATTATTATTATTATTATTATTATTATTATTATTATTATTTTAAAAAGTCTTCCATGATTTAATACAGTATGCTTTTTTATCTCCACAACTCAGAAATTTTTCTTGAAATAAAGTTTTTTTCTTTTGTGACAATAACTAACTCATCATGACTTTCACATTAATCCTTGAAGTCCTACTGAATAACAATGAGAAATTTTTTTACAGAATTTTCCTGAAGTAGACGTTTTCAGTTAGAATATTACGCATTGTGGTAGAAAATCGTTGTTCTTCAATCCAGTTAATCGACATGGAGTCGCCTTTAAAGTTATATGATGATTTAGCACGATTATTGTTTCATTTTTAGTTTTTTTTTTTAACCAAATGTACAATTTTAAGTTAATACAATCATGCTGTACATCTCCGAAGAAAATATTTTGTAAATGTAGATAAAATTACTATATGTATACCTCTAGTATTTCTCAGTATTCTTTAACTAACAGGGACAATCAGTACAGTGTGATTTATAAATTTTTGTCTTTGAAATTCGAGATATTTTATATAGGTGATATTGAGGATATGTGCTATTATAAATATTAACAGTGTTATCTTTTTACATTTGATGCGTAATGTGGAGTATGAAAACATTATTTATTTATTGATGTATTTACTTATTTATTTTTCATTACTACTATTACGAAAATAAAAGCAGTTGCAGCCATATCCACAATCCGCCAACCTGTGTCAGGATTGAATTTGCGATTGTATTATTTCACTAATGAGAAATAATGAAAAAACGAAGCGGGATATGGGAAGACGGTCAGTAAAAGCGAAGGAGATATAGGTAAATTAATGGTTTTTTTTTTTCCAGCGCGTCGACAAAATGCTCACTTGATTGAAGAAAGAAGACGAAAAACGAAAGAGAACAGTTTCAGACTTTTAACTGAACCTATTGAAGGACTGATCAAGTGGTGGGCTCTGGTCTTTAGGATAACTTTTTCATTTAACAGACAGACTGAAAGAGTTCAGATGATCAGTCAGGAATTCATGCCATTTTCTGAATCTTACACGAAGACGAACGATCTATGAGAAAAGAAGCGATATATAATAGCAGAAGGTTATTAATGGCGATAATGAAGAAAAGGAATGTGTTGATGGAAGATATTGTAATATATTTTGAAAATTAAGTCTTCAGTTCTCGTAACAAGCTCGTATTGTCGTTAAATGGGTGTTTCGTCGCAAATATGCCCAAAAAAACCGTAGCGTAAAAGGAAGCTACACGTGAAAACCCGCCATTTAACAGTTATTGACAGACAAGGTTAGGAGTATCTCTGCTGAAGAAAATGGTAAGGAAGGTTGTTTTAATTTCTGCAAAAAAGTCAATGAGAAATTCAGATAGCAATATCTTCTTGATCTATATCTTTTGGATTAAAATCACAGCTGTCTTACGCGAAAACATTGAATTCACTTAGGATTTGAATTTTTGCATGTTCTTGGATATTTGGAACCATATTTATAAGGCTGTACTCTCATACTTAACATTGAAGAAGAGTGTAAGGTTCCAGAAATTAATGTTAGTATGTAAGTCATGTTTCACAGTTTCGAGTGAAAGTAAAGAATTGTCTAAAGAGGAAACGAAAAGAAAACTTGCAAAGCCTGCCTGTGAGGGAGAAGAAATGTCTGGAGACAAAGAAGAAACTTTCCTGAAGTCGGACACCCCACACAAATGCATGATCCTCAACAATGCTTGAATGTACATTCTAAAAACCTGCGAACTGTAAAGACTGCCCAGTGAATATAGTGAATTATGAAAATGTCTTGTTGGACATAAAATCGATGACGAAGTTTTGATTACTGGCTGCTTGCTTGAACAAAATTGAGATCATAATTCCCCAGCAAATGATGTATGAATTCTTTCTTTTTTTTTTTCCTTTATAATTCAGAGGCTCATCGATAGATTTAGCTAAGATGAAATGTTAAACTTTTAAAAAGTTAACTGAGTAGTTTTTAGATATTATGGCGTATGATCACTCAAATTAAATGGTATATGGTATCTTGAAAGGTTTTATTACTTTCATTGGCCCTTGTAAATATGATCTTCATTATCTAACATGCTTCCACAGATTTTGTTAGAAGGTAAATGAATACTGCACTTTGAATTTTTCTGCCCTTTCCATTCTGCAATCTCTTTAAAGTGTCTAATGAATTCTACAATGGAGCTTGACAAATATGACTTAAATTTTCGATGGCTCATTATTACGTTATATTATAAATCTTATATGTTACTGACTATACATTCATTAGTTGAAAAAGGATGTACAGTGTCATTAATTTATTGTTTAGCTTCGTCGACAAAGAACAGAGTTAACGACGCTTTACTGAAAAGAGTACCGAACAGTGTTGACTACAACCGCCATTTGTGCACTTGTGGTGGGATTACACGGAAATGACTTCATCGCGGTGTGCATGTTTGTGTGGGTACGTGAATGCCTGATTTATCGTTCTCACATGTTCCATGCTTTACGTCATAAAGTAAGGAATGCCTTTGAAGTTAAGATTGCTCATTATATATGCAAACAACTCCAGTGGGGGCGGGAACAGACGGCGAGTGAAGAAATGGTTGCCATGCCACTATTTAATATGATTTCAAGTCGTGAAGGTAAATGACTCGAATAACGTGAAATCACTGGTAATGAGGTCATCGGTCAACTACATTAAACCATATTACATTTTTCTTATCTAATCCTGTTGAAAATGAATGCTAAATCAGTTAAATCAGGATTATTATTTTCATCATACATTCGTGATTTCCTGGGGTATATCAAACAGCAACATTTTGAAATGAAGAGGTGGGGATGAATCATGTCGAGAGAAGTAAAACGAGAACAGATGGTCTTTGACTCCCAAGATTTACTGGTTTCCATTGTCTGCCGTCCCTTGGAGATCCTGGAATGATCGCAGACTATTCGGAGTTCTTGGTCAACAGAATACAATCGTAGTTCTCTTGATTCTCTCCTAAGCAAGAATACTTATCGAATACAATTTGCCTGATATACATTAATAACCTTTGGGAAGCTTTGCATAGTCTGGCAAACAAAGGACTGATTATTTAGTGTTAACAAAGAAAGGTGGGACGCAGGTGGTTCACACCAGCGCGTTCTCTGCTTCAAAGAGAACAGTCATTTCTTCTCTCATCAAGCCTGTTAGATGATTACGTCTTTTATTTTGGCTACACTGTTTTGATCTTGCAAAACCTGTCTATTTCTGCTTGAATTGTATGATTTTTATGTATTTTGTTTATTATTTTATTAATCTCACCTACTATAGTATGAAATATATTCAGCAGCTTCATTTATTTACTTTTCCTTTCCGAATTGCATTTTACCTGTTTGCTATTGTGCATGAAAGTTAGCGAGGTTTTTTTTTTACTTTCACTGTTTTTTCTTTGTGTCCTTGTTTGCACAGAATTATTTTTTATGATACTTGCTCTCGTCGTAATTATGATTACACTGACGGGGCAAGTCGCCCTTGTAATTAGGGAGACTCGTTTAGATCATAATACAGATATCGACTTTTTCGTGAAGGCCAGACTTCAGAGGAAGGAACAACGCTAACAACAGAGAGAGAGAGAGAGAGAGAGGAGGCGATTAATCTCTGCATACGAATTCAGTTCATAATGATTAGTGTCTAAAAAATTTCTTTGTAGCAGCTAAGTATTTTCGTAAGCGAAGATTAGTAAAAATATTTTGCAACAAGAATAAAAGTATTTGTGGTCATCAATTTTCTTGAGGATTTTTTGTAAATAATATAGTTTGGGACGTTTTTTTTCATTTGGAGATTTTGGGTCGCAATTTTTGATGCTCCTGATTGTGACCTTACGTATACTTCTTATAAATATAGCTTGAATGGATAAGGGAAAGTGAAATAAGCTTAGGCATGCCTATATATTTTTAAAGGAAACAGAATCACATTTGAACAACATAACGTGATTGAGATGTGAATAAGATGACATATCAGTTATCTGATTTTGTTTGTAAAGGTCCCCGGTTCCTGGCGGTGGATTGCAAAGAATCCTGGAAATGCATTGTCTGCGGACGTGAGTGTTTATAAGTCAACCAGTATCGTTGACCCCACCTCTGAATTGCCTTCAGGCGATAGAATGGTTTTTGTGTCTTCTGTTGATCACCACCGCCTAATTTTCTCATCTCTGAAACCTACCTCTCAACTGATAATTCTCCTGATCCTTTTCTTTTAATTTCTCAGTGTAATTTGTTCATTGTTCCTGTTTAAGGGCCTATGATGTACCCATAAACACACGTATTTCATGACTGTTAGATCTTGAACATCGTGATTTGTTTCTATCCTTTTCTCTGTAGCTCAAGGTTTACTTGCCTGCGGACACTATTCTTAAGACTCTCCTGAATATAATTATGCTTTTTTAACACCAGATATTCTCCAGCAGCAGTTGCAGTCAGTGCACTAGAATTTTCAAATCCTTTTGTTGTGGGTTTCAAACTTACTGGCGGAACTCCTCTTGGACGTCACCTGTTTGTAGGAAAGCACTAAATGTTCTTTGTCTCAAAAGCCCTGATGAAGAACCTAACATTCTTGATCTTTTATTTACTACTAATCCTTAGCAATTTCTTATTCCTTTATATCTCATTTAAGTTCTGGTCGCAGCCTTACTGCAGTCACATTTTCACCACTTCTAACCGTTCCCTTTGTAACAATGACTGGGACCAATATGATAGTCTACATACTATAGCTCTATTTCACTGGAGTGTAGGGTAGGGAAATTTTTTTTCTTTTCTGAACACAGGAATCCACCCATTTCACCAAATTGTTTAAAGAAATAGAGGTTTTTTATCGGCTTTCTGCCATGTTTGACGTCACCACGTTGTGTCACTTGTACTTATTCATCCAAATGAAGTCTTTTCTTTGGAAAAATCAAGACGACGATTACACATGTAAAGATATTTATGGAGACCAACAGTTGGATTCAGTAAATTTAGGAGACGATCGAGAGTTCCATAGTTTTGAGATGATAATTCCATAGTTTTGAGATGATAAATTAGTAATTAAAAGTTATTAGCATCTCTCAAGAAAACTAGTAAAAGTGGAATTATTAAAAACTGATGAAATGGAAAGCTTCTGGCTCATTTTTTTAAGAACTTTAAAAGAGCTCTGTTACAGGTATAGAAACAATTGTCCATATAAAGGCAAATGTTACGTAGATGTTGAGAAAAAAATTTTCAGAAAAAGAGTCTAATCAACCGCTGAGGGGTCACTCTGAGTATCACAAAAAAAGATTTGTTCATGTCTATTCAGAGATGTGTTACTACCGCTTCTTAGAGTTTGCTGAAGTTTGCTTGTTTTAATATGATATACTTTGTATTTGAAGGATCCAATAGTGCAATTTTGTTTGAAGAAAGTGATTGCACTGGCTAAACAAACGCGATTGGTGGTAAGAGTCTAAGGGAAAGTCTGTATATGATGTCATTCAGGGCTAACGTTATGCTAGAATCAATATCAACATAGAATAGAAAATATCGGGAATATCACCAAGTAATGCAGTTAGTAGACTGCAGAAGACTCAGTAGTTTAAAAACATCATGAGAGCTTGCAGATTAGATGACTGGTTTGTGCAGAAAGTAAATTTACAGATGATCGCAGGGTGTGGGTAGAGATGACTCGGTTACGTCTGTTCTTATCCACGCTTTTTCGGATTATTTCCCCCCTCCCAACCACCCCTGCCTCCTTCCCAGACTACTACTGCTGTTCTCAGTTTGGAACTGACTTCTTTATCTGTCCACACTGATCTCATGAGCCTACTGAGGGAGGTCGCTGATGCCTCCGTGACACAGTTACTATTTACATCCCTGTCTCTTCACTCTCCCAAATTTTCGATTCTCGGTCAGTGAAAAATTTTATTGTGGTTCTCACTTCTGTCAGCATCGTAGGATTTCGTATTACTTCATACTTGTTTCGAATAGCTCATATTGTTCACTGTAAATTCTTCATAAAAAAATATTGCATTGTGTAGATGTTACAATTTGTTTATTATAAACAATATTAGAGCTTTACGTTGGCCTTAACCGTCCTTCTATTGAACATTGTCCTCGTATTTGTGGTGTTTCATCTTTTATCTTTCTCTTTGATAGAAGTGAATCAAAGGCAATTCGTATAATCAATTATCCCATACTTTCTGTCAGTTCTCTTTCTTTTTCGTATTCACTGTTTATGCTGTTATTCTGAGCTCAAGGAGAGTCCATCCTCCAACAGTTGACCTCACAGCACCCGTCAGGCCTCTTCATCCCACATTTGTCTTTGAAAGTTAGTCATCCTCGATTGCATGATCCGTTAACTGTTTCGTGCCATCTTCTAAACTACTACTCTTCTTGACTCCCTTTTCCATCCCCTGTAACCTTTCATCATTCTAGAGGCAGATTTAACGATGCGAGATGCAGCCCCACTCCTCTTCCTTTCTCCTTTTGACCGAGCCTGGACTTGATGCAGTTGACATCCGGTTGGCGTTTGCATTTCAAGAAACTCAGCTTCTTCGAGATGTTCCCAAACACCGCTGAACGTTCTGCTGTTGGAAGACAAGTAAATATATTCATTTTAACTCCTATAAACCAGTGGAAGGATACTGAATAAATTACATATCACAAGACTAATAAGTAAGAAAGATCGCTTCACTTTATCAGTCTTATCCGTGTTGTTCAATGTTATATGCATAAAACTCCAAACGACCTTGCTATGATGGGAAATATGGAAATTCATTTCACGAATCGCCCGTAAGAGATTAGTGAGCTTCGAATAATTCAAGCTATGCTGAGAACGCGCCATCCATCCAGCTGCATACTTGTATAGATTCCTCCTCGTGATGACTTGTCCCTAGTGTGGAATGGCAATTTATCATCTGTTCGATGGTTCTGGGCATTTCTCTCTTATCTTGCCTTGAATAGAATCCGAACAATACACATTCTCCCCGCCTCGTATTTAAATTGTATATGTTACCATAAGTCTAATACCACCTCTCAATTCGCACTGAACATTTATGAACAAAAGAGTATATGAATTTACTTCTCTAAATTATACACGGTATCTCATTCGTGTCTTTTTTTTTAAAGTAAATATAGCGTTTGGGCGTCAAGAATATAACTAAAGTAAACACGGAATTCTTTTCCTTTTCGCCTTAAACAGGAGAGCCACTGATATGAAGTGGATAGGAATCGGTTATTACTGATAATATGAAAGATATTTCAAGGAGAGGCTGACGTCGTGGTGAAGCATTCACAGCATATCTGGGCCATGGCAGACTCAGCCATCCTCCTTGTCAAGGCATTAATGGAATATCTTCCCATACAGCCTACATATTGAATAGGTAGGCTCATGAGAAAGCTGAATTCCATTTCATTATCTTCTCTCTCTCTCTCTCTCT
>NC_089763.1:57482586-57490086 GCF_040412425.1 Macrobrachium rosenbergii
CGGTAGGGAGGTGGTTGGCTGAGGCTCCGGGCTACGGGACTACGAGCTCTAGTTCATTCAATTCCTCACACGAAGAAGATCCGAAACGCCTTCGTGAGGGAAGCAGTTTTGGAACGGCGAGGGAATAGGACCAGCGGATGAATAGGGTGAGAGCTCAGGGGAAAATAAGTATTTCTCGTTGCAGTGCGAACGGAGGATTACGTAGTCTTCGTTCCTCCGACTCACAAATGGTGCTGATTATGTAATGCTTCAAGAGACGACTCCATCCGTGACATGACAGCCATAACAAAACCTACTGGAAAGTTAGGAGCGCGGAAACCTGTAAAGAATTAAATAATGAGATTTATGGTTTCTTGCCTTTAGTCTCCTCTTTAGAATGACATTGTATTGACCCATCTACTTTTTCAATGGATATTTCATTGCAATTTCTCTTATACCCTGTCGAGACGTTTTGTTCAGCTTTCACGCACTATTTTTTTGTTTTTAAAGTAAATTTTTTGACTGAAGACGTCTATTTTTTTTAAAAGATAAGCTTATTAACTGATATAAATAATAGATCATTTGATGATGATGTAAAGGTTCTAGTTCTTGCTCTAGCCAAAATTCAATTTTGAAACAGTATCAAACCGGGATCTAGATGATATACTTAAAGATAATCAGTAAAATTATCATTTCAAGAATGGGAGTTGAACAGTGAATTTCTTTTAGTGTTTATTTGAATATTATTATCTTACTGAAAAATACAAAAGGAAAGTGCTGACAGAGCTCTTTCATTATACTTAATCTTTATTGCTCAAGGAAAATTGAGTATTTAATAGAATCTAGTTTATAGATTATCACTCACTAAATGGATCAAAAGAACAGACTTCCATTATTTGACCAAATTATGTGTTTCCTGTTCTTGTTTTAGTTTTCTTCACTTTGTAACTGGTAACCTCATCTGCCGATGATGGCAGTTCATTCGGTCCAAATTTAATTCTCAGTTTTTTTACTTGTTCCAGCCGGTGATTCTCCTTCCTTACAAAGCATAACACTTCTTTTTTTATTTACTACCTTATCATTATGCGTAATATGACACTGTCTTTGCCTTCGCCTCATTTTGATGCATGTTTTCTTAGTTCTAACAAATCTCTAGGTCCTTCAGGTCTCAAAATACATTTTCTAAGTGATCTCTTAAGCCGTGCAATCGCCTTTTCTCCACAATACTTCCGTTTGCAGTTTTCGTGTTCATAAACGTCTTCTGCTCTTATATTTTTCTTTTTAAAATTCCACAACCAACTGCTTTCAGTTTCTGACGCCAGTGGCCTTTGCAGTTGTTTGCCAAAATGTTCATTACCTTTAATCAGTCTTCAACCGCCTTGCACGACCCATGCCCTCTTTAAGTGTGCTATCAGTTCTGTCAGTGTTTCTATCTAAAGAAATAACTTGTCCCGTTTTTCAAATTCATCTGGAACTTTTCTTTTTCATAAACTTTTTAGTGGATTCAACTTACATTTATCTCTCATGTCCTTGAAATCATCTCTAACTTATTTTGCCCTGTTACAGTTTTTTTTATAATGGTAACTACTGAAAACTAGTCCCTTGAAAGGTTCTACAGCTAGACAACTCTTCCACAATAACTTGCTACTACACCCAGTTCATCTAATCCCTAGCGTCTGTACACTCCCCTTAACTTGACCGTTAAGCAACCTTGTATGACCTAAGGGAAGCTTACAAAGAAAGTTTCTCTCACTATGGTGCTTCTTTGTTCCTGCGCTCTGGCTAATCTGTTCAGAGTTTTATCCCATGTGTTGCCTCCAGCTCCTTAAGTTACCGCTTATTCTTTTTACTTTGCAGTAGCTCTCATCACACATTTCTCGTATTTATAGTTAATCCAAGTCCTACTGAGGGCCTTCAGCTTTTTCTCGTTTTTGTGACTTTCTTTGTTCCTCTTCTTGCAGTATTCCGTTCCATCACCAATTAAACTATTGATTTGTGCCACTCCATTTGCACTCCACAAAACCTAGACTAGTTCTGTTGATGAAGTTTTCCTTTCGTTTCACACCCTCCGTCTGCGGTTCTTTCTACTCTTTACTTCCGTTTCTTTCCTCGTTTTCTTTGTTTTCTCTTTCCTTCCTTCAAGTACCACGCATTTTCTTTCCTCTCTCCTCGTTTTTTCTCTTTCTGTGACCTTGCAAAATTTATTTTGAAGGGAATTGGAAAGTTAACTAGATTTTACCTCTTTTCAAGGCAACAGTTTTACTGACATGACTGTAGGTGTGATGATGCCATACCATTGGTCAGTGTGTTTATCACAATTTCGTTACAATAGATCGACTTTGATCATATAACAGGTAGAAACTTGATAAATAATGCATCTCTCTCTCTCTCTCCCTCTCTCCCTCTCTCCCCCCACCCCGTAAGACAGACAGAGGATCAATACTTGGCGTCAGTATTTACCATTTATTTTTTAAATCTTTGTTGTTTTGTAATTCAAAAATGTTTTAGTGTATTCTAGAGCAATCGGTAGCTCCTCAGCAGTGTTTACTCTGGTGATGAAAGAAATTGCTTAAAGGGGAAGGGTAAGCCAGCAAGAATTTTCGTTGATTAAGAAATAGAAAGCAAAAAAGTCACAAAGCTATTTTGTTGGATTAGAAAGCAAGGGAGGAAATGAATAGCGATTGTTGAAAGCGAAGAAAATAGTTGTGCAGGAAGACATGTAATACAATTCAGTTTCCTGAATCATTGTTTCATAAGAGATAATTGGAATTTTGGAATTAATGTAGTCATTGTTTATAGTTTTTTATGTAGTCTAAAACCGAACTGGATGTGCATTAGTCTGACAAAGGGATCGTCATGACACCCTCTCTCATTTTACTATTCTGCTGTATTATCTATCTTCGTCTACATGCCTTTCGGCTCGAATATTTTTTCAATTCTCTCATACTGATGACTTTCTAACTCAAATGGTACAAAAGTATGAGATACTGGCAAAACGGGATTCCACCGATGAAACGAGAAAATAACACAGTTCAAAGATAAGAGCAAGAAGGATGTGATCCCACATTTCATATTATTAGGGCATCATTCTTTCGTCATTTGTATGGGGATAGTAAGTGACTTTGTTGTTGTAAGGGTCAACAGTTCATCCATATCTGAACCTTTACCTCCATAGACGCTTCCCTCTTCATCCAAACCTTTGGCAGAGGTTCTTCTGTCTTCATTGCTTTATCTGTCCCATGATTTACCACTTCTCACATCCTGTCATTATCAGTTACATATCATCCCATGTACTTGCAAACACCTCAATTTTCCATCACCCTCTTCCTAATCCAAACCCATACTGCTCTTCCCCTATCAGTGCTTCAGTCAGTCGTACGTGCGCAAAAAAAAAGGAAAGAAAAACTGGTCATATGCCTTTCCATGGATATTGAGTGATATAACGCTCGATAGTGCTTGCAGTCACCTAAACCGTCTTCACTTGCACAAAGGAACCATTTCACACCTCACCCAAATATTTGGAACCCTCCCCTCTGCTTTACCCGGCCATTTTATTATGCTACCTAACGTTGGGATCTTACTTGTAATCCCATCATATCCTGTTACCTTTTCATTTTTTCACCTGCATTGCCGTCCTCCGTCCTAAAATGTCATTTCCTCAAGCATTCCCCTCTCTGCCAGCATTCAGTCTGCCTCTATTCTGCTCTTAACATTTAACGCATCTTAAAAATTCCCACTCCATTGACGGAAATGCTTTCTCTTCAAAAAAAAAAAAAAAAAAAAAAAAAAGTCTCTGTTTGCATCTTGTATTCAGAGGTCCATTAATCTTCACCTTCGGATTTCCTTCCCTCCTGTATTACTTCATTTTCACCTTAATTGTTCAAATTCACAGCTAAGATTTAATTGGTTCCCTCATATTTTTCTTTTCTCTTTAGCTTTCTCAAACACTCTATTGGTTCTACACAATCCTTCTTTTTCCTCCCTGCAACTACACTTCAGCCATCTTTTCCCCACACTCGTTCTTACATTCCCTCTCCCGCAATGCCATTTTCTTTATTCCCAGGTAACGAAAAGACTTTCCATGAATTTTCCATACTCGTCATTAGCTTTCACTTCGGTATTTTTACCTGTTTTTCAACTGTACACTCCTTTACTGTAAACCCTCTCTCTCTCTCTCTCTCTCTCTCTCTCTCTCTCTCTCTCTCTCTCTCTCTCTCTCTCTCTTACTCTTTTTTTTTTTATATAAAACTCTCTTTTGTAAACTGCAATTTTTAGCTACATGTACTCCTCACTAACCAAAGCTTACCTTTTTCATTTCTGCTCCAGCTCTTCTTACTACCGGTACACTGGTTATCCAAATGCCTTTTCCAATCTAGGTCAGAGGAAAACCAAGAAAAAGAAAAGCAAGATAGAAGGCTATGGCCGGAGCCTCGAAGGAAATTCTAAGTCTGGAAAAACAGAGGCAGAAGTGCAAATTCCCAAGCTTGGCAATATAGGTAAAAAACGGTGATTAACTATGCAGTCCGAGGATTAGCCGATTATAGTAAGAGGTAGGCTAACGTGTGATACGAGGCATCGTAATAAGAACAGAAAATAAGTTTGGTGTATTTCTGGAAGCTTTCAAGATTTACAAATTAATTTATGCATACATCTAAGCATGCGAACAGCCATATTAAAACAGGGCAAACATAACAATCATCAACTGTGCAACAGTCTGTTTTTAGTGTCAATGAAAGTCTGATCACCAGTGTATTCACTACCTTTTATTATGAACATTTTTTCAGCTTAAAAATGTGTGCAATTTTGATATTTTTGTTAATAGTTAATAGAAATGAGAATTATATAGAACTGCGTGGGTATTTTTCTGTGTGCGTCCGTATGTCTGTGTGAAAGATAGATTGTAGAGCGCATGGATCTTAATTATAAAATACTTAATTGAAGCCTGTAGCTTGGCCCTAATTCTCAGTTAAAACGCGAAGATAATTAACGGGTAAATTATGAATAATTGTTCTGGGAAGCAATTTGTTTCAAACTGAAGGTAGTGATGGTGATGGTCGTTGTTCTTGGTGCGGAAGTTGTTGCTGCTCTTGTTCTTGTTCTTGCCTCGATGAGAGAGAAATATTAAGCAGCATAACTGCTAAGAGAGGCAGCAGGGTTACTGTTATGGTGCAGAGATCAGGCAGCAAAGTTCCTTCCTGCATTTTTGGATTCTCTTGAGGAATTACTTTCATAAAGAACGCGGCCTTAAAAAAAATCAATCAGTCATTTCGTCAGTTTCCTTTTTCTAATTATTTTTTTTACTCTTTGAATTACCTATTTGTTTCTTTCTAAATGAGATGGTGAATCGTATTTACTTTGCTTTTTAAATATCGGAATTTTGGTCTGCTCCTTATTCATATGAAATTTAATAGAAATTTCTAAATAACATTCATATTTTGCTTTGATAAGCATTTCCTGACCATAGCGTGGCTTTTCGTTGTTTTGATATGCTTATTATGCAGGTACGTTTAGCTTTGTAGAATTAAGATTACACTAGTTTGCTTATGTTAGTACATACTGAAGAGCACGTTGACAGATTGATAAAATTTCGAGTATTTAAATAAAGAAAATCAAACTGAGCAGAAGTTTAATCATAAGTTTGTTTCGGTCAAGTGCCCTAGAGTGGCATTTCAGGTATCAAGTGATCGCAAAGATGGCAAACTTCACCAGAAGGATTAACACGTTTGCAGTCTCTTTTTTTAAATGATAGTCTACAGGTCTGAGACTTTATCAGAACAATGTCGTGATGTGCCGAAGATTCCAGTTGGAAACAGTGCTATTGAGAAGTCTGAATGTTTTTAAAGTTGAGTTAGAAGTCTTGTGCGGTGCACTTTGGGAAAAACGATGATGATGAGATCGTCAAGTATAGCAGTGGTGAGGTAAAGATTAGTAATATGCCTTAAGTGATTTCTTAAGTCAAAATTAAAAGTGAGTTTTTGTAGCTGCCTTTTATGATACCAGAAAATAATTTCTCTCACTAAGCAAAAGCACAAAGTACTGGAGAAACTCACTTCTCTAAGGCCGATATGAATATGATCTAGATGGGGAAAGAATAGTAGTAGGAGAGCCGTATACCATCATATGTTTCGATAAGAGGTCAGATGTACAATGTTTTGTGCAGTCGACCACCTCGTGCCCTGCAGAAGAAATGACACCACGGGGCACTGGACTGCTGGCTGTAATGCTAAGGTAAATGCCGAGGTCAAAATTAATGTTCATCTGAAGGGAATGCTAATAACGCAAATAAGGCAACAGATGGCTAAGACGGTAATCAAATAAAAAAAAATAGCGTTAATGACGCGATAACCATTAGAAAATGCTTTAGAAGGGAAACTGCAGGTTCGGGTATCATTAAAAATTCCACCATCGCATCTGGAGAAAGACGTAATTGACTTCAGTAATTCCGAAGAGGTGAATATAACAGTCAGTGCAAATCAAAGCAAAGATGATAAGGGTAATGAGGTAAGCAACTCCATGGTAATGTCTGAGCAGATACAATTACCATGGAGTGTAACAATGAGGACAGGGTGATGTACTGTACTATAGTTACTGACGGTCCTAGTGCTAGCAGTGGTGAGAGACAATACCGTAAGCCTGGATGCTTTATTTTGTATGAAAATCTATTGCATATAAAAATTTGTTAATGTCAGTGGTAATCAATGTGATTAAAAGTATAGCAAAAGAAAATACGAATAGTGTACTTCGTCAATATCCTCACGATATGCCATGTATAGAAGGTCATGGAAAGATTCATAGCACCTGTGACTACGTTAGAAATGGTCAAAATGAAGATCATGATACACAGAATGATGAATCTTGCTGTACTTTTTTCACGGGCTCCATTCAAATGTGAATTACTATAGACTGATTGTTATAATGGAACGTAAAACCAATGACAGAAGAATGAAATCTATCTGAGAAGGGGCTTATTCGAAGAGAAGTCAGAGCAAAGAAACCAGGTCAAGGAGATGAGTCCAAGTAGGAGAAGGGTGAAGAAAAAGAATACGATATTCGTATGTCAGTCGTGAAGATAAAACCTGAATATTAATTATTTAAATAGCGTTGCGCAATAGAGGTTATTAAAGCCCTTTTATTGCACAATCGGATGAGCGTTGTTTTCTTTTAGGAGCATTATATTAAGGGCCTTCAAAGTCTTCCCATTTTAACTGCAGATTTTGATATCGTTCTTAATACTCTAATTTTGCTGAAAGGCAGGACTGACGTTCAAAAAAAGTTATAAAATCAGTGATCGGTGGGAAGCCTACTGAGGGTATAATATAATGTGTAAGAACCAGCATAGCTCATTTCATGATGCATTTTGTTAGTGTATATGCAACAACTTGCTCAGCGAAGAAAAATACCAGAAGTCTTTTCGAACAAGACTTATGCTGAGGCAACTTCACAGCCAGAAATTTCTGTTCGTATCAAATTCAGTTATGTACAAAGGATTTTCAACGTCAACAATGTTGTAACTTGAGAAAT
>NC_089763.1:57495086-57515086 GCF_040412425.1 Macrobrachium rosenbergii
TCAAAGCACCCTCTCTATCAAGATTAAACCAGACTTTGGCTGGCGCAGTCATTTGCTCTTCAGCAGCCAGTAAAAGCACACAAAGAGCCCTAGCAGGGATGAGCGAGACCATTTTCAAGTTTTACTGTGAGTAAAAGAGCTTAGAAAATCTAAATAGATTACGCTACGTTTGGTAAATAAATTTAGGTAAATTGTTTTGCGAAATGTATAGTTGTAGCGTGTCGATAAATCACTACACAGTAAATGAATGTAAATTCCATTTCAGTCTGCATAAAGATGAACCAGTTTGCACAGTAGTAAAGGACAAAACAAATGAACAGATCAGTGAAAATAAACAAAGAACAAATTTAGCATCAAAATTGTAGCTTATTAAGGCATTCTATTATTTACGGAAGATTACAGAGCAAACTTGAAGAAAAAAAATCTTTTCATGAACAACTTTGTTTGCTAAGCTTGTCAGTGAGCCTCGACATAAATGCTATGTACTTTATCGCTTGTTTTTAATATGTTTTTAGCGTTATTCTTTATTAATGGAGAGCTTCTCAGGTATGCCGTCTCTTTTGATATGTGTGAGCAATTATCCATTTTTTTTTATTATACTAACAATATACGTTTTCCCGCTTCTGTCATGTGTGGCAGCGATTCTCCGAGTCCTTGAGTGGTATTATTGCTAAAGCAGACTTGTCTGATTTTCCAAGGTGATTTGCCCATTATGATTTCCATTCGCGTCTTCAAATGCTGCTGCACAATAATCAGACCGTCATTGTCGCTCTTACATATCAATCATCAAGTCGCTATTGCTGATGTGATTACTGTTTCCGTTCATGCTGCTTTTGAATTTGAAAACTTGATGTCAGAGAATTGGTTCAGCTGTCTTTCAAGAGAAACGAAAATCACTACTGTTCCGCATATTATTGCAATGAGTGTTGGACTGAAGATTTATGTCGCGTTTTCCTGCAAGTTTTAAATTAAAATATGAGTGCATGTGTATGATTGTGTGCGTGCTCTTTATTGTTATTAAACATACACTTTTGCAATTTAGGTTTCTTTATAACACTATGAATAGTAACAATATTGGGTGTTATTTTTCAGCGAGAGATTAAATGGTTCGAGCTAAAAAGAAGTGTTCTTTTTAGTTTCATTTAATAAAAGAAGAAATAAATGTTTCACGGAAAATTAGCGTCAGTAAACATTGGAAAACGAGAAGCTGAATGTTAACGCTACAGCCGCAATCAGTAGTTGGCTCCACATGACGTCGCCCTTATAAAGGTAGACAAGCAGATTCCTCCTCCAGGACTATCAACGCATTTCGTCTAATGGGAAATAATAGGGCGAGATGGAAGAACGCTTCTTCCAAAGCCATTACGTTTATGACGGTCATTCGTTGTCGTTATTGTACGCACAGACATTCTAATGCAGTAAATAGATGTTGCCGTTCCAAACCGGCCCCTCCCCCGTCTTTCATCATTCTTTCTTATTATGGTGATCATTTCGGGGGCAAATGAGGTCGTTTTTGAATGGCTTCAGTCGCATGTTTAGGTGGAACGATAGATTATGTGTGCGTGTGTGTGTGTGTGTGTGTGTGCAGGCTTTTCCCCGTCTCCCTCCACTTCCATACATCTTCCTGTCTTCGCATTTACCATCTTTAGATCCAAAATGGGTTTGAGAACAACGATTCTTTCCAAAAGGAGAGAATGCATTGTCCTCATTTACCTTTTTACCTTCAGTTACTAAAGTTTACCCAATATCCAGAAATAAATGTGTATGTTTGGTGTATTCGATGGTACTGATATGTGTTGTATGGCTTTCACTGGAACAGTTTAAATCTTGACATATGACTTCTTCTTCGTTTTAACGTGCTTTTATTCCCATTTTTATATGGGGTAAGCACGGTGCCTTCTTTGAAGGACTTTGATTTGGCGGTGGGGTAGGCCGTAACCTCGATCGGCTGCCCTGCCTGACATCGCTTAGACCCCGGTAACGAATGTGTACATGTATTACCGAATCCCCTGCTCCCTTTCTCCCAGCAGCACGAGGAGAACTGGGCGGGTAGGCTGACAGTTCGAGACGTGTGAGGTGTCTGTTATGTTTTTAGAAGATGTTGGAGTGGCTTTGTTTATGTGTGTATTAGTCTGTAACACCCATTTGCTTTCAGCAAACCTATCCGTTGATTACATACGTAATCCCGGGGTGTCTACACGGATAGCAAAGTGTCCACCTCTGACTGGTCGGCTGCGGGATTGAACCCTCGCCACAGGCTTCTATGAAGTCTGTGATTGCCGCTCTACCAACCGAGCATCGAGGCTCCTAAATCTTGACATATGACTAGGCGCACATATCTGTCTGTCAGTCAGTTTACCTACATATAGCCGTCGATACCTACACATACGCACACATACACTCGAGTGATTTTTGCTGGAAGAGGAATGGCACCTTATGTAGTAACCAGACTGTTTTGCAGAATAAGGAAACAAAGGCTGGTGATCAGGCTAGCAAAGATATCAAAGAAAGTTGACCTGAATGAATGGGGTCAGTGTAGAAGCAGTGCACTTCCGTCAGATATAAAGAAAGTATACAGTGTGCTTATTCTCAGTAGGCTGAAATCCTTAGAAATGAACAAATGGTTTTGAAAAAGTACGACTTGTATATAAATCAAATATTTGTGTTAAGATAAATTGTGCAGCAGTGTATAGTGTTTAAAAATCTCTTTCTGATGGCATCTGTTGATTGCGAGAAGGCATTTAGCAGCGTCCACAGATCTGTATCATAGAAGTACTTCGTCAATATCGTAGTTCCCTTAGATATGCGAAGCTTATCGAAATTGTCCATGAAAGAAGCAGATGCAAGGTTAATACTGATGGGGTTGTGTTAAATGATTTCGCTGTTATTAGTTAGCCGCCACAAGGGAATAGCTTTTCATCTTTGCTGTTTGCCTTTTTCATGAAGGTTATAATGAAACAGCGGTCAGAAGTGGAAACGAAGGCTTAGACTGGAGTAACGATAGAAATTTTACAGACTTTGAGTATGCATACGATGCTGTTTTGATCAGCAAAACACCAAAAGATTATACAAAGCCTGCTTAATAGAATGCATCATATCTCTACAGAAATGGGATTCATGATTATGTAAGAAAAATAGGATCTTATATTATTGACACGAGTACCATAGCCAGTGGACCACCTTGAACTCTTGTATATGTAAATATATGTAGATGCATATGTATATATATATATATATATGTATTTATATATATATTATATATATATATATATATATATATATATATATATATATATATATATATATATATATATTATTATATTAAAGTATAATAGAGAATAATATAATTGAGTAAAAGAGAATAATTATTGTTTCTGAGGTGTAAAGAAGTTGCTTATAGAGATGGAACGTTGTATATCAAAATACTTATTAAAGCAGATGAAATACTAGTTACTAGAAGAATAAGGTCAAAGATGGTTAGTTTTTCCTGTTGTAGTGATACTGTACAATAGAGGGTTTGAGTACCCAACCGGGCATTTTCTTTACATGAAATAAATTAGATGTGTAAAAGATTCAAAATCCTATATTAGCTTGAGGATATTTCTTTATTTTACGCATAAAGCTTGAGTGACTGGAGAGAAAATGGTAATCCTATTTTTTATTCGTGACCTCTTAATATAACTCTTTAACTGCCAGGATTTAGAGGACAATGAAAATTACATTGTATATGTCAAGTTGAAAGTAAGAGAGGATCGCTAATATATTGAAAGATGACATTTGTTATATATTTTTTGTTATATATATGGAACGAAAATGACCTTCGAAAACTGACGAAAAGTGTGCTTGAAAGAATTAGGTGTGATGGATGTCCATCTCAGGGAAATGTTTTATTCTGGCATTGATTGAAGAAACTAAGGTTATGTAATGTTGCCATCTTGTTATATATCTATTAAATGAGTAGATGAATTAGCTGAAGGTGGTCCCGAGTTGAATAGAGATGGCTGGGGTATATTTAATATTATCTTGACAAAACAGAGTAAGGTTAGCAAGTATTTTCAGTCCCTAAATAAAAGTTACAAATGTAACTAATGGAATAATTCATTTGATAACCTTATTCACAATAAGATAATTGAAGTTTAAGTATGCTTCCTCACTCCCTCCCATTGTTGCACAGATGCTTTCTTTATTAAAAGAGGAAAGATTACAGACAGCCAAATGCAAAATCTAAAGAATAACATTGTCTGTGAAAGCGTGATAGAAAAGCGACATTTTTAAATACTGTATATCCCTTCCTCCATCTCCGCCTGGGTCAGGGGTTCGGGCAAAGGACGAGAAAGAAGGAAATTGATGTTAATATCTCTTCAGATTTTGTTAAGAGCGATTTCTTTGGCATTTAATCATTTTTATTGTTCTTGCAAGAAAACGAAAATTATTTTCCTCTTTTTGCATACATTGCTGCCTACGGAGGGTACTGCTGGCATTGCCGTTCCTTCAGAAGAGAACATATTATTACTATAACGTTCATAAACAGTTTTAAGTGAGACATAATTTAGTATAAAGGAAGCTTCAATGATATTCTAAAACTATATATAAGATCATTTTGATGATAATTTTAGTCTGATTTTGAAATAAAGAAATGAGTAAGAATGAGAATGCTTTTTTCCATTTGCACAGTTGGCTAAGGAATTCCACATTGTAAATGAAAGAAAACTCATTTAGTCTTTCATTTTTTTATAATATTATTGGACTAACGTTAGCATTTTCAGTGGCTGGCGCATAATTCTGGACTTGATTGTAAACAGATTTTTTTTTTCACTTGATATTCATCCCTGATTCAATATTTTGTATGAATAGCAAGCAAACTTGAAAATAGTCTTGTACTCAAAACTATGGGAAAAAAATAATTTTTATTTATTTTCTTTTGTACTTCGATCATTTTCCTAGAGTTCATGAAATAGATATGTAATGGTTTGTTAAATGACAGCATACAGACACAATGAGATGTAATTGAACGCCTCTTGCACTTACCGTTTTCAAGCACACAAACTTGAACGCTGTTGATATATATATATATATATATATATATATATATATATATATATATATATATATATATATATATATATATATATATATATATATGTGTGTGTGTGTGTGTGTGTGTGTGTGTGTGTGTGTATCATTGTGTAAATGTGTTTATATGCATACGACCAGCCAAACTTGCTATTTTTACTCCTTACCACATACACACACACACACACGCACACACACATTCACTGACTTTCACTGACTTGGCTTGTTGGCCAAGTTTAGTTTTGATTTCAAACATCGTTTTCGTTAATCTTATTGGTTAAATGGATGATAATGGTACATTTGATAAATTAATACAGACGGTCTTGAATGAATCTATTATTTTTGCTTCTGAATGGAATATATGGGGTCCTTGACAGGTTTTCAATTTCAGTATTATCATTATAATAAACAGTAACTGAAGAACTTACAGCAAGTAAAAGAACAACGAACAACATGCTGACAGGGGTGAAGATATCTTAGGTGTTTTTGCGCTCTTTAAAGTCTTTCGGGGCAAGATGAAAATAAGAATTAGCTGTAGCTGTACCTGGCACGTCTTCTGGTGGTAAAAGGCCGCGTATTCGCTGGAAACAGAAAAAAAAAATTTATTCCACACACCGTATCGAAAGTTCCTCTCTTGGTGAGGAAACAAGTGTGAAGGATGTTTTGGATGACCAGCCCAGTTGAATAATGAATGTAATGGTCGTCTTCCCTCTTTTGTCTGTTTCCCAGGATGTTTATGTGTGACTCTGTTTGCACAGTTCGTGTTGCCCAGATCCTTTTTGTGCTTGTTTATATGATGCTGGAAATAAACACTGTCTTTAGTGCAGCGTCTCTTGTATGTGTTTACATGCGCATGCCGGAGAAAGTATTTCTCAACTTTCTTGCTGTCTCCATGTGTCTGTCTATCTGCGCCACTGGAACTACATCTATTATCCTATATTTACGTCCTTTCGTCCCCCCGCCCCCTCTTATTGAGCGTTACAAGACCAAAATTTTTCCCTGGCGTCTCTGTGATAGAATATCATAACCAAAAGACGTACATAAACATTTTTTTTTTTCGGTATATTTCAGCGTTTGACAACTCTCTCTCTCTCTCTCTCTCTCTCTCTCTCTCTCTCTCTCTCTCTCTCTCTCTCTCTCTCTCAAAGACCTTGGCGTCATCACTGGTGATGACCTAGCATTGTCACCTAATTGACAGAATCATAGCGAACTATCGTAGACAGTTGAAATGGATTCCGAAAACTTTTTTCGGAAAGAGATGTGGGCACCAAGCCAATGCCATGGCTTACACAGCTCACATGGCTGACTTCAGTTATATGGAGAATTTTGAGTGTTTGCTACTAATTTCTCAAATATAGTTTAACACTGGCATGACCTCCCTATCGTAACGTAGCATCCATTGTAGTCAGTAATGCTGTAAGATACTGCACATCAACAAAATCATTACAGTCTTGGTTCCAAGTGAGCGAGGATTCGATGTCACCTGTCATGTCAGCGATTCAGTACAGAGCGCAATTCTAACTGGATCCAAAGTCAGATCCCAATTCATTTCCAAAATGGTGTACATAATATCCATACCAACATCGGGCAGGACTTCGACGAATTAGTCCCTTAACCTCGGACGGGTGGAAGCAATCTACAGGTCTCTCTCTCTCTCTCTCTCTCTCTCTCTCTCTCTCTCTCTCTCTCTCTCTCTCTCTCCTGGTTTATATGTATGTGCTCTTGCAAGCATGCGCTCCTACACACAGATATATTCATTACAATTAACGTCTGCTAGGTAACGTCCACTGAAGAGGACCTGTTCACTTCTAAAAAAAAAAACAATCAAATCAACGTTTATAATTCAGCGCAGAAATCTTTTACCATAACAATAGAGGTAATCACATATCATCGATATAACTGACATACAAAACTAAAAGAGGCTCAGATGCCAGCAGGGTACAAGCAAGAATATAATAAGAATAAAAACCAACATAATGCCTTGAGAAGTAAATTACAGAGGTAGCGGAGAGTTTAGAAGGTAAAAAAGATGGTCAGTGGTTTTTTCCATTTTAAATGTACATGCAGATTTTAAAAGGACAGGTATGCATACTCTCTCTCTCTCTCTCTCTCTCTCTCTCTCTCTCTCTCTCTCTCTCTCTCTCTCTCTCTCTATATATATATATATATATATATATATATATATATATATATATATATATATATATATATATATATATGTATATATATATATATATATATATATATATATATATATATATATATATATATATATATAATATATATATATATATATATATATATATATATATATATATATATATATATAATATATATATATATATATATATATATGTGTGTGTGTGTTTATGTATATATATGTATATATAGCTCACGCACACAATGGGTTCCATCTGTGTGTTCACACACGGAACAAATTGGTTAATGCAGTTCTATTGCATTGTGAAAATTACTTTTAATGGAAGTATGTTTGCGTGAATAGGTATTGGATGGTTAATGTTACAGTCATGGCAAGTAATTTATTTATTTGTACATTTCAGCATTATAAATATTTTCACATGACCTGAGTAGTGAATTACGTTCCCTTTGATGTTTAGCAACTAATGGAATTGATAAGGGTTCTATTGAAAGCAGACTCAGTTGAAGCTAATAGCGTTTAGGGCTTTAGTTTGAATCTGTGTATTCATAAATAACCTCTGAATACTGTGAATTCAAACCGAATTTTTTTCAATGGAGCCCTAATCATTTGCATTATTTATCTATAAATTTGAAAACAAAATCAATGAACGCACGCAGTCACTCACACATAAGTATGTGTATGTATTTTTGTATATATGAATAATGTATAGAAACAGATGAATAGATGGATAGATATTAACCAGTATGCCTTTGCCCCTAATTGTGATAAACATTAGTCACGTTCTTGCCGAAGCATTGATGAATCGACCGTGTAAAAAGCTGCGCCACATACCTCGATTCAGCTCTCATCAGCAACGCGTCCACCCGAATCCTCATACAGTCAATAAGCGTAGTCGCCTTCATTCACTCTTGGTTTTCCAAAACGAAGATCAATCAGCCAGCCCACGCTTTGTTGTCTCCGGTTAATGCTCGGTTTTCACTTGCCTCTCGTCCTCTGTTCCCTTCACATGTTATATTACCTCTATACACTCTCATTTGTCTCCTCACCAATGCCAACCTTTTATTTCATCTTATTTGTATCTCTACACTCGTCACCATTTTAAACTCTACACACACACTTGATCTGAGTAACTTTGACTTCTCTCTCTCATTCGTATTCATTATCCACACTGTTCTTCCATAGGCATCCCGGTTCACTTTCAAACCATTTGCACAGATCCTGGTACTCTTTGCTTTACGTATTTCTTCACTCGCCTTTGCTCTCATATCAACATCATCTGTTGCATTTGTTCCTTAATAGCTATGCAAATCACTGCAGCCATATTGACACATTTCCCCATCTTCCATTCACCTAACTCTTGCTAAGATTTACAACCAAGTTTGTCTGCTATTTCTTCAGAATCCTTACCAATGTTTGTAGCTTCTCTAAACAATCGACAATATATCATTGTATCATCTACAAACGTCAACCACTTTTTACTCCATCTCTTTGCTTTCGCTTTTCTCTTTACTTCGTCCATGAAATATTAATCACCCACGGAGGCATAGCACACCTTTTCTTTGTCTTTAGACATACCTTTACATCAAATAGTCATTCTCAGATGCTTCACTTGCACCAGAAAAACTTTCAGTTGCACTTAACAATTCACCATCTGTAATACACATCCTCATCATTGGATTTCATCAAGTTTTATCATCAGCTTTTTCTGGGTCTAATTTTCACTCGTAGTCACAAGCTATTCACCCAGTTGTTTCATTGTCTAAAATCACACTGCTCCTTCTCCTTCTTTCTTAGGCCTTTGGTTATGTCTTGATTTCTTAACAAAAATCCTGCCATACATCTTAACTGGTGTAATTCACATTTTTTTTACCCTAAAATCCTTTTACTCAACAGTTACTGTTTCCCTTATACAGCGGTGCCATTGTTCTTGTCACCCATTCTGTACGTCCGTAAAACACCTTGGTCAGCCATGCAGTCAGAGCAGGTGACCAGTAATCACATCAGCTTTTGACGCCATTCCGTGTTTTCAGCACGTCCCTGTTTGCTTCTTTTATTTTCGGATCTAATTATTCATTACATTTTCTCTTTGCACTCACTTTACTAAAAACAATATTTACTCCCTGAAGAATTTTCACTTTCACCCCTGTGATTTCCTTATGATCTAGCTTTTTTCTCTCATTCTTCCTAAATAGCTGATTTATACTCCTGTATTCTTGCACAAAGTTGGTTTTACTTTAATGTAGCTATTCTTCAGGCAATCTTTTCTCATTCCACCTCTTATTTAATAATCCCACTCCTGGTTTTTTCTTCAGAAAATGTCTTTCTAACTCTGTAACACCATCATTGAATTTATGTGTGTATGTATATGTATATATATATATATATATATATATATATATATATATATATATATATATATATATATATATATATATATATATATATATATATATATATATATATATATATATATATATATGTGTGTGTGTGTATGTTCATTTTTGTGCGCGTGCGTGAGGTTTAAAAATTACAGGTCTAATAAACAGGCAGTATTAGATATACAGCTACAGGGATGATAAATTGTCGTTAAAATTAGTTTATCAGACTGGACAAGCACTATTTTAACTCGAACATGACTTGAGGAAATTAGTATAATATTCCTGCTAAGCACAGAAGACTACAGAAGACTCAAAACAACAATAGGAAAATAATGTCTGTAGTCAGTTATACTCATTTCCTCAAACCAGGTTCGAGTTACAATAGTGCTTGTTCAGTCTGATAAAATAGTTTTAACGACAATTTATCTTCCCTGTATCTGCATATCTAATTCGTTGCATTTATAGACCTTTAAATTTCGATCCCCACGTACACACATACATACATACATACACACACACACACACACACACACACACACACACATATATATATATATATATATATATATATATATATATATATATATATATAATATATATATATATACTGTTATATATATATATATATATATATATATATATATATATATATATATATATATATATATATATATATATATATATATATATATCCATCCAGTAATGGAAACACATACTTCGTGTTTGTCCTGAATGATTAAATGCCACTGTTATATATATATATATATATATATATATATATATATATATATATATATATATATATATATATATATATATATACATATATATATATAAATATATATATATATATATATATATATATATATATATATATATATATATATATATATTTATATATAACAACATTCAGAGAGAAATTTTCTGAGTAAAAACCAGGAGTGGATTATTAAATAAGAGCTGGAATGTGAAAAGATTGCCTGTAGAATAGCTACATTAAAGTAAAGCTGATATTGTGCCAGTATACAGAAGTATAAATAAGGCATTTATATATATATATATATATATATATATATATATATATATATATATATATATATATATATATATATATATACATATACTGTACATTATATATATGAAATTATTGTTTAATCCATGAGAAAATAAATTAGGTTAATTATAGACTCCGAGTATCAAATCAGATGAAGTCAATTTATAGATATCTTCAGTGGCAGTTCTGATAACAAATGTGGTTAGCTATCAGCCACCACCTTAGGATAATACTGACCCAGGACAATGGAACGTGATGTTTGTGTTTGGATGATCCAGATTTATTACATTTTGTGAACTCCTTTGCAGACCAGAGTTATTATATCTACTGTTCACCCTGGTGGTTACAAAATGCTTGTTAGATAAACAGTATTTTCGAATTGTCGTTTTGTTCGAAATCCTAAATCAGTAAAACTGATGCCAATTCTAGTTCAGCTTATCGCAGCATTACTTAGGTTAGTGACCATATAATTTGTGTTATTCATTGTACATTTTAATTTGAAGTAATTAGTAATTTACAATTTGTACCCTTTTGAATTTTAATTATGGGTAAGATTATCGTTAAATGGCTGTTGGTCAGCATTGAATAATACGTGCATGAAATATATGTGGATGTGAGCACGTACAAGTATATTTATTTGTGCATACGGGTACCTACATCTAAAGTTAATTAATATCTGTCCGTTGCAACTCACTGAAATCTAGGTACTCAGTTTCTTTTATCGATAAATTAATAATAACAGTCAAATATTTATTAAGTCATATTCTGCTTGGAAGTAAGTGTACCGAAACCGATATTTGAAAAGTAAAGGAAGTTGTCTTTTCCCCATGACGAATATTTATCCTGCAACGTTCATTAATTTTTATTCGATGCTGCATAATTAATAATGATATTTTCTTTTTTTTTAACGGATCTGTGAAAATGTTTTAGCTTTTAGTGACGGTATATTTTATTTGCTTTCTTCAAGAGTCCGAAGGAAATAATTAATTTTTCACTTTTATCAAGGGAGTTATCTTCAGAAGCACTTTTGAAATTACTGCTGCAAACAAAAATTAATATTGCATATGAGATCACCCGTCTTTGTCAAATATTTGATTCGTTCTTTGGGCAGCCATTTTTCATTAGCTATTTTGATCTATAAGGAATAGTCCCTTATTTTAATAAGGCGTTCGTAACTGTGAAGTCTTTTGTTATGTTGATATCTGATATACTATTTATCTTTTATATTAAGCATTCTAACGTTACTGCAACATACACTACGAATATATTCTTAAGACTTGATATTCAAAGTATTTTCCCTTTTTTCAGGTAATTATGACTCTCAGTTATGTTGAAGGATCCCCTCATTAACAGGTAAGACTTTTGTAATCATACACTCACACACGTATATATATATATATATATATATATATATATATATATATATATATATATATATATATATATATATATATATTATATATATATATATATATATATTATACTGTATATATATGTATACGTGTATATACAATATATATATATATATATATATATATATATATATATATATATATATATATATATATATATATATATATATATATATATATATATATATATATATATATATACAGTATATATATGTGTGTGTATGTAGTGTAGTGTATAGCCTATATTGTGTGAGAGAGCGAATTTAGGTTCAGTTCTCAAGAAATTCCTCCTTTAAAATCCACTGTGACTTTGTTTAAGCAGTTACTTTGTTTGTTGTTTGTGGCAGATAAGTCACACATTTGCTAGAGAATTGCATGGAGATGGTAACCTCATCCGGTTCTATATCCTTCTGATAGTACTGTTTCCTCTTTAGCTAGATCCATCTCCAAAAGCCAGCATAATTATGGCTCCCCGACCAGCCTTTCAAACAGTAACCAGTCATAATGAAAAGGAACAGCATAACGAGAGTTCAAAATACTGCTAATGCTATTTCTGTATATATACTCTCATTCAATAATTCTTCAAAATTTCTTTTAATATAGATTATAAGAGAGAGCCAGACCTGAATGATGCAGGAGTGGAAGATTAATATTAGAGTTGGGATAACAAGTGAGATGCTGCAGTACTGTGGTGAACGTTCGATTGGGGGCTGATTTGGGTGTGCAAGATACCTCTGGACAGACAGGCTTTTAAACAGTGCCTGAAAGGAGTCATTGTTCTTTGTGTAATGGGAAAGATAGTTTGCTATCAGTATGAACTATAGGGAATGACATTGCCTAAAATAGTGGGAAAGAGTATATGGAAGTATGCTTATGGAAGGTATGATAGATAAAAGATGGATTGACTGCGTATAAGCAGTTTGTGTTTAGACGAAGAAGAAAATGTCTGGATCAAATGTACATTGAGTAGTTTGCGAGCAGAGGAAAAATAATGTTTGTTACGCACATGGGCCTATGAAAAGATGATTATGGGATGCACAGAGATGATATGTGGAGGGTGCACTTTTATAATAAAATCAAGACATGTAGAGGATCGGGTCTCGTTTCGTCTACCAATTATAACATTGGTGGCAGCTATGGGATTCGAACCCACGCCTCCGAAGACAGGATTCAAAGTTTTTCATACAAGCTATATGATGAATATTATTATGCTGATGATAGTGTTTTTATAGGAATCTTCCTCGTAGATATAGGCATACTATGAGTACTCGTATAGATCAAGCTCTTATACATAGAAGTTTAATAAGGTATTACACACAGAAGTTTAATAAGAAATGTTCTTGTGTGGTAGCTTATCAATGAATGCTAGTATTTATCTTACATTAAACAAGAAGTTTCGCGAGAAATGTTTTTGTGTGGTTACATAATAACGAGTTGAATACTAACATAGGTCTTTTTGCCATTTATAAAAAATATATATTTCATAGGTTGACCATGTTTATAGACATTTGTATTGTGAGGTTGGTCGTAAGAATGAGGGCTTTGTGACAGTAACCCTTGGTTAAAGTACATACATTGAGTTTCAGAATTCCTTGTAGTAGTGCAAATAGATTAACTGACCTATATTAATAAAACAAGGACAAATAATAAAAATAAGTTTGTTGTAATAAGGTTTACAGAGGCATTTTCCCTGAAGAGTAATACTGCACAAGTAGGTGCCCATGTACAGTATATGATGATTTTAAATGCCATTTTGGTAGTCCGGAATTATTTTAAGGTGCTCAAACATTTTTGAACTCAAATGTTACAGAGCTCACTGAACATTCCATAGATGTTTGACTTTCAAGGTAATTTGTTAAGAAAAATTAAAAACTGGATCATGAAGGTGTAGCGTTACTGTTATAATATAAAATGTGGTTTGAAACAAAGGTGTGTTATGACTATTTAAATGTTTAGAATGTTGTGGAAAATCAGGGGACCTGAAAGAAATGCTTTGTGGAATGACTGATGTCCGTAGATGATAACGAACTGACTGTAAATAGTGAAGAGAAA
Organism: Macrobrachium rosenbergii; assembly: GCF_040412425.1. NCBI lineage: Eukaryota > Metazoa > Arthropoda > Malacostraca > Decapoda > Palaemonidae > Macrobrachium > Macrobrachium rosenbergii. The sequence goes on from NC_089763.1 coordinate 57,509,217, forward strand.
CTGCAGAAATTAGCAAAAAATACTGAAATTATATGCAACAGAGTAAATAGTAAGTATAAGCAATAAAAGTAAAATTATAAAGGCAAAAGAAAAGTTGGAAAAATTAGCGTACAGGTGGATGGTGGAAAAATGGAAATGGTTGACCGGTAAGGTATCTGAAATTAAATGCAACTGATAATGGTAGGATGAGAGAACAAGTAAATTACATAATGGAGAAGCAGGAGTGATTGCAAGGAATCGTGGAAAAGATAAGGAGTATTCTGAGTGTTTACAGAAACCAAAGTTTAGCCAACTCTTCTTTAGAGAAGTGAATTGTGGGTGTTAAAAACACGGTATATGTGGTATGGGAATAATTGAAAGTCAGAGATGGGGAGCCATGTATAAGAAAAAGTAAAAATTTTGGTCTATGTCAAAGGAAGAGTGAACGTGATTTAAGATAGTTCAGCCTTTTGGAGAGAATAGAGGATAATAGGATGGTGAAAAGTGTGTAATGGCGAACTTTTAGTTGGAAGCCTTAGAAAGCGATAAGCAGATGGGGTAAAAGAGATACCGGGATAAAACAGAATGTATGCCAGTTAGTGATGAATGACGCAGTATATCTGGTTGTTTGATGTACTGCTAATGAGCATAGTTGTGCTGTTGTATAAAAATTTTAGAAGTTTTACGCTACTGTTCCATCGGGTAAATATTATGCTTTTCCCTTCGATGTCGCTCTGTAAAAAAAAAAATTATATTAGCATCATAAAATGAGGTATATGGACGCTGGTGGCTGTCTCTCGTGAAATGCCCGCGAACCATTTTATGCATAAGCATGATATTTTATTACACATGGCGCCACTGCCGGGCTTTCTTCTGTTTAATAAACATAAACAATGCCATGGCCAAGGTACAAATATAGAAGACATTTTCATTTGGCAAGACAACAGATAGTGCGGCTGCGCCAGCCAATATATATAGCAGACTTACTCTTGCAATTTAGAAAAGCGCACTTTAGTCTTGTCTCTTGATAAAGAAACGTCCTGTTCTTCATTTTCTGTTATTTGAACTTTTGTGTTTGCATATGCAAATGTTGATGGAGTGACAGAATCTTTACCATTATCTCAACATGTTTAAGGAGTTTCCCAAAGTTTATAACTTGGTTTCGTTTCTCGGCGAAGACAGTTCGATTCCGATACGTTTTGATTTACGGAAATTGGTTTTCTGCGTCCAAGTCTCTTTCCTCCTCGAGATTTTCATATATTTGAAGGACACTATTATTATTATTATTATTATTATTATTATTATTATTATTATTATTATTATATGCTGACGACGTTGTTGGTGGTGGCTGTCGTGTCATGTTTATGTTGTTGTCAATATGGTTTCATTTCTTATTTGTATTGTTTTCCGTCATGGATAAAAGTTTAGGTAAACCAGCAATAGCTTCAGCGTACTCCCACCATTGGTTTGATAAGAACAAAGAAAAGTATGAGAATGACTAAGATGATAAACTTCTTTAATTCACAGAACCTTTATATGTTTGCCTCGCTAGGCATTTCCTTCCTAGATCTCCACATAAGTCATAGTTTTCCTTTTACTCTACAGGAAATAGCCCTCTTGAACTTCGTTTCTTAGTATAAACTCTGTTCTCTGAAGTCTTGCTCACTCTAAAGTGTCAACCCGGGAATTGCATGTTTGTTTTGGTCCTTTTTTATATGAGTTTGTTGCATAAATGTGTTGAGTTTATGGTCTCCTCAGTCTGCAGTACTTAACATATTTCCACAGGTCATATTCACGTGCGTGGACATTCGCACGTTCGTTTATGCGCGCAAACACGCACTCACGTTAAGTGTTTATATGTGTGTAAAATCGTTTATATAAATATGCGTACAGTGGAAAAAAGTATATGCAATCATCCTGCGAAGTGATGGTTGGGTTTATTTAACAAAGGAGGAAGGTTTTTACAAGATTTATTGATTAACTAAATAATGGATGAATTATGATCGGGCTGTTATCATAAAGAGTAACTGGGGGGCATGTTCTCTTTCGTTCTCATATTTACACATTTTAAAGTTTTCTCTTTTTCCTGTACTCATTTTTCAAATTTTTATGACTGCCAACGTCTAATAATTATAAGAGTTTTACATCTGAAGGATGACATTGCAACGCCATAAACAAATGATCTTCAGCCATTTAACTTAATCAATTAAAGCTGTGACGGTTTTTCATTATGGGGTTTATTTTATTTGTTAATAATATGAAATTTAATAATGAGAGAGAACTGGATACAAAGATTTATTATTCTCTAGGTCTTGATTAAGCTGCTACCTTCGGATTCACTATAGATTATCACATAGCGGTGGCTCAGTAATAAATAACTGAAGAGTAAATTTCAGAAATTGACAGAGGTAGTCTTGTATTCTACTGCCTGATTGTCCCATTGAAAAGGCTAAATATTCATTTTGTGTATAGTGAAATTAATCATTTGTTAATTCATTATTCCATTATAGATTTACATACGAACACTAACCATGGAAAACATGGCAAAAGGAAACTTTGAAATTGCTAAAGACCTCATTCTCACACAGGGAGGTGCTACTTATTCATGAGAATTGAGTTACAGAGAATAGATGTTACCATACACATTTGGGAAACACACACACAAAAACACAGACGCACACACATGCACATACACACGCACAGACACACACACACACACACACACACACACATATATATATATATATATATATATATATATATATATATATATATATATATATATATATATATATATATATATGCATTTATAAAATACATATTCCATCTGGAAAAGGCAGAAAATTTGAAAATGGATTAATTATAAGCTAGAAAGAAGTGGTGATGAACTAACAGGTATATACAAAAGAATTTTCAAGCGTATTGACTGTGGACGCATGGCACATAGGGATGTATCAGTCCCAGTTTCTTCTTATTCTCTGACCGCGTATCATACGAAAGTTGAGCAACCAGCGCTCCAGTAGAGACTCACACAATATTATATTTGCTGACGCCTAATCCACTCTTACGTAGACACATTATGAAAAATTCTGTGGGTTGCGTATATGGCTAATGACAAGACTAAATCCTGGAAAAGTATGTGGGCAAATTTGCGTTCAAATTTATCCTAGTTGTGGTGTACGTTTAGTTTATTTTAAAAAGGTAATATTTAATATAGTTAACGTATATATATATATATATATATATATATATATATATATATATATATATATACATATATACGTATATACATATATACATACATATGCACACATACATACATACATACACAATATATATATATATATATATATATATATATATATATATATATATTACTAGCTGACCAACCTGGTGTTGCCCAGGGAAACTCTGAATGACAACTGATAAACTCTCTCTCTCTCTCCTCCCTAACACCCCCTCTACTCTCTCACTTCCTCTCCCTCTCACTCTCTCTCCTCTCTCTCACTCTCTCCCTTTCCTGCTAAGATAGGTGCTTCAATTACATTGCCCAACATTTTTTACATTTTATGTTTCATCCCTTCTCACCCCCCATTCCTATCGGGTCTGGACTTGGATTTCAAGGGCATTGGGAGTGTGACTATTCATCTTAGCGACTCGAAAATTGTGGACTAGACTCTAATATCTGATATTTTTGACATTTTATTTTTCACTCCTTCTGAAACCCCCCTCCATACTGGGGCTGAACTTGGACTTGAAGGGCACCGAGAGTGTGACTATTTATCTCAGCGACCTTGGAAACTTTTTGTTAAACACTAATATTTGTTGTTTTCGGTTATTTTTACATGTCACTCCCTTGCCACCCCCACCCCCTTTGGTTCCAGTGATGTTTTACTCCCCCACAGTATTCTTTTCCAGATAGTAAGTCATATGTATACCAAAATGAGTTCTTATAAACATGTAGAGTTTTTTTAGTTACTAAGTCTGCAGGCAGAACCAGCCCTGTTTCAGGGAAGCCCTTTCCACCCCCACCCCCTTAGGTGCCCCTTGGTGCTAGTGATGTCTTACCCCACAGTATTCTTTTCCAGATAGTAAGTCATATGTATGCGAAGTTTGGTTGAAATTGCTCAATGCGTTTCAGACATGCTGGAACATATGTAATTCTAACAGCCACAATGCCCTCTTAACTTCTCGAATTCTTCACGCTTTTTTGGATATGCTTGTAACTACGAAGCCGAAATATCCAAACGGAAGAAATTGAAGAGCCTGTGAACTCTGGTCGCGGGAAGCGAACCCGCATTACCATATTCACAAGGAGGTCACGTTGCCGACCTGACCAAGAGAAGGATAAAAGTCTATTACCTCTCGTACATACATATACCTGTCGTTTTCAGATATATTTATTAGAGTTGGAATAGAACCATCCTCACCATTGTAGCCAAGTGGGCAATCGTTTTTATTGCTTTTTAGGCTGAAATATATATATGTAAAATCTACTGGTCACTTTTACCAGACACATATGTAATCCTAATAGCCACAATGCCCTATTAACTTCTCGAATTCTTCGCATTATGGCTATTAGGATTACATATATATATATATATATATATATATATATATATATATATATATATATATATATATATATATATATATATATATATATATATATATATATATATATATATATATATATATATATATATATATATATATATATATATATATATATATATATATATATATATATATATATATTATTACTGGTGTATTCACATAACTTGGGAAAATTATGCAGTTAGTTTTGGTTTTAGACAAGAGACTGATGAATCGTACTGAGAGATATGAAATTAACTTTTTTCAGTATTTGCATATCATTAGTTACTTGATTTGAGCATCCAGTGTTCCTCCTTAATACAGAAAAGTTACTTCCCTTTAAACTGCCCTTATTAGAATTGAATGACATGAAAAATCCATTCGCACAGATACCACCAATAACAGTGTCATTCTCTCTTTCTCCCTTCATCATTAGTCTCTCTCTCTCTCTCTCTCTCTCTCTCATCAAAAAATGACACTGAACTTTGACTGAGTGACAGCTATAGTTTTTACAAATCCGTGGAGAAATGTTTTATATGAAGCTTATCGGTTAGACGTGTTCAGTAGGACATGCATGTTTTTTAATATAAAATGTTAAAAGAAAAATAGTTGTAGGAAAAAACTGAAAATAATTTAGAAGGTCAGCTCGTGGCGGCAGAATTTTTGTATCTTTTTTCACTCTAATGAAATATTGCTCCCGGGTATTTCCAGATTTTTGTTTTCGTTTTAATTTTAAGCAAAAATGAATAGGACTTGCTCTCATTTTTTCTGTTTCATAAAATGAAATTCCGATTTTATGGAGGTTCCCTTGTTTGTTTGTTGCGAACATCTGACTTGTATGATGGATTTTTTTTCCTAATTTCGATCAAGCTGTATAGATCTGCCACTTTTCTTGAAGTTCAGGGTTTACAAAGAACAAGTTATTATTTTTAATCAATTAGAATCAGCTATACTAAGTCAAGGATACAGTTCTGTGATTAGGCTACTTTTCTTATAAGAAAGATAAAAGTTAAAAAATGAGCTCCTGTAAATTACTCATGTAAAAAGTCCTTCTACTTACCTAAGTAATTTGTGTCATCCAGCTTATAAAGGCGTAGATTTAAAATTCTAAGATTTTCTTTCTTCCTGCTAAATAACCAAATGGGAGGACTTCTGTTATGCATATAGATTGGGTTGACCACCATTAGAGCTGGTGTTACACCATTTCGTTTTATCTGAAAGTTATTTCAACAAAAAATTAAAGCTGAGCATCAACTGTTCATCATATTGCAAAACATTTAAGAGTCCCTAAAGAT
>NC_089763.1:57525086-57565086 GCF_040412425.1 Macrobrachium rosenbergii
TAATATGGGTTTTATTAAGATGACTGAAGGTCTGAATCTATGGAAATATGCATATATATATATATATATATATATATATATATATATATATATATATATATGTGTGTGTGTGTGTGTGTGTGTGTGTGTGTATGTACATTATTACATACATACATACACACATTCACTCAGTACACGCCAGCTTAAAGGATGGACAGACTTGTTTAGCATGGAATGTTTGCTTGTACAGTAAGTATGGTGATACTCTAATAGAAGTTAGTGGACAAAAATTCTCTTGATTGAAGTGAAGAATCTGATGAGATAGTTATAAAGAAATGGACAAGGAAGATTGGGAAGTTTTAAATTCTGAAGAACCCACAGAAGTTAGTGAGCCTGAACAGACTGAGCCAGCTGTACTGGAAGTAAGTAAAAGTAGAAACAAAAGTTAAACAAAAATTATTTTTGGAATAAAAGAAGAACTTGGATAGATATTAAATGATAATAGATGATCAGATTTGAAGATCTGAATGGAAAGTTAGAAGAGCTTGTTGAATGACTTATGAGGGAGGAAGAAGGACAAGTGAAGGGCTGAAAAATGGAGAAGCGGTAGGAGTTGATGGGAATGTAAACAATATGCTGCCATATGGTGTTGATGGTGTTACTGACTTTCTGATTATTGTATTCAAGGTATATCGTGATGAGGGAAAAGTTATAAATGAATAATTACTCCATGGATATAGGAAAGATGATAGAAGTGACTGCATGAAATATGAGAGGATGGTATTGCTAGTTATACCGGGGAAGATGTGTAATATGGTATTAACAGAGAAAGTAAGACAGAAAACGGAAAGATTACCAGGGAAAGAGCAGTGCAGGTTTAGACAGGGGAGATCTTGATTTTAGTGCTTTTTATAAAACAATTGTGAGAGAGTTCAAAGGTAAAGAGAAAAGCTGTATGGTACAGGACTTACAGAAAGTTTATTATTTGATTAATATATAGCATATATGTATATTGCTGGAGGTTTAGCAAAGCAACTGACTGGCTATCTTGCTTTCATAACGCTTACTGTATGAAGATTACATTATGAAGTCTTGGTAAGACTGATAATTGATCCATTCCCTAATAAAAATATCATACAAAAGACTGTAACAATTAAGAGATGTTGCATTTCTATGTACTGTGTTAAAGATCAAAGGATATAACTGAAAGTTCGTTTAATCAAAGACAGGATATGGGAAGAGCCGGGTGTGGTTTTTAGCGGAAGAAATATGCAGCGAGCTTATTCAGTATCATATTGAATTAGAAGTTTGGAAGTAAGAGGGAGATTTTACTAAGATTGCGTGTAAATTGTGAAAGCGGGGAATGATATCAGTGATAATGGATATGTCATAGCAATAGTATTTTATCGACAGGGAACTGAATGATTCACAATTAGCTTTGAAGTTGAATGAGCATGACTGTAAGATCCGATGGTCATGTACAAGGGTCTAACAAATACTCTTGTTGAATTTGGTGGGGGGGGGGGTTTGTAGGCGAGTAAAAGTTATGAGTAAAAGCTTCTGGGATGACTAAGTTATTTGCGTGAAACAGAAAACTTGAAGAACACATTAGAATGGTTTCCACTGGATATCATACAGTAATGTCTCTGGAGTATTTCAATGTGTATGGTGTAAAGAGTTTAGTGTTGTAGGAAGCACGAGAGATTGAAAGAATGCGAAACATGAATTCTTAGAGTATTAAATCTAAATATTTTGAGGTTTTGCCCCATAATATCGTTGGGAGCAGATAAATTAAAACAAAATCTGACGATCTGAAGTAAAATACAGGGAGGAGTATGAAAAGAAATAATGCAGCGACTGAACTAACAAAGATCAGAGCTGTAGATGCATGGGGGCCGATATTCTCATACTGAGGCTTTGGTAAAGGTTTGAAATGCGCCTTGGGACTGTGGATTTGTTTCAGCATAAGATGTTCCTATTCTAAAAAAAAAAAAAAAAAAAAAAAAAAAATAGTAGTGAGACGACTAATTAAGATGTAAAGACTGCCATAATTTTCTGTAATGTCCCCTTTTCAATGAAATAATTTCATGTGTGCACACAAATATGTATGTATGCATGATTGATTTTACTCCTGTGCATTATTTTACACATTGTGAGCCACATACGTCACAGGCATTATTGCACGTAGGACTGAAATGAATACCCCTACTTCTGTAGCTCTCTCTCTCTCTCTCTCTCTCTCTCTCTCTCTCTCTCTCTCTCTCTCTCTCTCTCTCTCTCTCTCTCGAACGGTAAGCATCCTCAAGTAGAAATCGTCTTATGATTTGGATCATTCGTTTAAGAACTTCCTAATCAGTCTTTTTAATTACTTTTATTGGAGTCACGTCTTTTTTAAAAGATTGTAGCATTTTGCTTTTATAATTTAATTGTTCATGTTATTCAGTAAACGGCGATTTAATGAAATAGTACTTAATGCAGTATCTTATACATTTAGCTACCTTTGCCTCAGGAGATGATTGTAATTATTCTGTTTCTGCGTATATTTCCCATTAATTATTTTTTACTCTTGTATTTTAACTATTCTACGCATGGTAACAGAATCACCTACTGTAATTTTTAATTTTCTGAACAGACGTCTCATATTTCTCATTTCCATATGAATATGTATAGCTATGTACAGTACATTTAAAGTTACATTATATATAAATATCATTATATACATATAATGGTAATTGTAATTGTATGGCATCATAGCTTTTCCTTAATTCCCAGATCCTCCTTTTTTCATTATATTTGTAAGTGACTTCTAGGATAAGAAAACTACTTATTTTGTCTTGCTGGAATGGGAAATAAATAACCTTTTGCGTCTAAATCAGGCGTCTTTCTTTTCAAATCTTAGGTGAATGTAACTTCCTCAAATCTTTTCACTGCAACGTTTAAAGTGTCATTACCACATCAGTTTTAAGCATTATCTCTCTCTCTCTCTCTCTCTCTCTCTCTCTCTCTCTCTCTCTCTCTCTCTCTCTCTCTCTCTCTCTTTAACATCTCTGGTCCTTTTCATTTTCGTCCTTCCTCTGTTACCCTGCCTCACTTCGTCCTCGTTCTCCTCCTAGCTGATGTAAAGAAACTTATCGAAATATTTCATTAAAACTTGTAAAGATTCCTGCACATCCAGTCGTGTCTGTAATGAACTTCGTGCAGACTCGGATTGACGGAGCATCATTTCTGCAGAAGAGATTTGCCCAAGGAAGGCATTGGTAGGTGAGGGAGATGGGTGGGAGTGGAGGAAGCAGGAACGGAAGAGGATGTGTTCAAGGCAAGTCTTGTACGTTTCTGGAGAGATGGTTCACGGGAAAAGGAAGTTGAGTAATAAGGGGGAGAATTTTAACAAGATAACGATTTTCCTTAGATTTGTGTACAAAACTGGGAGAGAGGTACATTAATAAAAAACTGACAATTGAGGACAAAGAAGGGAAAGTAAAACAGATAAATACGAATTAGGACAAAGCTCCAAGTTTACAATACGATCAAGACCAAATGAAATTGGTGAGTATTTTATCAAAAGAATCGTCAAGAAGCAAGACGATGACATGGTCAAGTTTGCAAAATTTTTAACGGGAAAATACCCACTCATGCAAACAACTTTTTTTATCTATGCTCTGATCAAATTTACGTTAATCTGTTGTACTGAAATAACACATCAATACTTTTCGTACAGATGTAATATGGGTTTTATGAGCTGTTATCACACTTCCTGGTCTCCACAACCTCCTTGCAGTATTCCCTACTTTCTGTTGGGAAAAATCTGTCGGATTTACTTATCCAAGTACTCAAAACGGGCTCATTATTAGCTACGAGACAAGAAAATCTGTACCTTTAAACGTTTAGAATACGCTCTCTCTCTCTCTCTCTCTCTCTCTCTCTCTCTCTCTCTCTCTCTCTCTCTCTGTTGGTTTTGCTTTTACCAATATTTTTGTAACCTGCTCTGATAAAAGTTGTAGCATAACAGCGGTAATATAGAACGATGATGCCAGTGTTTATTATCCTCCTGATCTTCTATGTCTTTCAAGCTTTTTGCACTTTGATGAAAAACTTTCGTATAGTTTACATATTGTTAGTTACCTTTTCATAACCTGTTTGGCAAAATGGAGGCTACGGTTCCATTTCATCATTGATGTCCCGTTGTAAACAATCCATCTTTATAGAACCGGTAACTGGCTTATGTGAGTAGCCTAATTATTAGCTTTAGTGTAGCAAAGAACATTCATTTCTGTTATTTCTCTCTTTCTCCCCCACCCTGGCTGCAGTCCCCAACGGCCAACTAACAAGAGAGGCATACTAGATTGAGGGAAATTCCCATATCGTCCTTCTTCGTCCAGTTCAAGAATAAAACGCTGCTCCCTGTTTGTGCACTGTGGGGACGATGTCAGAGAGAGAGAGAGAGAGAGAGAGAGAGAGAGAGAGAGAGAGAGAGAAAAGGGGAAAGTTAATTTTGTTTTATTGTTTTCATCTATTCAATTAACGTTATCATAAATTGCCTCTTCAGAGGGGTGCATCAGTCTTCGCTATTAGTTTTTAATAAGGAATCGTCAGGAATTCTGTATCATCAGTCATGATTAGGTTTGTCGAAGCTGTTTTGCAATGCTGTTTTCGATGAGGTTGACGAGTTTTGCTGTAATTAATCTTTATTATGAACATGAAAGTCATTCTTTGTATATTGCAATTAAATAGGGAATGACAAATACTACTGATCTCCGTACAGCCGGTCTTTAGTAGAGAGAATTAGAGTTTCATGTGTGCCGGCTATTGGAGGTTTAAGAATATTTTTGAACATTTCTTCCGTATCTCCTTCACCTATTTTCCCTGAAGTCTAATACACTTTATTTATTTGTTATTTCTGTTAATATGCAACAAATGATATAGTGTTATTAACGTAATCTATGCGATAACCCTAAAAGGAAGTTACTACGCAGTTTGTACCGAACATCGGGAATTATTCGGTATGCATCATATTCTTTTCTTCGTCTTTTTATAAAGCTAATAAATGCACCGTTTAATGGCATATATCAAGAAGGATATTATTCTACAATCAGTTTGCTTAGAACACTTGATGTATTCACTCTAAAACTGTTTTGTCCTTCCTTAGAATACTACACGAGAACAGCACTGAGAGTTCTCAATGAATTCTTTACAGGAAGTAACAATTTATTTTTCTGAAACACCAATCTTGGCCACTATTTCTTCTTATTTGGCTTTTGCTGGAATATTCAAAGATATACAGACGGACTGAAATACTGCCGACGAGCGTAGGTCACAATACAGTGGCATGACTTGAGCAAGGGTTTAGAATACACTGTACATATCATCGACATAAATTTAGGATAGTGAAAGGTAAGATCATTGCGGAGACTATTCAAAGGGAACACGCTGACTGAGTGGGAATACTTTTGCTAGTCTGCCTAGCTATGACAGTTTTCAAAGAAAAAACAGTTCTGAGGCAAAGATTTCTTGGGAATTTTTTAACTAGCTCATTATAGAGATAGGTATGCATTACATGATCAAATTAAGAGGTACGTGAGAGATGGCTTAATACCTATCGTGAAAGTATACAGATATACAGGAGGAATAAGGTAGTCAAGAAGAAAGTGAGGGAACGGGAGAGGACAGGTCACGAATATTATGTAAATCATTTCTAAGATTTCAGTCCTGTTACCAGACGTCAGAAAAGGAAAATATAAGGACTGATAAAAAAAACAGGAGCCTGAGTTTTTTTATATCTAAATAAAATAAGCTTCCAAACTTCCCAACTGAAAATGACTTAGGTAAACATAAAAACTGGCCCTTCGCCCTGCCTCCACTGCTTCAGTCCTTTATCGCATGGTCATCTCTCAGCTAAAAAACTGTCCTTTATTATACTGTGTTCACACATTATTTGTCATCCTAGAACAGCATTAGACCTGAAACAGAAACTGAAAGTTAACCCATAATAGGTATAAGTAGCATTGTATGTTCATCCTCCTAAAATGTGATTTTAGCTTTCAAAACTTCTCTCGTTTCTCTTCTTTACTGTTGATGCCAAGAAGTGAGAGAACTTCAAGGAGAGTAACAATTTACCTTCTAGGGAAGTAAATGCAAAGACTCAGTGATGCTGTCCAAACTGAGTGCAGTGTTGGTCAGCAGAGTAAGTTCTTTTAGGGTTTGTTGAATGAACAGACTGGACAGAGACTGATATGAATGATGCAAGGGTGGAAAAAGTTAGTTTAAGTTTGTGAGTGTTGGTGAAAGTAACTGCCGTGGAAGTAAAGGGGCCAAGGGAAAAGTAGAACAAAAACAAGACATCAGGAAGTAATGAGATTACAAGTGAAAAATTGCTATGCGGTGGGAAAAATCTGATTTAGGGGCTGTCTGGATGAGCAAAATATTCCAAAACAATAGGTGAAAGAAATCATTGTGTTATATAAAGTTAGCGGTGGTAGAAGCAACTATAAGGACAATAGGGGTATGATGTTACTAAGTATACCAGGTAAGTTTAGGTTAGAATTTAACTGAAAAGGTAAGACCCTGGACAGAATGATTTAGGGGAAAAACATTCTGAATTTAAACAAGAAATTTGGTGTGAAGACAAAGAATTTTTATGACGATTATATGGGAAGCTTTAAAGTGAAAGGGGAAAGCTGTAAGTGGCACACATGGCTTAGAAAAAGAGGAATATAGAGAACAATTAAAAGTGGCTGTGTTGATCGTGGATATGAAGCGAGGAAAGTGACTAATTTAATGTAAAAGTGGGTATGAATCAGGAGTGTAGTTGGTTTATATGATAGCTTAATATTTTTCAGAATGGAATAATGCCAGAAGTCGGAGAATAGAAAGAAGACGTGCACATTGAGGGATAAGAAACTTATTTTTGATATAAGAGTACATGATGCATTACTAATTGGGGATACTGAAGAAAGGCTGCAGAAAGTTTGCAAAGTTTTTTAAGAAAAATTGAGAATAAAATGAGCAAGAGTAAGGTTATGAGGATTAATGGACTCCACGAAGATGGAACAATAAACAGTAATGTAGATAACGGGATATTGTCAGGTACATATTTGTATATACATTTAGGAGTAAATATATGGAATGTAGTAGGAATCGAGAAAAGGTAAGTCACAATATAGGTGAAACAAAAAGGTAGCGGGGTAGTGCGATAGATAGGAAACTTGGATTGCACAGTATGTGGAGCGCTGTTGAAATGTGCAAGGGAGATCTTGGCAACTCTCGTTTACGAAAGGGAAGTGTGGATGTTAGATATGAATGAATGAAGGTTGAGGCTGTTGAGTTAATTGTTTGAGCAACATATGCAGAAGAGAAGGATTGCAAGGCTGCGAAATGTAAAGATATGTACAGTAGCAGTAGTGTAGAGTAGGTGCAAGAAAGGATCAGAATGTTTTGATATTGTTCGGTAATGTTGAATGAATGAAGGATGATAGTTTGGTGAAAATTATGTGCATATCATAAATGTTAGGAGGAAGAAGTTAGAAGAACACTTAGAAAGTGATGAATAGATGGAGGGAAAGAAGTTCTGAAGGGAGAAAGTGTTTTCCCGAAAGAGGCGGGTGGCTCCGTTTGAGCAAGGATTTTCGAAATTATGAATGTGGCTGAGAGAACTGTTTTGACATTCATGGGAGTTTTGCTAAATTGGGGATGAATCATCTAGCAAGAAAACTTTCAAAACTCTGGCATCTTCATAAACCAACAACAAGGCCCATCAGTATTGCAGCAGAAATCTCTACACAAGCAGTACCTATTTCTTGTGTGTGTGTGTGTGTGTGTATGTGTGTGCGCTTGTGTATGTGTGTGGGTGTGTGTATAGACCTGTATACATTGCTGTTTTTTTTAGGTGGCTCCTCAAAATATTTCTTTCAGTTTCATATAACTATTTTAGGAGGAGTTACAGTTAGTGAATATATATATCATATATAAAAGTGAATGTGTGTATGTTTGTAAACTTGTGCACTATAGAAATCCAAACTGCTTGACCAATGTAGACAGAATTTGGCACGTGGCCATCATTTGACCCAAGGGACACAATAGGGTAGGTTTCAAACCCATACCTCCGTGACAGACAGACAATCACAGACATCTGTCCCATTTATCCAGGCTACTGTCCCTTTTATCCACATATTAAGCCGTTCAAGTAGCTGCTGGCTCAACCAGACATGCAAGATGTATGGTGACAGTATTTCCTTCTTTTCATTTGTTCTAATGTAATTCGTCCGTTTCTTCTTCATTTTTACCTTCGGAATTCGTTATAGCGGCTGACATATTTTGTTACAAAGTCGGTTTAAATGAGGTTTCAGATAATGTTAATTATTGGGCAATTTGGCGACAACACTTCACTACATGCCTAAGGCCTGGTATTCACAATAAAGTTTACCTGTCAGTTCACCCATGACTGTCGGATGAACGTCCACATGAAAAAAGTAGAACTGTCAGTCAGACCATCAACACAAACATAAACAGATGTTCACACAGTATCAAAATAAGTCCACTATTTCAGTTTCAGCTGCTAGGCCTAATGATCACACTTCCATTTCTTCCTTAAATTTCTGAAGTTTCATACGATAGCAAGTTAGCAATAGGTTCACGTACACTGAAGCCACTACAAATTAGTGCAGTTTGCTGAAATCAGATCCTTGCACAACTCTCCTCCGTTTCGCCATGCAGTGCATTTAACACAAACGATAAAAGGTCTGTCTGTTGTTGTAAGGGAGACAGACCTTCTACCACGCCCACACACGCACACAAGAACACAGACGTACCTGAGCACATATCATAGAAATGCAATATTTTTTATTTAATATCTTTGGTCAGTGGAGATGCCTTTTATTCTCCTCTAACAGAGGAAAATAACTTCCACACCCCCTTCCCTCCACCTCTATCTTCCCCTCACCCTTCTGATTCCCCCTCCCCTCCTCAATACCAGCCCCTTCATTTTTCCATTCTTTTTCTCTTCCCCCTCCCAATTCCTGCCCCCTTCAGTTTTCCATTCTTTTTCCATCCCCTCCCCTCCCCATCCCCTCATCCTCCCATCTCCCTCCCATCCCCTCCCCTTCCCCTTCCCTCCCCCTTCCCCTTCCCTCCCATTTCCCTTCCCCTCCTCCTCCTCCTGTCCCCTCCCCTCCCCTTCCCCTCATGATATCCCTTCCCCTTCCCCTCCCCTTCCCCTTCCCCTCCCCTTCCCTCTTCCCTCCCCCTACCCAAAGACTGTCATTCAGAGTTTTCCCAGGCAGTGCTGGGTTAGTTAGCTAGTATATAAATATTATATATGATGGGAAACGTTATAAATTTCCGAAAGCTCTGCTGTGCCTTTGCATGATATTAAGGAATATATATATATATATATATATATATATATATATATATATATATATATATATATATATATATATATATATATATATATATATATGTGTGTGTATATATTGGGTTTTTGTTTTGTATTAATTCCTTGAGTTTTGACTGAGCAGTTCCATTCTAGTTCTGTTGTAGCACTGATGAAAGTCATGAATGAATGAAATGGAGCAACATAACAATGATTATTGTGTTTTTCTTCAGAGTTTTGCTTTTGAAGATTAGAGAGGTGTTATCTTAACATAGTGAACTTCACGTGTGCATCGGCATACAATAAGAATAGCTTAACAGATGACTTTGCCCTAACAGTGCTTATAAATACACACACACATATATATATATATATATATATATATATATATATATATATATATATATATATATATATATATAATAAATATAATATATATATAATAAGAAACAACCATAACAACGGCACCAACACCTTTTTAAATCACACGCTTTCTCTCCCCCACCAATTTCAACTCCTCCCATCCCCTTAATCTGTATACCTGCATTTCCATTTCCGTTTTGTTTGTTGCCACCAGAACACGTGATTTTGTTTTCACTATTTTTCACAAAGTAAATTATGTTTTTATTATAAATTTTATTGTATTGTAACTTTTATAACTGTAAATAAATTAAAAATTTTTTATTTTGTACTTATTGTTATTATAATGAATTATCGTAATATTATTATTTTGGACGCTACGTATCCGTCCGCACACTGTAATTAAACGACAGGACGCTGTGTCCAGATTATACTCTTTGAAGAGGTCACGACGAGTGACGGAACAGCTGTGGTGTTGTGTTTTTGGTAAATGGAACAAAGAGTTAATCTTTTTTTTTTTTTTTTTTTGCCCATCAACTCAATTTGGAAGAACGTAGAATATTCAGAAAATATTGTCAAGCCAATAAGAAATTGATCAACAACCAAAAAGCCATAGAATTCAACGAAATTTGCATACAAGAAAAACTTTGCCCCAAAAGCATATATATTTTGCATGTTTGTGTGTATATATTGGAACACGCAGTTTATGCGCTGTACAATGGTCTGCATAATGTAAGGGGTCTTTCTTATTAACATTACTAAAGCAGCAATATTAATCGGGGTACCAGCCAAGGGAAGTTCCCAAGTGAACTCTGCTGGGAAGTGTACACTATAACGGATGGCTTCCCTGAATAAGAATGTTGTAAATAGTCCCCATTGTTTAATTGTATGTAACATTCAAAAGTGTTTATTTTTTGTAAAAGAAAAGTATATAAGTGTCCGTCAATTCTGCATTTACCATATTCTTGTTTTCATTTGGTTTGATAACGTAACTATGTACGTGAAGGGGAGGTTTCAAAGGTTTACGGACATTTGCCAGTGTCGGAGTCTTTGGTAGTGGTAAGGTACAAAGAATTTCTGCTCCCAAAAGAAATACGTCAAAAACAAAAGAAAAACGAAAGGATCAAAAAGGAGTGGAGGGGGTGGGATGGGAGGAGGAGGAGGAGGATTTCTGGTATTAAAAAGCGATTAGGCAAAGGAAGATGAAGTGCTGAGAGGATCCTTTGAATAATAAGGTTCAGGCGGCGATTATGAGAGAGAGAGAGAGAGAGAGAGAGAGAGAGAGAGAGAGAGAGAGAGAGATTTAAGGAAATTGAAAACGTGGAGGGAAATAAGGGAAAAAGATTATTTTTTCCTTCCAGATTCCGTATAAAATGGATCATAAATATATTTTGGTTAGAAAGTACTGTATATTGGCGATGTTACTAGTACGAATGTTTTTAGTTTTTACTGTTAACTGTTTATTATATATATATATATATATATATATATATATATATATATATATATATATATATATATATATATATATATATATATATATATATCTGTATCTTGCAAATACATTTTTTTTTCTTAGCTGGTCAATTTTAAACTTACTTTGTTTGTGTTTCGGTATGTGTAATCATTGTAACACTGAACAGTGATCAAATAAATCTATGGTGAAGATCATGAGTACTACTCGTATGTGCTCATCTGTTCTATGGCGTTAGCGTCTGGTTATATTACAAGGATGAAAGAGAGAGAGAAAAAAAAGTTAATATAATTTATTAGATATATTTAACTTTTTAATGTTATTTAGTATGCTTTAGTCATTCACAAATAAATTCTATTAAAGACAACAGGCCTAAACAGTTAACATTTTTAATTAATAAAGCAAAGTGTTAGTGAGCAAAAATTGCCCAACCTCACTTGAAAGCTGGACTGAACAGTTTATATGTTGTCAGCAGTGCTACATTCCAGATCTTTCGATGCGGTGAAGTCAAAAACGACAAAATGCGCTTTGAGGAAGGCACGTACTTCTTTACTTGAATAATAATTCTCTCAGTTCCATGACATATAGCTGTTATAAATTTCATTGCTGGGTATTGAATTCTTCACCTTCCATTTCCTATTTTGTAAAGTATTCATAATTATATGCAAGATCCATTTGCAGTCTTTCGCAACCAGCTTTTAAAGTTGTGATATTTTATGATAATGAAAAACGCCCCACTCTCAAGTGCTTTTATTTCACTACTATACCTGTTTGACATTGGTCTAAACATCAAAAAAGCTGTACCTAAACTTCGTGAAACTTCGTGATCATTCACAACATATCTTACGAAATGTTTTGCCTTCTAATTATTCTTTATCCTTCGCCGCCAAATAGGATTTCCTAGTATAACAAGCTGTGAGTTACTGGTCCATTGTGGAGTCAAACCAGAAATTCATAAACAGTTAATGAAATGCAGTGAAGTGTTTTATCCATAGTTTTTTCTAGGTATTTTTGTTAGCCGAGTCATTGCTCCCGAGTGCATCCTTAATGTTATTAGGTCTGCCATAGCTTCATATGATTACGGCATGTGGTATTTTATCCAAACTAATATGCATAATGACAAAGCTTACACTTTTACTAAAATTACACTTTTACTAAGGTCTTAACTTGGAAGCCAAGGTCAAAAACGGTCAAACTTTTGAAACAACTGTAATCATAAGATATTTTATTATTTAAAAAAAATCAATGGGTGATATACGCCGTACATGCACAGATTTACGTACTAAAAAAGACTTTGTTTTTCATTATATCTAGATTCGCTCATTACTATATCGTTAAGGATATACTGAAATATTACGTTTCCACAGACACTTTCATCAGAAAAACCCTGACCCCTTTCCTCCCTCTCATATATATATATATATATATATATATATATATATATATATATATATATATATATATATATATATATATATATATATATATATATATATATATATATTATATAGAATATCCATATACAACCCTTCATATATAAAACTCGGGGAAAATAACACCCAGGAGGACAGGGAGCAGCCTTAAAATGCCTCCTAGTAATTTAATTTGCCCATTAGATTAGTCAGGGTCAGCACCTTCCCTAGCCAAGCCTTCTCAAATCACTTAACTTCTTAATGACTTGTACTGGCCAAGAACACTTTCCACTCACAGAAGCCTGCCGTTCTTGCCAGCCACACGAAGGGCCTAAAGTGGGATCTGACAGAATTCGCCCCAGAATACTCAGGGCACCTAATTGCTTTGGGCTATGAACACTGGCAGATCTGGCCTCTGATCAGAATGACCCCGGGACAATGAGGCCAGTTGAGTTGAGAAGATATTAGTGACTGGACTGGCAGCAATCTGCTGAGCTAACCTCACCCTCGAGCTAAGGCTCACCCTTTGTCTGATCCATCAGTTGCCATCCCGAGTACGATCTTAAAGTGCCTTGTATAGATGTCCACTTGACTGAGAGCCCATTATTCTACAACCGAGGATCTTCACTTAAGGAACTAAGGTACTGTAGAGTGAAAGTTTTTGGTCAGTTATCTCATACTTTATTTCCTTTCCCACTCCCCTTTGCATTGTACTAGACATTGACCCTTGTAGGGAGTCATTCATCAGTGTTAACTAATCTTACGTGATGTCAGTTCCTCGAATCTCCAGCAATTCCCTTTATAACAATTGACTGTATGTGTAGGTTCATGCATTACAGAAAAGGTGTGTGATTCACTGTAACAACCACCTGTATCCTCTGTGCCCTACGTCCATCAATCAAGTCCTTCCTGATGAAAATTATGTGTAAATTAACTCTGTAGTGAGTGGCACTCTTAAATTTGTCTATTGTTAATTTTAATCTGGATTACCAAGAGTCTAGCGTACACTACTCCCTGTAATCTATTCTTCTGATTCCTGTAAATACATGTAATTAATTCAGACCCGGAATTTCTCTCCTAAGACCTTCCCATAATTGAATTCTCCATGAGATAAATTTTTTTGTATTGCAACGTGTTGGTCCCCAACACGGTGAGAATTGCAAGTGCAGCTAACACTAAAGTAAGAATATATATATATATATATATATATATATATATATATATATATATATATATATATATATATATATATATATATATATATATATATATATATATATATTGTTACAGATTTGGGTGCAAAATGCTTTTGAAGGAATTGTTTAAACATAGTTCTGGCCTTAGGGGCACTTAAACACAACCAAATCTGTAATGAAATGTAACATATATAGATTACTTACCCAATATATTACATTTAAACAATAAAGATGGTCACCACTGAAAGCTAATTGTAAATGACAGGATAACTGGGGGCTGGGATGCAATCCAGCCTGGCAAATTAAGTGACACAATCAAAAGAAACAGTCAACACAGCATAGGATGTCTGGGGTTTAGTAAGAAATTTACATGAGTCAGTTACACAATGGAATGAATTTTGACTGATGTGCAAACCAGTAGGATGGTTGGTAATTAAATTAACACCATTACAGAAGATTACGTAGCCTTCAAAATAGTATTCACAATAGGAAGAGCCTCGACCTTAGATTGACAATCTTGCATTAGACAATGGGAGCCGATGGCTGGGTTGCAACGGAGGGAGTGCCTCTTCAAGGCATGAATCGCAAAGGTGGTGGTTGCAGAACAGTAAAGGGGTGAGTCAACACGGTTCTGGAAATAGCTTTATTCCAGATAAGCTTAGCACATAAAAATTTTCTCATTAACTATATCTGGCACTATGGAGGGAGAATTTAACTTTATGTCTTGGAAAGCAAGGGGCACTTGATCCCTAACTTCATTCTCACCAAGGACAATAAATCATTCAGTTTATATGACAAGGAAACACAAAAATGCATAGTAGCAGATAATTAGGAGAATTACTTTGGGGGAAAAGAAAAGTGCAATGGAAATAAGAATTATAGTTTTAGGAAAAGTATACTGGCACTCAGAAGTGAATTTTCAGACACATACCCAATTGCACAAGCTTTTGCAATGAGAGTCGTCGTAAACTGGTCTTCCATTGATACTAATGGCTTCAGAGATAAGGAATCGGCAACGGCTCCTTTTTAGAGAGACCAGGCACACGTCTGCGCAGATCTGAGGTTAGCTATGGACTGACTTGTTTGTCCCATATCAGTGAGATTTGGCGGATGCTGGCAGGGGGTCTTCCCCTGGGTGAACACATGTGCGGGAAAAATTTTGATACCAGTAAACAGATAAGACAAGATTTGGGTTGTAAGTCACCTCTATAACAAGGGGGCAGAAAGGCTACCTAGCCTTTGGATGCCCTTATCGTTCTATCTTTCGAGTACCTGAGATGACCTTTTCCAAAAGCCGCATCCCAAAATCTCCCTTCTTGTAGGATGGTTTGTAGCCCCATCCCTGAGTCCTGGTCTAACTATCTTATCCACAGGAATTCCCTCCTTATGGATTTTGGAAACGCTTGTCACTACCAGCCTAGAACCAAATGAAGGTAAGTAGAGGATATACTGATAAATTCAACAAAATCACGTTTTTCCCCACTGGTAGATTTGTTAGTTTTGATGTTTTTTTTTTCTTTTTACTAAAGTCCCTATAGATTCTATTTTAGAGTATCTTAGTAACAAACTAATCCTTCATGAATTACCACTACCTGTAAATCATATTGTTTCTTTCACCAGGTTGTGCATTTGTGATTGTAAGTTTATATTCAATGGTGAATTCTACAAACAAATATTTGGTATGACAATGGGCAACCCTTTATCCCTACTCCTCTCGACCTTGTATATGGAATTCTTTGAAAGACGATTTTTACATATCATTTATACACCTTTAAAGTGATAAAGATATTTTGACGATGTTTTATCTGTTTTGCCTGCTGGTATTTATGTAAATGATTTATTCTCTAATTTGAATAACCAGGTACCATCCATTAAGTTTATTTTAGAATTAGAAAAAGGCAATTGCCTCCCTTTCTTAGATGTTTTAATACATAGAGAACCATTTCAATGCAAATTCACTAGTTATAGGAAACCAACCAACAACTTAAGTTATGTCCATTTTTATTCAGGCCACCACCTTAATATCAAAATGTCAATGTTTTCTTTTATGTTTTTACGAGCATTACGCATTGTCAGTCCCCAGTATTTGGATCAAGAAATCGAGTATATAAGAAAAATAGCGACAGATTTATATTATCCTTCGCATATACAAGATATTTGCTATAATAAAGCACACAAAAAGTTTTATAGTGAAAGTAACATGGAGAAAGAAACCCCTAAGAACATTCTTAGCTTGCTTTATTTTAGTGGTTTTGAAACCATAAAATCATTGTTGAGATCTTTTAATGTCAACCTCGGTTTTTTCTATAATAACACACTAAAAGGAATGTTAATAAAGAGTAGCCCTAAGGAAAGCGACAACATAATATATAAAATTCCATGTTTGGACTGCCCTTCTTTTTATATTGGCCAATCCAGCAAGGATTTAGAAGTACGAATCAAACAGCATAAGTATTCTGTCAAAACTGGGCAGACATCCAATACAATATTCATTCATTTAAGTGAAAACTCTCACAGGATAGTGGACTGAAGGTTCAGTGATTGCCAGATCGAAAGATTTCTCTTCACAAAATCCTTTAGAATCTGCAATATACAGCTTGCTTCCAGTTGTAATTTTAGCCTTAGCCCAGGCATGTATTATCTGGACCCCTGTATTAGTAAAATGTTCAAGAATGACCTTAAAGATAAAATCGCCGACCTAATTACTAATTAATTACCTTATGTATATTATCTATGTATTCGTATGTTAGTGAAAATGCTCACTTTGCAAAAATTGTTGTTTACCATAAGGAGAATTATTGAGTTGTACTTTTATAACATATGTGTAATCAGCTTATTCTTTCCATGGTCATTTTTTGGTGGTCAGTCTCTTTCCCTGTATAATTTTTAACTGACTTTTACTTGCTTCCGAGCTGTTGGGCCTAATCTTTCGTAAAACCTCTTAAATATTTACCCCTGTTTTGGTAGGTTTACCAATTCTTCAGATGTGTTGGATTCCAGGTACAAATTTTCCTTTATAATCCCCATCTGTCAATTATACGAGCTTTCTTCATAAACTTATTTTTCTATTTCTATCAGTCTGCTAAGTAAAGGACAGTAAGTCGAAGGGCCTAGCACCACCCCATTGTTTCACTTTCCTTCGTGGCATTACCTTTATTTAAATATATATACTGTATATATATATATATATATATATATATATATATATATATATATATATATATATATATATATATATATATATATATATATATATTTATATATATTTATATCATGATCTTGTGTTTTCCACGTGTCTCTTAGCTTTGTTAACTTTTCCTGTATATTATGATTTAAGTAGAAATTGTTATATTCAGTGGTATAATTCTTATCTGAAAATAAATCAAAGCTTTACGCAAATCCTCATTTCAAACGACAGGAGCAAAATCAGTGTTGAAGGGGGTCGTTCCATAATTTCATATCGACAACTGTTGAATTAACGTCACTTTTTTCTTTTGTCTCAAAGGCCACGAGGAAGAAAAAAAAATGCGAATAAAAAAGAACCCTTTTGAGCTAAGAGTTCGTAAAGCAGGGATGACGAAAAATGAGAATTAGCGGAGGAAAAAAATTCGCGTGGTTACGGAACTTTTAATGAGACGTTTTAGCCAAAGTTAGTTCTCGCTACTTTAGATCTGTCAGACGAATTTACTCGCATGAACTTCGTCTCCATCGGCTCGCTCGCTCTCTGCCCTCCCCCCCCCAAAACTCGCATGGAGAAAGATGCAGGCAGAATGGAGTGAGAGAATAACTGGCGGACCCTGAGGACACCGTGAAGATAAGGACTGAAGGATAGAAAAGAATAGTATAGTAAAAGAATGAAGAATGGGTAGGGAAAAAACAAAGTTAGAGTCGAATACTTAATGGATGTTTAGTTAATAAGAAAAGGGAAATGAATAATGGAAAAGTGCTTATGAAATGTTTGAACGGAGAAATAAGAGAAAAAGAAAAATGTGTCAAAGAGGAATCCCTGAAAACTGAAAATGAAATATGAAAATTTAATTATAACCCCATGAAAAGCGTCATAAAATTGAGAGTCCTTTTCAGAACAACGCTGTAATTCAGATATGAAATTTCGCAGAATTTCGGGATAAAAATAAATCATAACCAAAGACAAGATCTAGGAACGAAAATGGGAGTTCTTGGCCTTGGGGTTGAAAACAGAATTTCTCAACTTGGAAAGTAGGGAAAAGAAAGAGAGAGATGGGCGGAATTCCACACTGACGAGGAGGATTAATTGTGTGGCATACATTTTAAAAGACGGAATACAATTGCAACAGCTGACCTCATTCTAGGACTGGATTAAAATGATTACGAGTAAACAAGTGAGGACAAGTCTTTCCATTTGGAATTCAGGAAGGAAACGTCTGTCGATATATCGACAACGTGAAAAATATGAAGAAAAATTATTTGCCATAGGCTTGAGATTTTGTTTTGTTTCTGAATGATTGTGTAGGCTTCTGTTGTGAACGTTATGTGTAAGATATGTAAGAGATGAATGACATATAACCTAAGTTCAATGAATCGTTAAATAAACAACAGGATTGAAATGGTAAGCTATATAAGAAGCACTACCAGAATGTTTTGCTGATTGATGTTACCTTAATTAGTTATAAAAGTAGTAATAGATGAGATGATGCTCTCTCTCTCTCTCTCTCTCTCTCTCTCTCTCTCTCTCTCTTTGCCTGGCTGTCTGTCTGTCTGGGTGTCTGTGTTTGAGTTGGGATAGTTTCAAGGTGCAAATGAAAATTGACATCAAGGATAAGAATAAAGTTAGACAAAAGTTACACCAAAACACGAACAGTATCCCACAAGGGTGCAAGGGAAAGAGAGAGTGAAAATGGTAATAATTACCATTTGAGCAAACGGGTAGGAATAAGCCAGCTCTGGTGTTCGTTGCATCCCATTGCCTCCCATATATCCACAGGGGCTGTTAGGAATTTAATTTCTTCGGTGAATCTAACTTTGTTGGTTATGACTTCTCCAAAAAGGTTTTCACGTCACAAAATTCATTTTTGTAATCTCTCTCTCTCTCTCTCTCTCTCTCTCTCTCTCTCTCTCTCTCTCTCTCTCTCTCTCTCTCTCTCTCGTGCGCATTGGAGGTTATTAAAAGAAACAGCAGCGGTTATACAGTGACAATAATTCACTTTGGGAAAAATAGTTGATTGTGAGCGAAAACTGGGTTTATCTAATATAAATAAGATTCTTTATTTTCTCGCAGTCGACTTTTCTCACGTTTTTCCTTTGTTGACGATTCTCTGCGACTAAAATTTAATATCTCACATACGACGGTGAATATGAAACGGAAACTTTAACAGAAGAAGATTAAAAGGGAAGTAATTGTGAAAACCAGTGTCCAGGATTCTTCGTATAATCTTTCATCCATAAAGAGCGGATCTGTCGTTTTTTTCTCGATTTTCTGGCTGTCTTCTGTCATGCTGTCCAACCACTCCAACTCCGTCTTTTCACTGTCTTAAGGGTTGAATGGCCGAAAGTGCCCCTTCAGTGCTTGGTTTGGCCAGACAACAACCCCCACTTTTAGCCCATGAATCTTTGTTTTTTTTTTTTTTTTTGGTACCAGTAAGTTCATTGCTATTTTCGTGTGTCTTAATTAGCATTAAAGTTTCAAGCATTGTCGATGGTACGAGTTGGTAATATAACTCACAACACAGAAACATTTATAAAGAACCAACAACTCCGAGCAACTGAATATTCGTTCGCAATTTTGTGACAATATATTGTACTAAAGACCACTCCCAGCGACAGAGAATCCTTCAGATTAAGCGAACAATACAAATATAGCACGAGCGCCTTGTCTTGAATACTTAACAACAGTAAATTAAGTTCTTTATCATGGTATAGTATCAAACGAGAAAGCTAATTTGCTGATGACAATTGGCAAACCCATGTAGAAGCCTTAGGTTAAGGTTTAATATGTTGCATAGATTTAAGCAAAAAATTAAGTACATTCCTTAATTTTCTCCTCGTTTTGTTGACAGTATCTTAATCATCAGATGTCTGACAGCGGTAAAGTAGATGGTCGTGGTAGGCATAGAAGTGAGTTACGTGATCTATTTTATTTTACTTTTTGAATATAGAGATACTACTTTCCAAACTAGGACACGGCTTGCAGGATTATGACTGACCCTAAAAAGGGAAAATTCCAATTTTGCGATTGACTAAATGGTGTCAGGAATGGAGAATAAGCTTAAGAATTTATTTATCAATTTATGAACCACGCAGATATTCTGAGAAAATTTAAACTCATTTCAGAATGACGAAGACTTCATCATTGAATTTAAGTGTCAGCATTAAATTGCATAACTGATTTCAGTATTGTGGAATAAGATTTCAGATTTGTAAAAGTACCATCAGAATTACGTGACTTAGGAACTGTGAAGCTGATTTCAGAAATAGGTAAATCATTTAAAAACCGGAGGACTTTTTTCTGCTTGGCATTGCCCTTGACGCACCGAAGGTCATGACACGAATGTCCTTTGGCAGGAAGGAATGAGCTCGGGTTATTTGGAGACTGAGACCGCAGCCACCCTGTTTGCTTGTTGTCATTTCCATGACGATGCAGTTACGCGTTTCTCTTGTTTTCGAGCACACAATCCTAAACAAAATGACTTATAGTATTACTCCTAAGAGCTAACACTTAGAACAGGAAGTTTGTTATGAATAAAAAGCAAGCTAATAGACATGAATCCAGAAATAAATCTATGACGAAGCGTCTAAATAAAGTATGAGCTGTCAAGTTTTTTCCCAATGGTTTTAGATCTGGTAATTTTGCAAAGACTCCGGTTTATAATTACACCGAGATGTAAGAGTAATTACGAGAAAAGCCCCGAACAAAGAACGAAATTATGTACAGAATAAATGGCCTTTGTTTTACTAAGCAGAGAAAGAGATGAGATCGATTGTGAGTGTATGAATAGACTCATGAGCGCGTGTCCGTGTACGTGCAGTATGTGCGTCAGTGTGCATGTTGGGTCCGTGGAATGTATACAGTGCTGGAATTACCTTCCATTATCATCACCATGGCAACGGTTTTCCTAACAATGCCATTGATTGTAAGGAGAAATATGGCCGGAACGAGATTGATTTTTATCGTAATAGGGCTATAGAGATAAGAATATATTACGCAGTATCATGAGACGCTACATTCTGGCAAGATACTACGATAAAACGTGGATAAGCGAGTTTTGTTCGAATTACGGTTCCCTACCTCTTCCATTTCCCTCCGTCCGCGTTACTTATTTCTTATTTCTTCTTCATGTTTGTCTACTAATGACACATTTGCTGAATATTCCTACATATGCTCGGATTTCTTGTTAGTACATATTTATGAAGTTTATATTGTGTAAAGCTTCTATAATAATCTCTACTGAAATCAGTGGCATTATTCGCAAAGACCATCTTTTTATTTAGGCTTTGAATCAATCTATACTTATTCATTCTCTCTTCAGAAGAGCTTCTCAGGAATAAAGAAAGATTATTCATTTCCATTTACTGTTTTTAGTCAACGGACAGTTTACTCACCTTTCGGCGGCGTCTTCAGGACTGAAATTACAAATCGACATAAACAGATTATGCACATACTGTATATATATATATATATATATATATATATATATATATATATATATATATATATATATATATATATATATATATAACATCTGAAAAGTTATTATTCGGTTGATAGTTTGTTGATTTCGTTTTGTAATAATCTAACAAGATTTCCCATATTAGATGCTTGTATGTGTGTGTGCATGCATGCGCGAGTGCTTGTATGTAGTGAGTGATAGTATAGGAAAACCAGCAACTGAGTGAAAGGTTGTGAATAAATATGAAAAGTTGATAAGTTTTGGAATTCCACATGAAGTGATTAACTAATTTTTCTGTTTTTCAGTTAATAATTATGTATGTACACGTTAGCTGTGTCTTTTTTCAAAGTAGAGGTCTTGGGATTAATAAAAGACAATATGTTTATTTAGTGGGCAGAACATGCTACAGATGGGATTATTTTATTAGTGTTGGATTTTGTAACTGGAAGCACATTAATATGAATAAGCTGTAAGATGTCACACTTTGACTTAAATATTTTTTGTCTAAAGCGGATGTCTGGAGAAAGAATCGAATTTTTGCTGAAAATGCTCTGGCATAGACACTCATAATGGATCGCGTGTGTTATTGTCAGTACCATCACCGGCTTTTATTGCTTCTGGAAGGGAAATTGACGTAGAATCGATTCATACAACTATTTCACTTTTGCTCATTAAATATCGATTACTTTTGTGTAACTTCATACACAAACGCCCAGTAGGATATATATATATATATATATATATATATATATATATATATATATATATATATATATATATATATATATATATATATATATATATATATATATATATATATATATATATATATATATATATATATATATACCTTTTTGTAACTTCATACACAAACCCCAGTAGGATATATATATATATATATATATATATATATATATATATATATATATATATATATATATATATATATATATATATATATATATATATATATATATATATATATATATATATATACACGAAACTATCATGAATTAACCTGTCTTGAAAGCTAAGGCAGTGTTGACAAACGAGTGCTGTCGTTAACATGTTAGTGTCTTCTCCGTTTACACACCACTTTGTTGTTGACGTTATGTACCTGTGTGATGACTTTCCTTGTAAAATATGAAAACTTCGCTGTGCACCAGACCAAGGGAGTCTATTCTACTGTTGCTAGTCTGTTAACTAGCGGGGTTTCAAAAACCTTTCAGTACCCGGCACACATTCTGATCATCGTGAGCATGCATCTAATTGAGCTGGCCTTTTCTTCATCTGAAGCACATTTAATTTCCCATACTAAGTTTCTCCTCTTTCTGAGGTCATGTGAATGTTATTCCCCTCTATTGCCTCGACTCTTGCATCCACTCTGCCTATTTCTTCAGTTTCCTGGGTCCTTGTTGGCTGTAAACAATTCCTTGCAATTGCATGTCTCGTATCTTACTGAAATAACTACTCCGCATCTCAGACGTTTTATTATGTTAGCTGCCTTCCACTGGCTTGTGACCATATAGACAATGTTCTCAAACCTTGACCTACTGTATGTTATAGTGTCTGTACCATGGATTTCACTGATCTGGGTTTTGTGCTCGCGCGCTTTTTGGGTAAACTCAAGTGTATATTCCTATCCTTGCTTAATTCATTTTGAGCATGTGTTTGCTCATTTACGTATTGTGATTACTAGTATCGGCTTTTTTTCTTTAATTGTTTTTTTTTTTTTTGCCTAGTTTAGATGATGTTGGGAAACATTGCTCAAGGCCCTACATTAACGTCAGTGGCTCGAAGACACACACACACACACACACACACATATATGTGCGCGTATTGTATATGAGTGTGTAACGTATCTGTATGTGTCGGAGTTCCTCTGACGGAAATGGTCTCATGGCATAAAAGAGAGACAGAGAAGGAGGGAGGGACTCATTAAGTCCACTGAAATAATAACTCAATCAAAGACGTTGGACCGCGCCTTATGGGCGTTTGGAAATACGCCCTCTAGTACGAACTAGCATATGAAATCATGGGGAGGGGAACGAGATTCCATTCCAGCATTACATATGGGTATTATGGATAATAACTAAAGGATGGGAGAGGATAATCGTAAATCCTCGCTGGCACATGTTCAGAACCCAGCAGGCAGGAGGGAAGGGGAAAATAAGCTGAGAGAGACGACGCGACGGTGAGCTGAGAGGATAGGAAAGTCGAGAAGGAAAGTGAAAAGAAACGTCCCATTCTGGATCAAGAGGAAATAAGAGGACGGCCAAAGAAATAGAATATAAATATCTTCACTGAGGAAAAGCATATAATTCAGTAACATCTGTACTGTATACCTCACTCTTTACACCAAAACTCAAACAGTGTTACCCACTGAAATTATTTGATCTTAATTTACTTAGCAGCCAACTAATGAATTCATCATATATCAATCTTCTTTAGCCTGATACTACCTTAATACCTTCAGATAAGGCTTATAGGAGATGCTTCAGAAGGTTCTCATCGTTATTTTTCTGAAGTGGCGGTGTCGGGGTTAGTTCAAAGTTCACATTAGCAATATTTTTGTAAGGCTAAATGTTCTCATAGTACTTCCGTGTATCGCAACAAATATTCAAATGAAAGTCTTGCCTCGGGTACACAATGAAGTCATCGAAAACTGAGATTTTTATGATAATATACTTGTTAATCACTTCAAAAATGTAAACAGTTTCGCATACTACCAATGCTACCATATGCTAGCTCGTACTAGAGGGAGTGTTTCCAAACGCCCATAAGGCGCGGTCGTACGTCTGCCATTGAAGTATTATTTCAGTGGACTTAATGAATCTCTCTCTCTCTCTCTCTCTCTCTCTCTCTCTCTCTCTCTCTCTCTCTCTCGCTTTGTTAGAGAAGCAGACACAGATTATATGTATATATATATATATATATATATATATATATATATATATATATATATATATATATATATATATATATATATATATATATATATATATACATACTGTATATATATATATATATACACATGGAACTCACAGACACAGATTAAATTTTAATTACAAAATTGTTCCGGTTCGAGGAGAGAAAGTCCCTTTCCTTTCAGAGCAGAAAAGAAAGAAATGAAGTACACAAAGCCCAGTGTTGCTGCAAGTAAGAAGAAATGATAACTATCTACAACTGAATATGTTATTTCTGTTAATAGCAGTTCCAACGTGAAGGTGATAGCAATAGATTATTGTTGCAGACCTCTGAGTTGCGTATGTAACTGATAATATATGGTTGATAAAATCAACAAATTTTTATACCAGTGGTGAATGTGAAATTTTTAGATGTCTCAATCAGAGTATATCGAATTAGCATTCGTCTCTCAGTTCTTTAAAAGAGATTCCGTGAATACAAGAGGAGGCCTGTTTCGTAATTCCCCCATGTATGAGTGACAGCCAACAAAGATAATCAAAAGCAAAACAAAACAAAAAAAAAATCTCCTATACAGCTGGATACTCCCAAAAAATCTTGCAACTTGAGGATGTCCGAGAGGCTTCCAAGAGACTTATCCAAGCAGTGATTCACTTCAAGAAAATTGACTTTACTGTGAAAACGAATGACGGCGAGGGTGGAAAGGTGGTTAAACGCTCTCCTTAATGATTAAAATACTCGAAGGGAAATGAGGTCGAGCTAGCCTGAGAAGTGGCAACATGCCAAAGTAAAGTAAAATAATAACCTTCAGTTATGCCAAAAGGTCATTTACGCCTATTTTCGCGTGACGTAGCGTTCGAATGCATGTTATCAACCTGTATACATTTAGGGTTCCAAGTATCCTCATTCCTATGAACTGTTACAGTGATAGAGAAAGTAGTTTGCCTCAAATGGGGATTTTTCGCAATTGCAGCCTTCACAACGATTGCGCTTTTGCCTAAAATGAAGTGACATACTGCATGTGGAGGCCATTCCGAAGTGCCAAGGCTGAATTTTCGTACCACTGGCTCCACATTCGGATCAATGTCTCAGACTACGAGTAATATATTAGTGCTTTGTTGGGGGCAGATTTTCGGGAATAGTTTATCTTGGAAAAGAACGAAAAACTGCAGGATCAGCTTTGAAATGTATTGTGTTGGTACTGAAGCTTTGCCAATCTTTCTAGAGAACTTAAAGAAAGCACGTCATGCTCTTTTTCAACAAGCAAGACTGAAACTGGCCTAAGACATAACCATTTAACCAAGCAAATTAAA
This sequence comes from Macrobrachium rosenbergii, assembly GCF_040412425.1. Lineage (NCBI taxonomy): Eukaryota > Metazoa > Arthropoda > Malacostraca > Decapoda > Palaemonidae > Macrobrachium > Macrobrachium rosenbergii. The sequence continues at coordinate 57,550,759 of NC_089763.1, forward strand.
AACATAATCCTAATGATTCACCTTCAAAAGTAAAATCACGACCAATTGAATTCGATGTTATTCATCCAATATACCATAGTATGATACATGTCGTGATATTGTTTTCACTTCACAATACACATGTGCACACACACATATATATATATATATATATATATATATATATATATATATATATATATATATATATATATATATATATATATATATATATATATATATATATATATATATGTATATATTATATATATATATATATATATATATATATATATATATATATATATATATATATATATATATATTCCTGATCCGATTCCATGGGTAAAGGCGGTAGTGGTGGAGATGGTGGGAGGGGCTGGGTTGTTGGTGGACGCTTTCCAGACGAAAAATCAACACAGTTTTCACTGTTCTAGCATTAGTGGCTTCATATGTCTATAGTGCAGATGCATCAACAGCGTGTCGAACCCCTTGCACATACTCTGTGCTATTAATCTCTCTTGCATACACACATACTTAATAGCTATTAAGACTTTTTTCCAAGATCTCTTTCCCCATTCATCCACCTCTTTCCTCATCTCTATGAACAATTTTCAAGTATACAAACTTTTTACCAACCTATTGTCCTCCGTACATTCTACGTGACCAAACCATATTTATACCTACAATAAACTTTTCTCAGTGTTGTTCACCCATCCAGGTATTATTCCACGTAAGCTAATCAAACGTTCATCTCAACAGCTTCAATTTGTTTATCTTCCATTCGCATTCAATATCAGCTCCTCATTTCCATCACTGACATCGATTCTTTATATACTGTAAAACTGAAATTGTCTCTTTGCCTTTTTCATGTATAAGAAAAGTAAAACATCTTATTACCCAGTTTACAATACCTCTTATACAGCCTGAAATGCAAACAGATGCATAATAAGATACGTTTTTCCGCAAATTATATTTTGCCCATGAAGACATGGAGTGAAATTACTTTCACTAAAGGTAATTTCACTCCGTATCTTGATCAGAAGAGTTTTTATGAAGAGCACCCAGAGCTTACTTCTACGATTAGAATAATAGAAGCGTTGCTCAGCAATGATCGAGAAAGTATATCTACTGAAACCTTGAATTTTGAACGGTTATTTAGTAAATCCCAGGTTGGTTGGTAATGTTTATACATTATTTATAATTTGCAGTTTATAAAGATTAAAACTGTGAATCAATAGTAAGACCATTTACGTCAGAGGCTTTTTTAATTATGTGAGTTCCAAAATCGTTATCGCTTCGATTAACTATTTCGAATTGTCAGCAATTATTGGGATCCCAAAGTTGGTGGCAGTCTCCAGACTGCTAGTGGTAATAGCCCTTAAGTCCTAAGTCGTTAGATTTTTAGAGTGGCACTCCAGCTGTGCTTGGCCTCTTTCTCTGGCTTTCTTTCTCTCTCTCGTCCTGTCTTCAAAGAATTTTTAGTCGCTTTCTTTTCTCAGAAATATATAATGCGCGAAGTCTTTTTCTTTTTCTTTTGTCCAGCCATTTTTCCTGGCAGTAATGCGTAATTTAAAGGTTTTTAATCCTGAAATTTTTTTTAAAGTATTGCTGTAAAATTTGATGCGATTCCCGTCAATTTATAACAAAATTTATAGTTGCTGATTGTGAACATTCTTTACGTATATTTTCATCTGATTATATCTGTCTGCACTCAGAATACGTATTTATTTATATATATATTTTATATATATATATATATATATATATATATATATATATATATATATATATATATATATATATATATATATATATATATATATACATTTACATTTACAGTGTTAGCACTAACAGTCCTCAGAAAGTGTTCTAAACTGCAAATGTTCACAACCGGGCTTTTAGTACTATGTCGTCCATGCTAAGTATTCAGAGATAATGCCAATAAGACATTCCACTTACACTTTTTTTAATTAGGTGCCCATGTGGCTGTGCATACCGGGAGGATCTCATGATTTCTTCCGAAGTATATGCGTTTGATTGCCTGCATCTAAGAAGTCGATGTTATCTACATTCTGGAATCATCAGGCATTAGGGATGTAAATAAGATTCGTAGGCAGTCAGTAATGTCTTTTATGGTGATCATAAAAGAACATGAAATAAGACGAGGGTTGTTTACGTAAATTATCATTTGTTGACATTTGAAGAACAGAATAGGAAAGGATATCGGGAAGTCGCACTTTTATGAATCCTCAACTTCGCCTCTCACAATTTATTGCTGAACATTCAAGATCGATTTAAACTATTTTGATATGACGTACGTCTTAGGTTTTTATTATATTTCTTCTCTAAAAAGTTCTGCCGGCTCAGTGAAAGTAGATAGGTGTAGATCAGGTTGTTTTGTACAAATAAATTCCCAACGATTTGAATAATCACACTGAGATGTCAGTGTTATAGTTTACTATGACTCCGAAAGGCAGAGCTCAAGATTGAGCCAGAGGAAGAGGGCATATTTGGTTTTGAAGATATTTGGCGTGCTAGTTTTTGTTAAAGGTTCATGTCTTGAAACATAATAATTTTGCATATTTCTTCCTTACATTGCAGGCAGGTGCTGAAATGTTAATTTAAAATGTTTTAAAATGGAGTTAAATATTCTTGTAAGCATCGCATAAATGTTCCCTAGCGCATTTTTCAAATGTGATGAATGAGCCATGTACATTGAGGAGGTCCGTACGTATACCTTCTGTTGTTTAGGTGACTAAGATAGGCATAATTTAAACCAAAAAGTTTATACCTTTTACATTTTATTCAACTTCAGCCCTGCTTGTGGCTTGCGGAGAATAATTGGTGAGTCATTTTCATCTTGAGGAATTCAGCTCCCACCATGCAGTCCTGACTAGAATTATATGATTGCAATGTAAGGGTTTTTATTTTCTTAGACTTAACGTGAAAAAAATGCACCAATATCCCTGAGTCTTGGTGTTCTTATGAACACCAAGATTCATTGTGGTATGTGAACTTTTTCTTTTCTTTTGTGAACAGTTCATCCCAATACATCTCATGACAGAAAGTTTGATTAGCATCTTGTAAATTTCTGAAGGTTGAAAAGTGAGAAGGGTAATAACATCTTTGGAATCGGTAGTGTTATAGAATATTTATGATAGTGCCACAAGAGATGGAATAAAATTCTCCTCACTTGAAGGCGTAATTTTTGTATCAAAGGAGATCTTTTGCGTTAAACTGTGAATATTAGACATGCCAATCAAGTTACCTCGGATCCAGGTTCCAGCTATTTCATTTTTCATGTCCATACCTATTTCCTTCCTCCTTATCGCATTAGGAATGTTAATTACTCACCATTCTCAAGTCTGCATTAAAAGATGAGTCCAAGTACGTAATTACTGTGCTGATGCCTAATTTTTTAATATGATGTTTCAAAGGATTATTTTCTTGGATTACCGTGATACTGTCTTTCTAATAATGTGGCAGAGCTTATAATAATAATATGAAAGTTTTTTGTAAACATAAAATTCAGAATGTTTATTTTGAATTAACCCTCCTTTTGACAGCAAACACAAGTTGAGATGTGATTTGTTTATAACGTTTCAAGAAGAATTCATATTCCATTTCTTATGATATCTACAGTACGGCACCAAATTTATTTTTCACATTTACAGTATCTCTTGTAAAACGGGATTATTATTAAGCCTTTGAAAACCTAATATTAGTCCTCCAGTGTGGGAGGAGAGGATGTGGGCGGAGAGGAAAAGATATTGCTGTACTGTGCCACACTGACGCTGTCTCTCCATTTAGATATACAGTGTCATAGTGTCATGTCTTGCAGTTGGTTTGAAAGAACTTTTCTGCTGCTGAGTTGCGTTTGAAAAGGAGTGATTGGTTGGCATATAGGTTTTGAGGAGATTCTACCAGAGCATTTGCATTTTGACGTGCTGTTGGGCTGGTGTCTCTGAAATGGTAAGCAGGATAGGTTGGTGATATTGTGTAAAATTTCATAGCGGAGTTTGTCCCTTTTAGTGAGAGAACGGTTTCTAGTAGTACTCTGGTTGCACACCCTGAAATTGTGCTTTGACAGTTCTCTTCACCTCTGCAGTATATGTTGCTCTTCATATAATGTGGTGGTGTTTTCAGCTGATAGAACTTTTAAAGTATATATTTTCTTAAATTTACCTTTGAATATATTGAAATATCATAAGAGTTAGATTCAATTGCATTGCAGCCTGACCTTAATTTGATAATTTGGTACCTTGGATTGCAAGGTGTTTGCAAAGATATCGATGAATTCTAAAGAGTTAGCTGGTGCCCCCTTGCGCCAAACAAGCATGAACCTATAGTTCTGTTAATTTTGAATTTTCCAAGTTGGACAAATTTGATTCATGAAGCATATTGCGTGAGAGTGCTTGGAGGATTGAAGCTTGATGAATGAGGTGGTAAAGCACTTTGGGGAAGGACAGGTGATTCTATGAGCCTAGGGTATGGAGAGGTTTGGAAGAAGGGTAGGAGTAACTAGAGGGACTGTGCCTGAGGGAGACTGAAGATGATAACATCAGAGAATGGGGAAAACCCGAATCAGTGGAGAACCTGCTGTGGAAACGGCATATGGAAGGAACCTTCCTCGCTTGGTGTAAGATGCACTGACAGTGAACATAAGGACTGAATGTCTGCAGTTGCTGAATTCATATTAGCACATGATACTTCCCTCAGGCCATACGTTTGAAGATACTTAGTTGGTTCCTGTTTTATGTATTGCCATGAAGAATTGAGGATTATTGCTTGTGAGAAAACTAGTTGGACACCAGGGTTTCCTGTTTCGCATGGCTGTTAGTTTAGACATTTATTCGGGTTCATTCTTTCGTTGGAAAGTAAAACTGTGAGCACAAGTTACACTTTCAAGATATTCTGAAATTGTTGGATTACACAGAATCACACTCAAACACACTCGAGCGTGTTATTGTTACTGTTACCTCTGATTCAACCATTGGTCTGAGAGGAAGTACCTGCCCTTTCATTGCAGCAGTAGAGAGAGAGAGAGAGAGAGAGAGAGAGAGAGAGAGAGAGAGAGAGAGAGAGAAATTAAAAAAGTTCAAAGAGTCCTACGCTTCACGCAGGAGAAACTACCAAAGAGTTCTAATTCTGTTTTCGAGGAAAATCACGGTTTTTCCCGTCATTCCATAATGAGGAAAAAAAAACAACTTCTATTCGAAGCATCGCTCTTAACTCATTGCATGTAACAAGAAAGCAGAAGGGGCCTTGTTCCATTTCCAGCTTTTTAAGTATTTTAAAAGTGATTAACCAAATTATTCTAACTGGATAAATGGTTTTGTTCCAGATTCAACTCTTAGTCCAATGTGCTATTTAATTTTCATCAGTATTTTATTAGTATGGCAATTCATGCTGGCCCCATGGCTAACGCATTTGTTTTGTCCAGCAAGACTCAAGTTTTATCTAGCATCGTTGGAAGGGTCGTTGCTTGTGAGAGATAACGAACATATCTAAATCTTCTCATGTTATCAAAAATACTAGAATATTATGTATTTTATTCAGATAAAGAAATAGAATCCGTGGTTTGTATGCTGTCATCGTCGTGAATATTATGAGTCTTCATGAAATATGTCTAATCATAACCCAAGAGAGAATATTATCAATCTTACCACGTCACTGATTTATGGGCGATAGCTTTAAGCTTATTAATTTACCAAGGGAGAATGGTAAAAAATCCTGTGAACGTTTACAAAATAAATGACTTCTAAAAGACGAAAATGCTTAAATGACGACGGGAATAAAAAATTATATTAACCATAAATGGGAGATGAAGTATTTCGCTCTTGTGTTAATTTGGCTTCCATGTCTGTTTGCCTAAGTCACCATTAATCAAAGCGGCCCACTGAAGACAACTTATTTACTCATGAATTCATTTCCATCTGACATCTCTATTTTTTTTATTATTCAGAGTGCACTGGAGGCGGGCAAAATGCTCCCTTCGGATGAATGAATAAAAGAATTTGTCCATTTTTCTAAACGGACCTTAATCTCAAAGGTGATTAATTAAATATACAAATGCGCTCTTATCATTACGAATAGAGTAGGCAATACCCCTTTTCAAGCAACAAAACAACTTTTAGCTGATATGTTACAAAATTAGGAAATCTAATCGATTGTGCCTCTTGAAATGCTGTGGAGGACTCATACGTTAATTTAAGGAAAAACTTTATAGAATTGGATTATGATAATTTTACATGTTATATGTCTGAAATAATGGAAAATATTTTCTCTTTGCTACAGAAAATAAAACATCTATTATTTGCTGTTCTCATGTTTTGTATACTACCACGGCATTTTAAAAAGATCGGTGTTGGAGCCGTCTCATATTTCTAATTAAAAATTATTACCGTACTGTGTCCTGTAATTGAACCATGGACTTACAATTCCTCTTATTAATATTTATTTATCGAGGAAAAATTACTCGTTGATGTTTAATACATTAGTAAAAAATAGGTTTAAGCCAGCATTTATTATATTTAGATGAAAAATAAAAACAAAAAATAGGGGACATCATTGTAAATCTAGTACGAAGGCTGCCACTTGCAGACTTTTTCTTCTGTTGAAAATATTTGGAATTGCTCCAAAGTAAGACTTAAGCAGATACCTATTGATGGAAAACTGTGTTCAAAATAGCTTTTTCATATTTTGGTGATAAAAATAGCTAGATGCCATGTTTCTGTTAGGAATTAGGTATCATCTTCACAATTAGATACGAATATTTGCCCTGAGTTGTTTTATATATATATATATATATATATATATATATATATATATATATATATATATATATATATATATATATATATATATATATATATATATATATAATCAGTAAGCTACAAACGTCCTTTAATATCAATTCGCTCTACCTCGGAAATAATATATTTTCATATATATGTTACCGAAGGGGAATTTTTTGGTTAATGCGTCCACTGAGTTCTTGTCCTTCCCTGGTTCGAGCCAACGGGACGACGAACTTATTATCAACTAAAAAATTCCCCTTCGGTAACATATATGGAAATATATTATTTCCGAGGTAGAGCGAATTGGATATTAAAGGACGTTTCTAGCTTACTGATTGTATATGGATCACGGTGATGTGATAAAAGTCATATATATATATATATATATATATATATATATATATATATATATATATATATATATATATATATATATATATATATATATATATATATATATATATATATATATATATATATATATATATATATATATATATATGTATGTATATATTTATAATATATATATATATATATATATATACATATATATATGCACATATATATATATATGTGTGTGCATGTGTATATATATATAAATATATATGTATATATATATATATATATATATATATATATATATATATATATATATATATATATATATATATATATATATATATATATATATATATATATATATGTATATATATATATATATTTATATATATATATATATTTAATACATACATAATCATATGAAAATTGCTACTCGACTTTCTAACAGTGAGCTGCTCTACTCAATATATATATATATATATATATATATATATATATATATATATATATATATATATATATATACATATATATACATATAAATATATGTATATGTATATATACAACATCCATATATATATATACATACATACATACATATATATTTATATTTATATGTATACGTATATGCATATATGTATACACTATGTATACAGTATATATATTATATCTGTATATACTGGTGTATGTGTATACCCTAAGGATTTCGACTGAAAAGGTAAGACATAGATAGTAGAGAGGATGTGCGAATCAATCGTTCAGTTCGAAACTGTTGTGTATCAAACTTTAGAAAAAAAAATGCAAGCGGTTTAAAGGAACCTGGAAAAGGGCTGTGAAACAGAGTACATGTAGTAGGGGTTGAGGATATAAGGTAAGAAAGGTAAATTAAGAGCAATTAGAAGCTCTCATAATGAAAGGAAGCTGGCAAGAGATATGAGAATGACTCATTTGTCGGGAAGATGGGTTTGAAATAAGATTCTTATGTCCCATTGCCTCTTCAATATTTTCATGGTTGGAGTGATGGAAGAAGTTAGAGAAAGGACTTGAAATGCAGGTACAAAGTTACACGATAGGTGTGTTTGTGTGTGTATGTGTGTGTACGTGTGTGTGTGGAGTGGCTAGTGTTTGCTGGTGATGCGGTGTTGATTATTGTTAGTGAAAAGAACTCAGAGTGGCCAAGTGATATTAAGAGGCGACTGTCGTGAGTGGCAATAGGAATAAGAGTATGGGTTTCAACAGAAGGAAGTTAGATGCAGAATGAAAGGTGGTGATTTTTACAAGTATGCTTAAAAGTGAATGGGATGGATTATTGTGGAATGGAAAAAAGAAATGAGTCATATAATATATGAAACAAGGAAGGCAAAAAGATGTAAGCAAAAAACATGGGAGCGGAAGAGCAGTAGCATTTCATGGATCCAAAGGTTGGAGTATATGAGGGAATTTGTCAAACTCTCTGCTACTGGAATGATGTTTAGATGCCGAATGAAGGTGAAAGTAAAATGATTGGATTAATGGTTTAGAAGAAAATTATTGAATTAATGGTTTAGAAGAAAATTCCTTTTCTCGGTCGGGGAGGAGAATCCTAGCCACTGGACAGCAAAGAAGACTTGATTAGGGAGAAGCGAAGAGATGAATTGGTGGATCTTAGTGAGAGCAATGAGTAAAATGTAAATGTTATCAGCAATGGTAGAATGAATAACATGTGAAATTTTTAAAAAGCTTAAAGCTGCAATGAGATCCACCGTTGCTTTCTTCTTACGGTTCTAATTGTACACAGAACAATTATTTAAAGTAAAAATGGAACTTTTGTTCAAATGAAACCAAAATTACCTGACTTGATTCATTTCTTCTTGGTATAGTTTCATGTGTGCTAAAACAAACCTGAAAAATATGACCCTAATAATTAATATCAAAATTATTATTTACAGGATATTTGCAACAATATTTTTGTGCACCTATTGTAAAATAAAACCACACCGGATTATTACATCCCCTTTCGTTGAAAAAAAAAATATTCTTTCGCTTCCGGTGAATTCTTATCCTGTTTTGTAAAGCACATTCCTCTGAGAGCAGTTCAGTTAATGTCACTAATTGCTAAAAATATTTCATTCGGTTGATAAGAAAACAAATACCGTATGATTAAGTTGTAGCAGAATAGGAAGGTTTACCTTCGAAAGCATTCCGAGTCTCTCCATGCGGTAACTGTCAATTATTGTCACTCTAAACACAAGTTTCTAATTGCAGTTGATGTGAATTGTATTAACATGGTATTTCAGTACACCCCCTGAAAATAACAACCTAAGTGCATTCTGTAACATCTAGTTAAGGGTGTTACCTAAACGTATTTCATTTATAGCATAAGAGCGAAAACGCAATTCATTAACAACAAGCGAATCTCATTCCATTAACAGCAATCGAAGCACGTTCCATCAGCAATACGTCAATGAACCTTCCATCAGGAATAGTCTTCATCCCTATGACAATAGATCACTTGTCGTTTCCATAAGAAATAAATTTCTTGGCAAGTAGTTTAGATTTTATGTAATGTACCTAACATGAAATAAATAATGCGATAAGCTCTCTATTAATATATCATTGTCCTTGTTACTATCATTATCATTAGCATCATCATCATCATCATATTGTTGCCACTTCTATTTCATAATAAATTATCTCTCTCACATTCTTTACTGGGAGATGTTTTTATGCTCTTCACTCAATGGTATCATGATACCAAGAATGGACTTCACGAAAAGCTTCAGAGGATATATATATATATATATATATATATATATATATATATATATATATATATATATATATATATATATATATATATATATATATATATATATATATATATATATATATATATATATATATATATATATATATATATATATATACTTAAGGTGCGAACCGCAGATAGCCACAGTTGCGCTGGACGTGGTGCACTGTAGGTTCCTTCGTCCCCAGCTGTACCCACTTTTTAGCCTTTTACTTAACCTCCATTCCCGCTTCCTTTCTTCAATCTTGCTGTCCAAATTCTCTATACTTGTCAATGCATCTGAGGGGTTTTCTCCCATTTCGACCGTTGGTACCTTTTACTTCATCTCCTGTATTTGCTGGAGCTCTTTATCTTACTATCGGACTTCTCCAACTCTCTCTTGTCACTGTCTTAAGCGCTGAATGACTGAAAGTGCCCCAGTGCTTGACTTGACAGCTTAAATTTCCAAAAATCAAATCACACACAGCTACAGTCACCTGTTAACTTAAGGATTTCTTCACACTTTTCAAGACAAATCCTCCACTTAGAGCGTTGAATCCGAAGGGGAAATAAACGTGGATGCTTTCCCTTCCATTTTGCGTTTCGAACCTACGCACCTGTTGAGAGGGTGGTACTGTAAAATATAAGAGCCTATATATGTTTTTAAAGTAAAATATTTTTTCGCTAAGAGTTTTCCCATAATTATGTATAAATTGTGTTTATTGGAATCAAATCGTAGATCGGATGAGATGGTCATTATGAAAAATGAAAGAGTGGAACACAAATAAACTTGAATGGATGAGGCGTAACCACAAATAATGAGAAGTCAGACAGTCCGTCAGGCCGACAAAGCGAAGGAACAAAAGCTCATCACACTTTTATCTTCAAAATTTATCATCTTGCCTTTGAGGTAACAGTGATTTTCGAAATTGACTTCTAGTTTGCTGATAATGTGATTGGGGGGACTCCATTACCACCAAACTTTATCGTCCCAACTTCACAGTTGCTGCTATTACTCGTTAATAAGTTTCGGCACAGCATGTAATGAAGTGGAGATTGAATATCATGACTATCGTCGTTGCTGAAGGCGGATTTTCACTGTCATTTATAGTGTTTGTTGCTGCTGTTTCTCATCAGCAATATCTCCGTCCGTTAATTTGCTTTATTATCATTTATGGCATCAAGATGTCAATGGAAAATGATATAGAAAGGTTCTTAAAATACCATAGCAAGTGCTTGTAGCTCCAGTAGTACCTGCACAGAATAAAATTTATCAATTTTAAGGAAGGCCGAAGTTATTTGATATGCCGAAAGTATTAAAATTAAAAATTATCATTTTCAGATACTTCAATTAAAATTATCATTTCACATATATATACTTCATTCATGAAACACACACACACAAAAACACATATATATATATATATATATATATATATATATATATATATATATATATATATATATATATATATATATATATATATATATATATATATATATATATATATATATATATATATATATATATATATATATATATATATATATATATATATATATATATATATAATACATATACACATATATATATATATATATATATATATATATATATATATATATATATATATATATATATATATATATATATATATATATATATATATATATATATATATATATATATATATATATATATATATATATATATATATATATATATATATATATATATATATTATATATATATATATATATATATATATATATATATATATATATATATATATATATATATATATATATATATATATATATATATATATATATATATATATATATATATATATATATATATATATATATATATATAAACAGGATATCAGCGCCTGCCCTATGAGCCTGCAGAGGCCCATGAGGGCTTTAACTATTTTAACTTATATATAGATATCATAAAAATATATACATGTGTGTGTGTGCATGCACGCGTGTTGGTTTGTGTGTTTGCCTTCGTACCAGTTACCCATCTACTAATTTAATCATTTTTTTTTCTCTCTGTTGGAGGATATGCCGCAAAAGCTGTTAGCGCGAAGAAGCAAGGGCTCGTGTTTTTTCATCCGAGCACTAAAAGGGCCCTGGTGGATCCATAGGAATGCTTTTAGCTTAACTAAAGTAAAAAGTCGAGAGAGACTGAGAGACTGCCAAGAGTGTTAGGAAATAGGTTTAGGTGAATTGGATTCGGTATCCTGTGTAGCAAAGAAGAATCCTATAGGATCTCTAGAAAGGATTTTCGGTTGAAGGCTCAAGAAATTTTCAGTGTTTTTTGGCTGGGATGTAAAGTATACTGGAAGAAATCCTAAAGAGGATTTAGCCTTATTTTCGCCGTCAGTTAAACGAATCCTAAATACATCAGCCTGTCAAATCTCTGGATAGACTATGTTGGTTTTTCCATATGGATGATATGCACTATATTTCAGTCCCATTTCTGGACAGGAGGCAGAAAGAAAACAGACATTTCATTCGCCTAATTTCTTATTGGGTTGTGAATAGTTTCAAGGTTATGCTGAATCATAAAATATATGGTAGGAAAAAATAATGAGCGCCAGTCCTCATCTCCTATTGTATTTTCATTTCCCGAGAAACCCTTATAAACTGAATGTATAGAAAAATTGTTATTTCGAGAGAGGAGAAGGGGAAGGGCGAGGAGGAGTTTCAAAGGAAATGCTCGGGAATGAGATTCCTAGAAAAATCCCATCTGGGATTTAGAGATTGGGAGTAAGTTTTGTGTTATCGTGATCAGCAGGGATCGGCAGGGGAGATTGATGGAGGAGGAGGAGAAAGAGACTGAAGGAAGAAGAAAAAGAAGAGGAAGAAGAAGAAGAAGAAGAAGATGACGATAGGAAGGAAACGAGGGCAGCTGGAGTAGGATGAGGAGGAAGAAAAGGAGGAGGAGGAGGAGTAGGAGGCTGAGGAGAGAGGATGGGAGACAGGGAGGCAAGAGCCCTAATGATGGCAATCGTGGACGAGGAAGATTGATCTCTTCGTTGTAATTGAGTTATGGAAGATGGCAGCGAATGTGAGAATGGGAGAAAATGATGAAGGAGCCAGACACACGCACATATGAGAGAGAGAGAGAGAGAGAGAGAGAGAGAGAGAGAGAGAGAGAGAGAGAGAGAGAGAGAGAGGTCATTTAAATATCTCGAGCAAAGCTCAAAAATGCCGAAAAACTTTTCTAAGAATGATATGAAATATGTTCAGATATCAATTGCTAGTGTCGAAAGTAAGTAGGTAGATAGCTTTGAATATATATATAGCAATGACAAGGAAGTGAAGAGAATAATCCACAACTCATATTACAGAGTATTTCTATTTTTCACGCAGCTCTTTTCACACATTTCAGTACAATCAGACAGTTGGTCTCTGGTCAAACTAAATTCGTTTTACTCGAAGAGAGGGGACTAGACACATGCTGAGGTCTTGCACTTTTTTTGATATTTTAACATTGTTATTCAATAACGGTTTTCTTATATGGCTAGGTCATGCCTATAATGTCCCACCTCTTAAATGTGCATTATATTTACAAGACTTATCTATGATCGTGAGTAGCCGAGCCACTGTTCATTTAATATTCTTCTTCTTGGTAATAAAAATCCACAATTATATAGTAAATATATTACTATGTAAAAAGAACCGAAGACTTTCGAACACCTGAACGGTGTTCCTCATCAGTGTTAACGTTTTTTTTTTTAAGTTAACACTGATGAGGAACACCGTTCAGGTGTTCGAAAGTCTCTGTTTCTTTTTACATAGTAATATATTTACTATATAATTGTGGATTTTTATTACTCAGATTGTTTTTCACGAAATTGTGAATCTATTAGCATTCTTCTTATTTGTATTATCAGCTGCAGTAGTGTTTGTATTTCCCCGAATCGCTTCAATGATACATGTCTCGATCTCCTGCCACTGACGCTATAGGATTTACAGTCCCTTAAATTCAAGAACATTGTGAAAGCTTGGGCGTATTGCCATTCTGAGAACTTACAGCGGTTTGACTGTGGACGATAAGCTGACGCAGCGTTAGCTAATCAGGGTTCACAGACAGTTGTTTTAGACTGACATCATGAGGTCGGAAATCTGTTACCGCTTTCAGGGCACTGTTCAAATTAAATTTACCCCATGCCTTCTCTCTGTTCATTAGGCTTATACAGGCAGTAAAATCGGAACGCAAATTAACTAAATTTGACGAAATCCTTAGTTTGGAAAAATACTTACCATGTTTTGATCATCAGTTATTCTTCAAAAATTTAATATCATAATGATAATGATGCACACTGAAGTACTAGAAAACAGAAAAAAATTCTTTGCTCCTTCTCAGACAAGTGTCGGCTGAGTACTGGTGCTGTTGTAATGTACAGGGGGATATTTATCAAAGGC
>NC_089763.1:57577586-57612586 GCF_040412425.1 Macrobrachium rosenbergii
TTCTGTTGTATTCTTGCACGTGTCTTTTACAATGTGTATATTGTCTTTTAGCCTTGAATTGGAACACTAATGTCCATAAACGTTGTTCTCTTCTACTTCTACATAAGTTTTATTTTTTTTAACTACTATGTTTTATTTTTCATAAAATTCTGTTGTAATCTTGCACGTAATGGCTTTTTACAATTTTGTTGATAATAGTCTATTGTCTTTTTAGCACTAACCAGTCGGCCACAAGACTTGAATATGGAACACCAATGTCCATAAATTCTCCGTCCGTCGCTGGTTTAGACTTATTATCAACTAAAAATTCCTTCGTAACGTTCTCAAAGAAATATATTAAGGTAGAGAGTGAATTGGATATTAAAGGACGTTTGTAGCTTTCTGATTGTATATGAATCACGGTGATGTGATAAATAGTCATATATATATATATATATATATATATATATATATATATATATATATATATATATATATATAGATATAGATATAGATATATATGTGTGTGTGTGTATGTATATATACATATATATATATGTGTGTGTGCATACATACATACATATATACGTAACTATTCGCCATCCTCTTTTAGAATGGGTGTTCTAATAGGTGCTACCCTGCCACACGACAGAGTCGACTTTCTAAAAGTTAAGAGTGAAGACTAGACATGTCCACATTACAGCATCTAAATAGACAAACTATATTGAAATAGAACTCAGTCCTGTTTTCTCCTTGTTTTTATTTATACAGAAACATTTCTTTCTATATTTCAACTACTGTACATGTTAACCTTCTGGTTTTTCAGTAATTCTTTTAGACTGAGATCGTTATCGTTGTGTCCTTTTGCATCCAGGTTGTAACCCCACCACAGGTGACTAATTACCAGGTACTTCATTTATGGCCTAGGTCAGCAGAGGCGCATTGGGTTTTCATGAAACGGAACCAAGTCCTTTCACCTTGTGGGGCTGTACTCTGGTCTCTCGGTTTGAGGCAGGCTTGGAACGGCATAACTTACATACAATATACATACACACACACACACACATATATATATATATATATATATATATATATATATATATATATATATATATATATATATATGTATGTATATATATTATGTTTGCTTGATTATATATTTGTGTCGTAGGAAGAATAAATGAAGTACTGGTTAGAGGCTCAAGTTCTTTTTCCACCAACACGATAAGAAGTGTTTTCTCCTATTTATCTTTGAGTCTTCCCTGTGCGATGATAGGCTCCGAGGCAGTGTTCAGTTGGCGAAGAAAATGGTGGCTGTTTAGTCTTACGTTCCGCCAGTCTTTGAGATCATTTTTACATCGTAACCCTAAATCATAGTTAAGGCCACGCGGTGGCTGAAAAGTGTGCCAAATGAATGCTGCACTTAGAAATGAAATCCTAACGTTGTTAAGGCAGAGTTTCGATCTTATGGCCCCCGAGCTTCGTTATCCTTGTAATAACACAAACTTTGTAGCTCAGGCTTAGCATACGTAAACTTTTTCCCTTTATTGCTTTTCTGATGCAAGTGGGCCCATGGGTAGACAGCCCCTTTTATTTCTTTCTCCTCTTTCAGACAACGTTATTTACTTAAGCTTAGTTGGAGCGCTCAGTTCCATTTTGGTTATTGTTGTTATTACAGAATGTAACTGTTTTATTATTGCTTTGTGCTGCTGAATCTCCCGTCAACTCGGAAATAATTATGACTGCAAGTCTATTCAGTTGCGTCTCTATGTTTGTGCTCGTTCTCGCTGTTACTTGCTTGAAGTAGTTGCCTGGGAAACCCTGCAAGGAAACGGAATGAAGGAAATTGAAAACTGTAGAATCTTGGTTGAGGAAAAATACCTAACAGAGGTCCGCAAAGACATAAGAAAAATTATCTTTCGGAATGAATGCAGTCGCGCAATCTAAACAGATGTATGTTTTCTTCCATTTTTCACGCCCCGGGTTAGAAAGGAAGGAAGGAAGGAAGGAAGGAACCGCGGGACGCTAAAGAACGAGGGAAAAAATAGGCTTTGAGGATACAGCACAGCCATTGTTAACTAGTTTATTTCATTTTCACATCATAGTTTCATTATTTATGTCTGATGATCATAGCTGTCCAATAAATCATCCTTATTTACCTCTTTGTTTGCCACTTTAAATTCTGCAAGTGTATTTGCTGAAGATAGATAGGTAGATAGAAATGGAAAGTAATTTATGCATTATCTGTAAATCTATCTATCTTATTTTCTTTTTTCATATATTTTATTCTGCATTCTGCTGCTCATTCATCTCTTTACGTGTATATAGATTTACAGGTCTCCTACTTGTCGATATATGTGAATAATGATTTCGATTCGCCCAGGCCAGAGTGCCTGAATCAAGACAATTTTTATTGTAGATGAGTGTGTATCAAGAGGCGACATGGGTGTTCTCAGTCTCCTATTTTCGGTATCTAAATCGATAACTGTCGACGTGGGCGACCTTGACGTAAGTCGATGTGGACCGTCTTGGTGTGTCAGTCGATAAAAGCAACAGAATATACGACGTAAATGTGTTCGTGAGACTAATCGTCTTAACTGAAGCAATTTGCTTTTTCGACCATGTCATATAAGGAACTTTCTTATTTGTTGCCAGTTTAAGCAAGTCAACAAGGGATCAGTGTTTTAACTCTGAATACATCAAGTGGTGGGGTGGGGTGTTGTTCAGAACTACAAAATGGAAATCCAATGTTTAAAAAATAATTATTTCCTCCTCAGATGCGTACTACAGAATAGTTACAGATTTTAGTCATGTAGTGTATGATCAATAGGAGTACCTGCAACATTCACCGACTGGTAGTATCAATAGACCCAATTTTATCATCCCTTATCTTTCTGAAACCTCTGTTCAATAGCTTTGTGTGCTTAGTATTTTCAGTTTATTTATTTATTTCATCCAATTTTTTCCACGGTTCACACAGGAGCTTTCTGTTCTATGGATCATGACAACAATAGTAGTAATGTTGGATCTCTCACCACTATCTTGCATTTTTGTCATATTTTATAATGGACGATGTTTGTTATTTTGCATCTTATTTTCCGTCTCATCTTAAAGCAACGGGAGTCGAAGCTGGTAAATAGATGCTCGAATTTAGCTCGAGCTTTCAAAAATTTTTTTTTAACGTATACTTTCCCCCTCGGCAGTGAAAAGAGCCTTTTGATAGAGTATGATATATAAAACATCTCGAGGAAAAGAAGTTTCAGGGTTTATGACATTCATGTAGGGAATGAGGTAAGGCAAGTAGCATTTCCCCCAGAAGCTTTTTATACACTACTCTGAGTACATCACCAGGAAGGGCAGGTACTGTAACAAAGTGCGTTTCCCGAGAGCAGCATCAGAAGTGAAATATACAGGAAATATTGAAACAAAGATTCTGTGGTAATAAAGCGCCCTGTGTTTGAAGTTAGGTCACTGATATTCCAAAGATTTTCTGGCTGTTCATTCAAGAACAGGGAACATGTGTGATTACAGTTTACAGGTTCAGTATTATAGAGAGATAAAATAATCTCGTTTGGCTAGAGACAGTGCTAAAGAGGAAAGGTGCTGTGACAATAGGTGCTTTCTTATATGAGTGATAACAAGGAAACCCTGGTTTAGAAACCTCACTTTAAAAACCATTGCTTAAACAAAGGATCACATCTTCTGAAACTTTCTGCACACTTCTGTCCGAAGTGAGGTGCGAGAAAGATGATACGACCACGCTTTATAATATGCAGTGTCAAAAATTTCAACAAACATGGGAGTCTGAGTTGAGTAGTAATGAGTCATAACGAGGCTCGAGAAGCTATGACGTAAATGCAGGAGTTGAAATATGTGCTATAAAGGAAGAATAGAACTCTCTCTTTCTCCCTCCCTTCTCAAAGGAAACTGAAGTAGAAATGTGAACCTGAACTCTAATTAGCAAGCTCCCTAGTAAAGGAGGTAAATCCTGACACGTCCGAATTGCAGTGCACTCATTTAGTTTTTACGTCATATAGTTTTTTCCCTGCAGCTGCTGCTTGATTAATGACCACATTGGAAGCATCGCTGCACCAGTATGGAGCCGGTATCTGAGCCTGAGAGTCTTAAATAGTTTATTCAAAACTCTTTGGATTAATTTCATCCCTACGGTAATTTCGGTCTTCATTTAGATTAATAATATTATCCTCGTCTCTTTTTCACCATTTTAATTCAGTTTTAGCTCTCTCTCTCTCTCTCTTTCTCTCTCTCTCTCTCTCTCTCTCTCTCTCTCTCTATATATATATATATATATATATATATATATATATATATATATATATATATATATATATATATATATATATATATATATATATATATATATATATATATATATATATATATATATATATATATATATATATATATATATATATATATATATATATATATATATATATATATATATATATCTGACTATATATCATATACATATTTCTGACTCACATCAGGACCGAACCCAGGTCTCTCAAGTGAAAGGCAAGGATACCATCAGAAACCTAAGTACTTCTGTGCATAAGGTTTTTCCTGGGCAGGCTGCAGCTCAACATACAGTACCAATTAGTTTTACCCAACTTCGCGACCCACCATTCACTCAGTTGGTAGCATTTCATTTGATTTACCCCTTCAGTGTGAATATTATGGAACTAATCAACGCATGAGCACGTGTTTAAAAGAAGTAAATTTCGGGCTCATATCAGGATCAAACCCAGGTCTCTCAGGTACAGAAGTACTTTGGTTTTAATTTCTTTTCTGGCTTGTGTAATTCAGTTGGCATCTCTCTTGCTTTTCATTTGAAAGACCTGGTTTCGATCCCGATGTGAGTCAGATATTAATTCTGTGAAGCACATGCACATTTTTTGAATAGTTCCTTCATATTCACGCTGAAGGGGTAATTCGAATGGAATGCTACCAACTGGGCCACTAGTGGCGTCGGAAGTTGGGTAGAACTCACTGGAATATTAGGAAGCAGCCTGCCCAAGGAAAACCTCAGGAACAGAAGTACTTAAGTTCCAATTTCTTTTATGAAATGTGTGGATCAGTTGGAAGTGCCCTTGCCTTACATTTGAGAGACCTGGGTTCGATCCCAATGTGAGTCAGAAATTTATTTTTGTGAAACAGTGCACATGTGGTGATTAGTTATATATATATATATATATATATATATATATATATATAATTTATATATATTATATATATATAAATTATATATATATATATATATATATATATATATATATATATATATATATATATATATATATATATATATGTATGTATATGTATATATATATATATATATATATATATATATATATATATATATATATATATATATATACATATATATATATATATATATATATATATATATATATATATATATATATATATATATATATATATATATATATATATATCACCCAACATATGACCTTTCCTCTTAGGGGGATTACCATTGGAAGGTTGTCAACTTTTATGGATGAGGTTGGTAATTGCAAGGGCTAGAGAGTATAGGAGGTCTTGTCACGCGTAGCTTTATCCGTGGTAGAGGATTAAACGGCGAGGTGCATGACGTCACAATAACCAGTCAGGCTCCTTAAACCTAAAGAAGCCCTGCCTTTTCTTTCTCTCTTTTCTTTGTTTTAAATACTCTAAGTTATTCGATAATTAAAGTACTGGTCAGATAAAGATTCTTCATTTTACTATGTTAAAAGGAATATTCATAAGAAAGATCATTAGAACATTTCCACCAAATAACACAGAAACCTTTGCTTTCTTCTTTTTTCCGTTTTTGAATACTATTAGAAGTTTGTTAAGGAAAATAGATAAAAAAACTATATTTTATAATGTTTAAATTAATAATCATAAGGGGTTTCTAAAGAACATTCTAAACAATAATATAAATAATATATTTCTAGAATTATACACACTTAACATGTATCCATAAAATCACATTTCGCACATATTTTAACCGATGTTATTAGTTATGTCACTAATTTTTTCATCTTATTCACCACTTTTCTGGAACAACTTATGTCTCTGTTCAAATTTCGAATTCTAAAAAATGTACGGTAACGAACAAAATATTTTATGACTTCTGAAGGTCATTGCATGGTACTTCTAATTATATCAGCAAATTTAATATTAAGATCACTCCTTTTCATAATGTTAAACATTTTTTCCCCCATGGTGAGAGCCAAACATTCAAATGTTCAAGAAACTCTTCACTAGGTTTCTTTAATTTACCCTTCCTAGAGCTTATGGCACCAATCCATGTGTTATCACCCTTTGTTACTTTAGCTCCTAAAAGTTCATATTGTGGAAACTTGCGAGCAATGAAACCCCTAACATATCGCAAACCTTCTCCTTCTGTGGCATCTTCCAATGTTCGTCCTTCGACTTCCTGGTCTAAGAAGTCATCACTTTGATCATCCATATAAAATTCTGGCAAGCAAAATAAAATTGCTGATAGACTGAGCTCCCTGTTTGTCAGGGATGTGGGAAAATGAGCCCCATGTTACACTTTCACTGTTGCAGTTTTCAATGTTGCTCTTTGAGCTTACAAGTGTGCTGTCTTTTCCCAAAAGGTGGGCTCTGGGACGATGTTCAAATGCAACTGGTGATGGGTGCTGATAGCACGCTTCCATTCGCCTTATGCAACCCAAAAAGTGCTCCAACCCACCCTGATTTAGTCTGTAAGCTAGGATATACGTCATGGCAAATTTTTCTTTTACCATTTCAGCAAGTTAGACAAGGACGAGCAGGATATAACCAGACTTTCATCACTTATATTTTTACTCGTGTCTTGTTGCAAGATTTTGTCTTGCGTTCCCAGGTTTTGTCGTTAAACATTTCTTGGTGATTTTCTATCTATTGGCATTCGAGAATTAAACATATCAAACTATCTATCAACAAGCCGAATGAACTGGCTTGTGCTTTTCCAGTCCTTATCTTCATATTTACCTTGGTTGCCGAAGTGATCAATTGATTTATAAGTAGTTTCGGACAGCAGTTGCACGGCTGATATGTTTTTCGGAAAGTTTATATATCATGCTGTCCGAAGATCACTTTTGCTCCTCTTCATTACCTCTCTAACTGGACCATTGTGAGAGTACATACCATCCGGCAATATAAATCCAAGGTCAAGAAAGTTATTTCTATAATAAGCTTTACTAGGTGTGGAACATCTACAAACACATGTATTACTCTGCTGTTGCCCATTGGATTAATAAAGGACCTTCCTCATGGTTGCCTCAGGCGAGGTTGTTTTGATGTCGCCCTCGACCTCGACCTACGGAGAAGAGGACTTATTTTGGATCAGCGCAGCGCTGACAAGACCTCCTATACTCTCTAGACCTTGGGTAATTGCATGCCTTTCAACACCTCAGTTGCATCCCACAATGCTTTTTGCTTCTGTGGGACGTCTTGATAAGAAAACAGTTACATTCTGATTGTTTGCATAGTGTGAAAATCACTAAATGGCTGATTTTGTAGCACTATGTCTTACAGTGATATTTCAAAAAACCAAAGAAAAATCACCGGCAAGTATTGGGATTCTGAATGTGCGTGGATCTGGTGCACAATTAAAGAAAATTACAATTTTTGTTCTTTTGTCCAAGGAGTTGAAGCTGGATTATGGCAGCTGATAATGTGAACGGACAGTGAATGTAGGAATAAAAGAAATAAAAAAATATTTTTAAACATGCTTTTATTAAAATGCACTAAAAAGTAAAAAATAATTTTTTGAGAAACACCCGGATTTTCTTACAAGTGATTATGTCTACAAAAATAAAAGCGTGGGCCCCAAACTTGAAGGAAATGCTACAAGAAAAGAACATATTTTGTTATTTCTTGTAGCATTTCCTTCCATGTTTGGGGCCCACGCTTTTATTTTTGTAGACATGATTAATTGTAAGAAAAGCCGGGTGTGTCTCAAAAAATTATTTTTTTCTTTTTAGTGCATTTTATTAAAAGCACGTTTTAAATTTTTTTTATATTTTTTGTTTTATACTTTTTAGTTTTGACAGAAATTGTAACCGATTTATGATTGTAGTTAACGAAATTGATATCCGTTTACGGGGGAGGGGGAGGGAAGAAGGCAGGGGAGGAGGAGTAGGAAGGTGAGAGTAAGGGAAAATGGGAGGGAGGGGAAGAGTAAGGGCAAGGGCGATGGAAGATGGAAAAGGAGTGAAGGGGGAAGGAGAGGTGGAAGGGGAAGGAGGGGGAGGGAAGATGGAAGGTGAGGAGGGGGAGGAGGAAGGAGGGAGGTGAAGGGGATGGGGAGGAGGAAGTGGAGGGGATGGAATAGGGAAGGGGAAGGGGAGGACAGCTAGATTAATGCTTTGCTTCATCTTGTGCTCTGGAAGGGGAGGAGAGGAAGGGGAAAGGGAAGGGGAAAGGAGGGGGGAAGGGGGAAGGTATGGAAAGGGGGGGAGGGGGGGGGATGGAAGAGGAAGGGGAGGTTGGGGAGGGTATGGAAAGGGAGGGGATGGGGAAAGGGAGGGGAAGGGAAGGGGAGAGTAGGGGGGAAGGGGGAGGGTGGAGGGGATGGAGGGGATGGAAGAGGGAAGGTTGGGGATGGAAGAGGGAAGGGGGAGGGGATGGAAGAGAGAAGGGGAGGAGGAGGACGTAGCCAAACTAACATTTGATCGCATGCTCCGGAAGGGGGAGGTGGATGGAAGAGGGAAGGGGAGAAGGAGGACACAGCTAAATAAACACTTGATCGTGTGTTCTGGAAGGGGTAGGGAGAGGGGAAGGGGAAAGGGATGAAAAAGTTAACTATACCTTAGTTCAACCAGACCACTGAGCTGATTAACAGCTCCCTTTGAGAGGGCTGGCCTGAAGGATTAGATTTATTTTACATGGCTAAGAACCAGTTGGTTACCTGGCAACGGGACCTACAGCTTATTGTGGAATCAGAACCACTTTATACCGAGAAATGAATATCTATCACCAGAAATAAATTCCTCTAATTCTTAATAGTTGCTAGAGATTGATTCCTAAGAAATCTGATCCTTACCAGGAACAGCCAAACAAGCGCTATAGGCAACATTTTTATTCCACTGGGACGTTTCGGCTTTAACACACTAAGCCATTTTCGACCTGAAATAGAGGCAAAACACCAATAGATAACACTGATAAAATGTTATCTATACTTAATGACACAACTAAATTTAAGAAAATACCACATGCAGACCCCTATCATAGGGATATCCTGAATGAGGATAAAATAAACAGGTAGCTTAATTTTTTCAAAAAAGGTAATTATATTTCAGATGAAGAATACAACAACTGTTATGCAAGTGGTTGTTCCCCCGCTATTTTATACGGATTACCGAAGATCCATAAGCCGAACGTACCCTCTAGACCGGTCGTTGCTTCTTACAATACCCCGTCATATTATTTAGCGAAATTCTTAGTACTCTTTTTAAGTACTATAACGGACACTACTTATTCTCTAAAAAAATTCATATGAATTAGTTAATGACTTAATTTGAACATACCTCAATCATTTTTATGCAGTTTTGATATTGAATCTTTATTTAGAACATACCTCTTAATGAAACCGTTGACATCAGTGAATGAAATGTATAAGGATGGGAACACTTTCAGAAACTTGCCTAGGAATAAGTTCAAGACATTTTGGAGGCAACATGTAAAGATGCTTAGTACTCCATGTTTAATGATGAGTTGTATTTACAAGTAGACGGGGTAGCAATGAGTAGCCCAATTTCAGGTATTTTTGCTAATTTGTTTCTAGGTTTACGTTTTTGGAGGATTGCCCAACATTTTAAACTTTGCTCCAGGCGATTTGTAATGATGCTATTTTAATTTTTAAAATGAACACCAGGCTAATAGTTTTCTTCAATACTTAAATAGCAAACATGAAAATATAAAATTTACTTTAGATGGGGAGGTGAATAATAAGATACCATTTTTAGATATTTTCATTGACAAATCAGAGAGTTCATTCTCTGTTTATAGGAAACCCACTTTTTCAGGGTAGGTTTGAGTTTTTTCAGTCACTGTCCAAACATTTTCAAATTAAATGCAATTAAAACCTTAATCTACAGGGCTTATAATTTATGCTCCAATTTCACGTTGTTTCATGAAGAGTTGGAATTCTTGGTAAAATTTTTCGCAAATAATGGTTATCCAACCAATTTGGTCTTTATACATATTAGGTTGTTTTTGGAGGGTGTTTACTGTCCTAAAATGCCAGTTACTACAGTTCCTAAACTAGTTTTTTATTGCAAATTGCCTTACATTGGTGTATCAATTAAGCAACTTGAGAGGGAATTGAAATACTGTTTTGATAGATTTTATCCACAGATTACTTTTAAATTCATTTTTCGTAATGATTTTACAATAAAAAGCTTACTACCTTTCAAAGATAAACTGCCTGATTTATTGCGTTCTGGTATTGTTTACTATTATACATGCCCCAACTGCCAAGTGGGGTATTTGGGTAGTTCCATAAAGGCGCTCAAAACGAGATACTGCCAGCATGCAGGGATCAGTGACAGGACAGGTAGAGACTTAGCAGTCAAGCAGCAGTCTTCTTCCATCCGTGAACATTGCAGGAGATGCAATCAGGCAAGACTTAGTATAAGGTTTTAAAATTGTATATTCTTGTTCAGTATTGTCTGATTTAAGGATTTTAGAATCTATATATATTCACAGACTTAAGCCACAACTCATCCAAGATCAGTCTTCCTTTCCGTTATCTATAATCTACTGATTTTCTATCCAATCTCGCTTTCCAGTCATTAGGCTAATTTATCTATTGTGTAATTTTTCTTTTCATGTTTGTCTTTTTACTGTTTCTAAATTCTGTGTTTTATTTGATGTTTTTTTTTTTGTCTTTAGTTTGTTTTTCTTAGTTTTATTGGCTATTGTAATTCACTGAATTGTATTAGTTTTAAGTCACTATGTTTTCTTTTCTGAGTAGTTTATTTTTATTAATTTTTTTTTTTTGGTAACGTAGTTTATAAAAAATTATTCTCGAGTGTGACCTTTCTTTGATTTTGTATTTTACTAGTTTAAAGTTTTATGTTTTGGTGTTTTGCCTCTATTTTAGTGTGTTAAAGCCGAAACGTCCCAGTGGAATAAAAATGTTGACTATAGCGCTTGTTTGGCTGTTCCCTCTAATTCTTCGTTGGCCGGTCAGAGAATCGAACACAGGACCAGCAGAGTGCTAGCTGAGAACAATACCCACCTGTCCAATGAGGAACTGGGGAAGGGGACGGAAGGAGGGGAGGGATAGGGAAGGGGAGGGGAGGACATGGCTAGATTAACACTTGATCATGTGCTCTGGAAGGGGAAGGAGGGAAGGGGATGGAAGAGGAGGGGATGGGATGGAAGAGAGAAGGGAGGGGGAGGACACAGCTAAATTAACACTTGATCGTGTGCTCTGGAAGGTGGAGGGGAGGGGAAGGGGATGGAAGACGGAAGGGGAGAGAGGGAAGAGGGAAAGGGAGGGAAGAGGGAAGGGGAGGGGGAGGACAGCTAAATTAACACTTGATTATGTGCTTCAGAAGGGGGGGAAGGGGAGGGGGGATAGAGTCTACCAAGTAAAAGGAAGTTGTGAAAATTCCAAAGAGTTTCATACAAATCCTGAGATACCAGGAGAGGTCACTGTAGGGTCACTAGAGGTTACTGCTGACCTACTGATCATGTAAGGTTGTATTGTCACTGGGATTGAGTAACCATGCAAAATTTCAAGTCCATTGGGCTAAGGGAACAGGTTGAAAATTGAGTTACAATATTTGACCCAAACAGCAAACAGATGCAGAAGTCAAGTTAAATAAAAGCATGTAACAAACGGACAAAAATCATTGAATTTGAGGCATCTGAGCAATATAGAAGCTAGGGAAAGATTGGACCCACTTTGCCAAGGAGACTCTGTGGAATAATAAAAAAAATTTATATATGTTGGTTCGAGGATTGCTACTAGTACGATTGAGTTTGGCAGGAGAGAAATTTCCTACATTGAGTGTATTTAGACCAGAAATAGAAAAGAATGAAAGTGAAAGAATACATTTTTGAAAGTCTGAATTTGTTCCTGGCTTCATTTGAAGCATACTAAAGGGTGGTGTACTAGGTGATTTGAATCATCAGGTGGGTGACAGATTGAGATAGTACATGAGAATGGAGAGAGTTTTCTGGAAACGTTTAAGATGAGCTTGGAAATACGTTGTTTCCAAAGAGTAATATTCATGAACACTCTTGGAAAAGAGAGTATTTATTTGTCCAGAAAAGATTTAAGTTACAGATTTAGGCTTAAAAATGGAAATGTGGTGAAAATTTTAACGTAAATTTAATAAAGAATACTAAGTTTGACAAGAAGGAAGGGAGAGCAGCATGTAAGGATGAAATTAATGAACATATGAGCTAGGATTTAAAATGCAGATTTGGGAGACATAGTTGAGCACTATGAAAAATTCAACAATAAGGTCAGCAGGGAGGTTTGTGGGTGTAGATCACAAAGTGTAATAAAAAACACTGATCTATGGGACTGTGAAACGAGGCATCTGGTCAAGGAAAAAGAGATTATTTAATATGCAAACAAGGTAGACGCGGAAATCTAGGCTCACTGAAGCCAATCTTCTTCTTGTATGTAAGTTGTTTTGTTATGGGCCTTGGAATATGGGTTTCTGACCTTGATTAACACAGTACTACAGTTGTCTTCATAAATTTTAGTGATATGATTAAAATCTAGATCTTGCCTGGATGAAGCAGTACTGTGTATTCAAGGTTTAAATAAAGAATGGGTTAAATAAATATTGATAGTGCTTAAGCAGTAGTGGGAATCAAGACAGAAGAATGGCAGTTGAAGAATTAGAGGGGTCATCCTTCTTAGAGGTTGGTTAAAGCAGAGAAAATTTTTCATGTGGAAGAATACGTGTAGGATTCAACTAACAAAAAATACTTCAAAGCACAGAGCCAGTTTGCTTGCACACTTCTTAAGAAGTAGTAGTAAAAAAATGTAGGCCATATACTTTGTCAGTCTTTAAAGATGCAAGAACCTTATTGGTCTTATGATCAGAAAGTTTTGGGGTGACGCAGTATTAGACAGTAGTGGAGTTGGATGAGCAGCACTGGCGTCCAGAGAAACTAATTAACTGAAAAATAAGAGACAAGGGGCGTAGAAAAAAAGGAGAAATTAAACATTTCAGAAGCTTTTTAGAACGTTATTGACAAAGTCACAGAAATTTTTTTACCAGTTTGATGAATTCATGGTGTCAGATTTCCTCACATGAGAAAACCTTTCTTTAAAATATATGGATTCCTAACAGATGTAAAAGAACCACGAGTAGCTGCAAAGGAGTGGCTAGAAATAACTGATTTACCTGCTTCCTTGACAGGAGAACTTAGGCAGGAGCAGGAGCAGTAAAACTGTTTTGAAGGAGATACAGTTATAGTACAAGAGGGGAAACATGTAAGTTAGTATATGTAGTATTGCCAGAGGTGTGAAGAAAAAAGAGAATGAGCCAAGATACAGAAGGATATTTGGTGTCTGTTTGCAAAGGAAAAGGGCCGCAATTAGAGGGGACCCAATATCCATCTATTTAGTCAGTCCTAGAAGGGTCCGGCTTCCCTCTTATGTTTTGTATCTCAATGGGTGATTGGTGCCTTAGCCAACCATTACCTACTTGCACACACAGAAACACACACACTTATATATATATATATAATATATATACATGCACACATACATATATATATATATATATATATATATATATATATATATATATATATATATATATATATATATATATATATATATATATATGTGGTCACTTTTGTGTGTGTAATGTGTGTGTGTTTTTGGATATGTGTGTGATAGATCCAAAAATCGCGAAGAATTGTAAGAGGGCATTGTGTGTGTGTGTGTATATATATATATATATATATATATCTGTCTATTGGTCCTTGTGTGTGTGTGTTTGTGTGATCTGTCTTTGGTCCTTTCAAGTCCAGATTTTGGTTTAGAGCTAAAGGAAATCACAAACTTACAACACACACACACACACACATATATATATATATGTGTGTGTGTTTGTGCGCGTGTGTGTGTGTATTTGTGCATGTGTGTGTGTGTGTGATCTGTCTTTAGTCCTTTCAAGTCCAGATTTTGGTTTAGAGCCAAGGGAAATCAGATGCTTATAGACTGGAAGCTCATCTTTACTTTGTCCCTGCTGCGATGATGAATATTCCCTTGGCGCTCTCAAAATATTTTCAGCTAAATATTTTGTAGCGTAGCGAAGTCTTCTCTCATCAGAAGGCATCTTTTAGAGCTTTCTCTTCCTTTATTGAAAAAGTTTTTTATTTGATGTCACTTTTAGATCAAAGAAAATTGAAGGTTCATAAAATGTGCTGATAGAAGTTCTGGTATCGTATAATGCAGTAGTGTGAGACAAATTGAAGCAAACTGTAACGCATGCTAATTATGCAGTAGTGAAACAGTATTCGAAAAGTGTAAAAAGATTTTTAACATTTCAGAGGTCAAAGGAATGTAGAGACTTGAATAGTCATGTTTATTTCGTCGTGACAAATTTTTATCGGCGTCAGTCAATAAAAATCTGCTGAAAAGCAAAGTTTTACGTCCGTTAATGTAAAATTTCACAAATTTTATCAACATTATTATTTTTTTTATGTCTATAGTCTTTTTACGTATTCATGTGCGCACGGAAACGCCAAGATGTATTCGTATATCCGGGTTCTTTCGAGCATTCAATTTTTGTTAGGTGCCCTTTGATGTAGTTTCCCCCTTTTTATAAAACTTTGAAATCCTTGTTTTGAGCCCTGCATTACGAGGAGCTTTTGCATAGTTCAGAAGTTTCCACATTGGTAACACTGAGTTGGAAATATTTTTGAGTAGCATTAATATTGGCGAAGTTTTCAAGTAAAAATTAAACTTCAGTGTTTTCCGGCCTAACTTGGTTTTAGGCAACTTATAATTATTCTCTTTTGTTACCTTGCAATGAGTTATTTTTGGATTAATGTTTGTTAATTATATCCATGTTAAAAGGGCGAAAAGTTTTAAAATAATTTTAATTTAAATGCCTTTTCTTTTTTTTTGGTCCTGTTTTCTTCTATGTATAAATGCTAGAGCTCTAAATATCAGTTTGTAATTTGATCAGCAATTTGGGTTTCGAGTCCCATTCCGTTTTGCTGAGAAAAGAAGGCTGTGTTGTATGTTTGAATCGTTTCTTTGTCTGCCTATTATCATTTAGGTTGTCAGGATTACGACATAAATCACCGTGATCCAAGGGACAAATTATATTCTTTTGGTGTAGATCAGAGACTGGATGTACTGTAGATCCATAGGTCTTTTTCGTCTCTTCGTTTATTACCTCTTCCAAGGAAGTTATGCTTTGTGTTGACTTGAGTGCCTGTCAGTCGCTTTGCTTGTTAACAAGATTATGTGAAGACTAATGACGGGTTTTTATGAAACTTAGTGAAAAGATTCATCGCGTGAGCAGCTTCAAATTATGAACTTTTGACGTGTATCAAAGAAATTTGAATGAAGTAGAAACAACGCCAGATCTACATCACCAGTACACAAAATGTCTATCATATATGGGGAAACGTCAGATGAAAATTTCAATCAAACAATCATCAAACGACGTTTTTCTGCACCCGAGATATTGTTGTTAGAACACATACATCATATACATACAAAGACTTAGGTAATTGGAAATCATTATATGACCTACTAAGGGATTCAGAGCCGATGAAACAAGGTAACCTTTTTGTCAAAAAATCATTATTTTATAACTAATTTTTGCAAGTATTATTTAGTACCTAAGTTCAATAGCTCTGGTACTTATCAGAGTTAACGTTCAAAATCGGAGGTCTGGTTTTTCAATAGTGACGTTAGTGACGTTAGGGTAATGAGGTCTCCACCTACAGTGATGACGTTTACATGGGGAAAGCGTCTTCACTGTGCTTTGGCTCCACTTGCCGATGATAATTACCGACCCTAGGTTTCGATTATACGTCAATTATTTTCTTAAATATTGTTTTATAGGTTTTACTAGTTCTTGGGACTAAGTTGTTCCATTCTTCCATTTTCTTGATAATTGTTTCTGCTTTACAAATAACTCAATGTATGTAATTCATCCACAATGAACAAGTTTGTAGTTAATTTGTTAGACAAATCTGTTTTGTTCTACCTCAGGTTTCGACCAGCAAGTTAGAAGCAGAATTCAAATGAAATTTACTCAATTGCAGGTGTTCAACGTTGCTTTAGTTAATGTAACCCATTGCTATTTTTTTTTATTTATATCTCTGCTTCGTTGCACAAATAAAAGGTGGTAAGTCAAGGTTTTCGCTATTATTTACCTACTTAAAATGCTATTTATATTGATATGCATGGAAAGGAAAATATATTGGAATCAGTTTGAATGAGGAGCATACTGTTATAATCATTGTGTTTTAATAAATATGTTTTAGATATACAAATAAAACGTCTAACAATATACAATTTATTTTTATTCAAAGAAGAGTCGGGATTGTCTAACAACAGCTCTTCTCTTCTGAGGTGGCCAAGTAACTATTACCCACTATAGAAATAAAATTCACGCTATAGTAAATTTGCCACGGGACAAATTTTGCAACCACGGGGACAATTCCATATCCTGCTGGCCATTTACTATTTTCTTGGTGGATGGGCGGAGCCTCATGATTATTATTTTAACGAATTGTTTTAGGATCCTTGTCTGTGATGTTCTCGGTTATTATTTTACTCTATAAATATCAAAATTATCGAACTTAGGTTAAACAATACTTGCAAAAATTACGTAGGGTTATAAAATATATTGCCAACTTTCACCTTTATTCGATGCTTTGGTAAAAAGTTGTTGCCGAAAAACCGTGTTTCATTGAATTAGAATGGAGGTCTGGTTTCTGTGGGTAACCCAAGCAGATAATTACTTCGTTATACGTATTAATAAATATGTTATATTTTACTAACATCCAGTGAAAATGAAAGCCAACGAGCTAGGACAAATCTTCAGTGACCAAAGTTAATAACAATATTTACTAAGCATTCGTTGCTACGAGTTCATGTATTCTCTGCTTCGTTGTCAGTGAAGAGGTTCGCTCTTTGCTGAGCCGTCTGTTGCTGTTGTCGTCACTCAAGTTTATTCAAAGAAGAAGTCAGGTCCCTTCTCTTGGAAAAGAATTAGAGGACTTTTGGTATTTACTATTTTCTTATTTCATTTTCGAGGTATTATTATTATTATTATTATTATTATTATTATTATTATTATTATTATTATTATTATTATTATTATTATTATTATTATATATTTATAGATATATATATATATGTGTGTATATATATACACACACATATACAGAGAGAGAGAGAGAGAGAGAGAGAGAGAGAGAGAGGGGGGGCAAAGGAAATTGAAATTATTCTGTTTACGGGTAAAATGTAAATCTTGAAATGTAAGTTCACAAAATTATGTTGCCTAGCATCTGCTTTTCTTTTACGGCGGGAGGGACATTCCTTCCATTCGCTGGATCTCAAGTGGAAGGAGGCGAGTGAGGGACTTCATGCCGGACACTGCAGGAGTGAGGAAGATAACGTCAGTGCTGCTGTCGAGCTTCCTGCTGCCCGGGTCCGAATTCTGGCCGATTATGGTAAAATTTCATCATATAATTATTGCCTAAGCGACTCAGGTGTTTCGTTTTGGGGATCTTTTTGAGGAGATAAAAGGTCTTCTCTTAAACTGGATAAATAAACAGTGAACAGCGTTGTTCACAAAAGACAACAATGATTATGTTAACCGTAGCCATAGCTTTCCTTACTTACTGCTTGTAATGCCTATATCAAAGGAAAAATACAAGAACGGCAAAATTTAAAACTCAGCTCTCAATAGACCTAAGAAAAACCTAAAAATTCAAAACCTTTTAAATCTGTAATTTTCAGGATGCATAATTGTATCCAGCGTGTTTTGGGAGATTCTAATCATAATCTTAATTCCAAAATTTTTCGTCGCAGTGACGCATACATCGAATGTTAGAAAGTTTTTCTGTTCCTTCTCATTTTCTCAAAACAATTTTTAGAATGACGTACTTTATATTTTTCTTTTCCCTCTCTAGAGTGGCACGAGTATTTGCACGTGAAAAAAATAGTAAAAAACAAAGATATCTGTTAACACGAGACCCACAGCAAGAGACAGACATCAACTTTAAGAGTATAAGCATCGTAAGTCTTGTTCATAAAAGGTGGGCAGGCTGCTAGGAAAACAAAAATAGAAAAAACATTGAATAAAAAAATTCAGAGAAATACTTGATAATTACATGCTCACGTGTAATATATATATATATATATATATATATATATATATATATATATATATATATATATATATATATACATACACACACACACACACACACACACACATATATATATATATATATATATACATACATATATACACATATATATATATATATATATATATATATATATATATATATATATATATATATATATATATATAAGTGAATGTTTTGTATATTTGTTTGTCCACTATAGAAATCCGAGCCACTTTACAGACCGGGACAAAATTTTGCACACGGCCTCTACGTCATTCCAGAAAGTGTTTTAACTCATAATCAAACCCCCTACCCCATGACAAACATACAAACACAGACAAAACAAATTAAATTTTCGTTTTTACGTCACCTTTTCCTTTAGTGTTACTGGGTTAATTCTCATTTTTCTCCTGATGCTCCACCTTTTATTCCATGCGCTGTCAGATGTTTGGTTAACCTACAACAATAAATCCAAATCCCCTATAACATAAATTTTTTATCGGAATTTACGTGAATTTTTATCACAGTTTACGATAATTATTAATATAAGTGTTAAAAATATACCTGACTGCTTGGCTGTAATGCTAAATTAAATATTTTGGCTCCATTACAAAACATATTTCTTAGCTTTAAAGCAATGAACCCAAACCAGCAGGTCCAAAGATTTCCTCCCTAAACACATACACAGGCCAGTTGTCTTCCTCATTTGCACATGCATAGTAGCTGCTAGCTCAACACAATGTGCAAGATGTATGATGACAGTATATCCTTTTTCTTTATTAGTTCAAATGCGAATTTTCTCATTAACTCAATTGTTTCTTCTTCGTTTTTACCTTCGTAATTTGTTATAGTGACTACCTCATAGCATCACGATGGAATATATCATTATAAATTCATTTTAGATGAGGTTTATGGGATGTTTTGGCAACAACACTTCACTATAGTCGACGCATCTTTCCTACTCCACCCCACCACCCCAGCCTAACCCCCTCCCCTCTTTCACGATATTACTCACACGGCTGGCAGCGCTGTTCTTATCGTGAGCTGTACTCCTCTATCTACCTCTAGATGGGTGGTGGTTGCTTCCCTGGGATGAGCGAGTTGCACAGAGAGAGAGAGAGAGAGAGAGAGAGAATTACTATTTTTGCTGTCGTAAAGAGAAATCTTTCAAAAGTATGTTGGTAGAACAGCTGTACAAAAATAAGTACCAATTTACAGGTTCTAGAGCCTCTTTTAGTTATTGAATGAACGACCTTTCGATGTTATCAGTGTCACAGCCCAGCAGCAACTGATTTTGTTGGAGAGTGCGGTATGATAATGTCGCGCATTACCTACAGTGCCAAGGGAAGGGGGCGTGGCCAAGTGAGATTGTTAAAATACATTGACTAGACATACCTAAGGCCACTAGGTCTGTCTGTTGTTGCATGAGAGCCAGACCTTCTCCCCTCCCACACACACACACACACACACCTGAGTTCAAATTGTAGAAATACAATATTTTTTACTTATTGTCTTTGTTCACTGGAGATGCTTTTTATTCTCTTCTGACAGAGGAACATAACTTCCCCTCCCTCCCCCTCCCCTTCTATCTTCCCCCACCCCTCCTCCCAATTCCCTCCCCTCTTCTCTCCTTTTTCCCTCCCCTCCCCATTTTCCTTCCCCTTCTCCTTCACCTTCCCCCTCCACCTCCCCTCTCCTTTCCCCCCCCTCTCCTTCCCTCTTCCCTCTCCCTTCCTGTAGACTGTCATTCAGAGTTTTCCCGGGCAGTGCCGGGTTGGTCAGCTAGTATATATATATATATATATATATATATATATATATATATATATATATATATATATATATATATATATATATGTGTGTGTGTGTGTGTGTATATATATATATATATATATATATATATATATATATATATATATATATATATATATATATATATATATATATATATATATATATATATATATTATATAATATATATACATATGTATAATATAGATATGTATGTATAATATATAAACAGTATATATACGATATATATATGTGTGTGTGTGTTTATGTGTATGTATATTTGTGTGAGTATGTTGTACTGTATGTAATTCGCGCTGAGATATTTCATATTAAATTTCCTTTTCAGAAAGGTAGGAGATTCGGACGAGAAAAGAGCTCAACAGATATCTTCCGCAAATGAGTGAACGGCTCCCCACCCCGGCACTTGTCCGATGTGGAATTTTGTTTTCAGCGGTCTGTTTGTACTGTCCCCTTAGCATACATATTGTGAATTTCTACCACTCTCTTTCAATTCTTCGTTAACACCTTAGAAATGAAGCCGAAACCGGGCAAGATTTTACAACCAGTCCTTAATTTTCCTTTGTGGCAAACTGTTAGAATTGGAACTTAATTAGAAAATATTGCTATCTAATTACGATGTGCAATGCAAGAAACAGAAATGTAGTGCTTGTCATATTAACTGGGGAGAATGTAATTTCCAGGGGTTTGTGACTGTTAGTTTGTTAATTGATTGGAAGTATTTTACGATAAAAATAAACAAGATTAAGTATATACATCTTTGCTTGGTAATCGGGTCGGTGCGAATGGATCAAATTTGAACAATGAATGCATTTTGATAACTGATAACAAAGACAAGTTGCGGCGACTGGAAAGCGTTGCAAAGGCAGTGCATGAAATTTTATGAAGAGTAATAATGCTAGGAGGGCACTAGGAAACCGATGTGTTGTGGAAGAAATGGAAATGTGGACTGGTGGAAGCCGGGAATCAAAACTGAGTGAAGTAAGAAAGACAACAGGAGCTCTGCATTGGTTGGGATATATATTTATAAAAAAAAAAAAAAAGAGCATCTGCGTATGCCAAAGTGGAAAAATGGAGGGATAGATGACAGGGGTCTCCTTTAGGGAAGTGAATGGCGTCGAGGTGCTTTGTCTTGTTAGTGCTTGGAAGGCACTGATTGTAAGTGAAAGTACAGATCTTCATGTAGTAATAGGCTACATTCTTGAGCTGGTAGGGAGACTGGAGTAAGGTACATACGTTGAAAAGATTCATTATTAGGAGATCTTGAGATTAGGGAGAATGGGGGGGACAAAGAAAATATTCAGCAAGCACAAGCTGGTGGGAATAGTAGTGAGTGATTGATTGTAAATCATCTGGCGTTACACTATCGGGGTCATTAACGCGGTGTACAAAATAAATAAATACTGGAATATTCATACGGTAAAAGGAGGCGAAACCCTACTGAAAGGATTTCTTGGTATGTGCATGAAATAATCACCAAGTGGGAAATTATTTTTTATCTTTCTCTGATTCAGCGGTGCAGGAATTCTGTTCTCTGCTAATCTAATGCCATCGGTTTCGTTTTCTCCAAAATGTTCACTTTTTACCCATTTATCAAATATTTCAGGATAGTTTAACTAATTTATATATATATATATATATATATATATATATATATATATATATATATATATATATATATATATATATATATATATAATATATATATAAATTTTATCACATACACAATTGTTCTGTACATTAGTACAATTACTAACAGGACCTCATTCAAACTGGATGGTGTCTAGTGGAGATATTAATTCATTTTGAATAAATATCTCCACTAGATACCATCCAGTTTGAATGAGGTCCTATTAGCTCGTGTGTGTGTGTGTGTGTGTGTCTGTGTGTATATATATATATATATATATATATATATATATATATATATATATATATATATATATATATATATATATATATATATATATATATATATATATATATATATATATATATATATACATATATATATATATATATATATATATATATATTATATATATATATATACATATATATATATATATATGTGTGTATGTATGTATGTATGTATGTATATTATGTATATATATATATATATATATATATATATATATATATATATATATATATATATATATATACTTCATGTGTGTGTATGTGTGTATGAAGGATTTATAAATCCTGTGATCACATGCGAAAGTTCTCGTGTATAGGAAAAACAGTATTTAAAACATCGTCTCATATTGTTATAAATCCTTAAGAATATTTTTAAACAAGTGCCCAACAGTGTTATGTAATTAGTTTGTCACAGTTCATAAGACGTTAGTCTCATTCGTAGTTCTCACATGAAATACTGTATGAGATGAGAGGACATTAATCACATAATAATAACGGTAATATCAGTTGACAGGAAAACTCAGTGGAACTGGTTAAAAAAAAATGGATGATTAAAGATTCTGGAGAGACGATCATTGCCATCCGAAGACCCTTCGAAGGGGAGAGGTGGTAGAAGTTCGTGATTCTTTTTTTTTTCCCTCTCTCATTTCTTTTTCTAGGGAAGACTCACCTCATCTCTTTTCCTTTTTTCCCCCAGTTTTTCCTCCCCATCTTAATACCTTAACCAGATTATGGGCATATTTGTGCCATGTTAAGAATGTTAAAGAGCCCACAGGGCTGATGATATTAACATTTTCGTTGGCCTTAAGAACTCCTGGCGGGGCTCTCACCTTGATGAAGTAATTTACTTTTATAGCAATACGGGGCTACCAAAGGAGAAAAAAGGAAAAAAATAGGGAAAAAGAAACCCGAAGAAAAATCTTCGAGTACAGTCGCCGGTTCCTTCATCGACTCGTATTGTTTAAGAAGCCTTGATGTCTTTCTCTCTCTCTCTCTCTCTCTCTCTCTCTCTCTCTCTCTCTCTCTCTCTCTCTAGTAATATACTGCTAATTAGTGATTTTCGTTAATACCCAGTAATAAGGAATTTTTCATATTTTTTACCTTCTCTTTCCTCGGCCCTTGATTACTTTTATGGTGTCATTCAACCTCCCTTCCCCATCCCATCAACTTTTCCACGTGTCTGTCATCTTCTTTCCTCAGGTGCTTTTACCCTTTCTTTTTACAATTTTTTTTATTTCGTTTCTTGTTTATTTCTCGTATGATATTCATGGCCGCCTGCATGCCCGGCAAGTTCAACTGTTTCGTTCCAAATTTAGGTGCGGTTCTCAGAGTGTAGGCGCACACGTATAGTCAATACCAGTTTGCACGTACCTCAGTTTTCCTTTCTAAACATTGCCTATGTGTTTGTTTGTTTGTTTGTTTGATTGTATTCTTGCTCATTCCCAAGCTGTACAAATGGCTGTTAATGCGTTTTGTTTTCTTTGTGAGAGGCGTGCAGACAAAGTCCGCGTATTTATTCATGTATAACAATGTGAATGATACTAAAGCGCATATGTGCTGATACTGCTTCTCTACGCGCACATCCTCCTGCGCACTACATTGCATTCTTCTGTTATTTTTGTTGTTTTTGGTTTTTATAAGAACAGGAAAAGAACAGTTTGTAAATAAAGATTTTTTTCTGCGTTTAAAAAGTGCTGCCAAGTTTGCTCTTGACAGTTACATAGACATTATTATCCTCTTCACTTCTGCCTTTAGACCTCCTGCTCATCGAATGTTCTCTGCTTTTGTGAAGAGCAATTAACGATCTTTTTATTAAAGTGCACGGTATACAAATTCAGGTGGGTGAGTACAAAAAAATATTCTTATCTGTTATTCATATCAAGTTTTGAAATTGTTTCCCGGAAAGTTAAATACAAAGCTTGTAATTGGGTGGATGTCATCCTTTGTTGATTTTAAGATGCATTACATCCAATGAATGTCAAATCCCAGTATTAGTTTTTCTTTTCGTTAATTTTTGTTACCATTTAACTTATTTTCGTTCTGGAACATAGTACTCGACACATAAATGGTCCATTGTGAAAATATGGGAAACTTATATAAAGATTGTATTTAAAACTAAAGCTTCATAACATATCATAATCAAGGGGAGGAAGCTCGCTGGTGAATTACTCTGGCCGTTCGATGAAGCTAGAGTCATTTCTGACGGAAGGAGGCGTTTATTGTAGCCAAATATTTTGCTTTATTGGATCAAGACGAAGCCTTTCTTCTAAAATTGTAATTCCATAAGCATACATTCTTTGAGAACCGACCAGAAAACCAATATCACGTCTATCAGGAGACAGACGTATGCAAATCCACAGGTCAGGTTTTATACCAGGAAAGTAATTTTATGACGACTAAAAAGGATCAGTAATCTAGAGACAAATGAGTGATTTTGTCGTTGGTGCTTCAGACTCTAAAGCTTGCGAGAGTACTTACCATTATGGCTATTAGACAGACATGTCATTCATGTATCGTTTCAAGGCTATGCATTATTTTTGTAATGCCTGTTCCGCTTTCGAGAAATACAAATTATTCTGTGCTGTCTGAAAACCTTCACGAATATTCCCTCAGTTCAAAATACTTAAAATGCCTAATCAGAGACTTAACCACAATAACCCCTGAATGGGCATCGACTGCTGGTGTTTCTCCCTTCTTCTTCTCACTGGCCTTCTTCTGGCATTTTCCGCAGGAACTCCCACTTCCTCCTCCTCCTCCTCCTCCTTCTTCGTCATTCGGGAACCTTTGAAAAGATCCGTGTGGCCGATGTGTACAGACATTCTCTTCTTCTTTCTCTCCGCGTTTTTCCAGCCACGCCGTTCATCCTAAAATCCATTTGCTCTTTAACCTTTCTCACCAGAGTCACGTCACTCCCGAGCATCTATCTATTTTCTCCCCGAGCTTTCATTCGCTTTCGTTTCAGACTTTACATGGTCTCTAATCTTCTTTTCTCTCACTTTCCCATTCGTTATACGTGTTGCATGCGCGCATATTGCAATATGACTCACTTTTCATCTTGCGTTTTTCACATTCAGAAAGAACATACTCCATTTATTCTACCATAAAATGCTCGTAATTTGATTAAATTCTTGCCTCCAGCTTTTCTCCGATCTACCTTCCAATCCCATTTAATCTCATCTTTAGTTGTGGGAGTTGATATGAAAGTTACGTTTATTTCTCACACACGAGAAATGTTTTCGAATTAAAATCACATCTTTCTTTTTATACACATTTTAGGCACACACACATTGTGCTTTTGTACAAATAAGCAGCGAATTTGAACCTGGCAGTCACTTGACCGTGGCGAGTCGGACGCGGGGTTTGAAGAAGAGTATTAGGATCGTAACCTTATGCCTCATTCAAAAGGGACATAACTTCTGAATTCACTTTCCCAAAGTTTTAAAGGAGTATACACACACACACACACACACACACACACACACACTGAAAGCTCTGTGTTTGTCAAGTAACTAAAAAAGTGCATTTTCAATCATTTTAAGAACTTTTTCATTCTTACCAGTGTAATGGTACGAACGCTTGTGAACTATCTCGTCACTGGAGAATTAATCGAAAAGTAAGAAATTGAGGGTACTGATACAAATATAAATTCTATAGATTTTCTATATTTGTATCAATACCATATATATATATGTGTGTGCATGTTTGTGAGTCAATGTGTACATACACAAACGCTTACGGAAACTTACATTTAAAAACTATTTGCGTATGAAACCCTAATTCAGACTTTTCTTTGAAATTCGAGTGATGTAATGAATTTGGCTCTCAAACAGTATTTTAAAAATCTGTCTCATCAGAATTTTCATCGTAGGTATCTTCTTCAGCTATGAATGACGTAAGAGTTTCTTTCCATATCAGGAAGGCTAAATTTAACTTTTTTATCTTTTTACTTGATAGTATTTTCCCAAATCAGTGGTTATTCCTTTTTTATCATGAACCGCTATCACACAACAAGGTTACTCTCTCTCTCTCTCTTTCTCTCTCTCTCTCTCTCTCTCTCTCTCTCTCTCTCTCTCTCTCTCCGTCCTGTAAACATTGTTTAGGATTTTCCTCTTACTAGGATGTAAACCGTGCCTCCACTTAGTGCATGCCTATCAGTGTAGATCAAGACCCTTCAGCACACTAGCTTTGATATGCTTTGATGCGTATCTCAGCGTCAACCCTTTTCACCATCTCTGCCTCCATTTGGGATTTTGACTCCTCTTGCTTGCATAATAGATCATGTTGAATATGAATACTACTTTGCTTTTCATTCTATTTATAAAGCCTGGGTCATTAGGTTTTGGGATTAAAGCAAGGGGGTCTTTGTGGTCATAAAACTGCTAAGGACATAAACCGAAAATAAGTCTTTTTGATGAAGAGGTCATATTCATTTTGATATTTATGTTTGTGTATATTTTTATTGTTTCTTTCTGTTCTTGTGTGCATGCTGTGATTGGCGGAGAGAACAATGTTAATGCCTTATTGTATCTAAAGATTCGAAGTAGGTTTTAGCTGCTAAGGGTGTATGTTAATTAGTGTACCAGGCCTCTCGTTAAGGGATTTATATTTAGACTTGACACTCATGCAAAACGCAGGTATAAATCTGCCGCCGTGGGCCGTAGTTCCTCACATCAAAAATACTGGGAAATTCATGAGGATTTCGTCGTACTTAAATTTTCTGTGCTGATGATCCTCATCACCCACCATGCGATTTAATGGTAAAAAATACCAGCGAAGAGTGAGCAATGAAGTTCTGAGACTTTCTAAGGTCTCCAGATGACGTGAATAAAATCTTTAGTTAAAAAACGCTTAAATTTGTCTGCTTGCTTCCATTTTACCAATTACACTATTTACTTGCCAATTATTCAGTTTATTTTGTATAAGGAGGAAGTAAGGGTGCAACATACAAATAGTGTTGAGATAAGTTTGTGAAGGGAGAATACGGTTTATGAAAAAATAATTTTGCCATATGGCATGTCGGATTTTTTTTTTTTTTTTTTTTTATGAAATGAGAAGTAGGCTACTCGCTTCATATGTTTTCAGTTTGTAATTGTAAAATTTCGTCAACTGCAACCAGTAAGATTGCAAGTCTAAAAAAAAAGCATACAGATATTTATCATATATTTTATTTTCTTGAATGCCATATGAAAAACGGACTTACAGTATGTGCTCTAGAACGTACAGGAGTGTGCCAGCATCAACGCCCAACTTCCGCCTCACAAAGTTGTTCACATCATCCGGTTTTAGCACAAATTTTCCCCTCACCATTGCTCATTAGCCATGCTAATCCTCTCTCTCTCTCTCTCTCTCTCTCTCTCTCTCTCTCTCTCTCTCTCTCTTACTCCGTAATACCAACCAAAATGTTTAGGTATCACCTCCCGTGTTTTTGAATCACACCGGCGGACTCAAAAACTTCCTTCATGCTACTTGTGAATTCATTCGAAAACTTGCTCGTTGATGAAAATGTAGGCA
Source organism: Macrobrachium rosenbergii (assembly GCF_040412425.1). NCBI lineage: Eukaryota > Metazoa > Arthropoda > Malacostraca > Decapoda > Palaemonidae > Macrobrachium > Macrobrachium rosenbergii. The sequence continues at coordinate 57,605,211 of NC_089763.1, forward strand.
AAGACGATTAAATTACATACGCGATGTTCTGTTAACTCAAGGACTGTATTGCTGTATACTTACGCTATGGATATTTTGTCGAATATTCTTCCCCCTGACAAATATATATTCGTTATTTGCAATTGCTGTATGTTCAGATAGCTTCTCAGTCACATTTAAATCAAAATTACTCAGGATTCAGCAGAAATTGTTGAATCATCAGCATTCTTTGTTTTTTTACTGATAAGGTAGTGCTTTTACATTTTCATAATCTCTCACACGTGCCTTCTATAACGACAAACTTGGTGTTCTAAATATAATGTATAATTTTGAAAATTGAGGCACGGAGTATACCAGAATAGATGTTTCATGGTTAGAACTTATGTAACCAAACTTTTCAACAATGCACACAAAATAGTGATAGCCATATGTGTATATATATATATATATATATATATATATATATATATATATATATATATATATATATATATATATATATATATATATATATTATATATATATACATAGATACCTACAAACCTCCTTTATATATATATATATATATATATATATATATATAATATATATATAATTATCACTATTTTTATGCATTCTTGAAAAGAGGTTTTTTAAAAGTGAATTAATTATATAAGTTCTAGTCCACCGTCCCGTGGGGTCGAACCAGAAACGGACATCTATTCACAGGTATAATCAATGAATCCTTAATTTTCAAAATTATATATAGTTATATTTAGAACGCATTATATATATATATATATATATATATATATATATATATATATATATATATATATATATATATATATATATATATATATATATATACAGTTATATATATATATATATATATATATATATACATATATATATATATATACAGCATTCTTGAAAAGTTTAATTATATAAGTTCTAAATGAAACATCTTATATAATCAAAATTATAAGTTATATTTAGAATATATATATATATATATATATATATATATATATATATATATATATATATATATATATATATATATATATATATATATATATATATATATATATATATATATATATATATATATATATATATATATACACACACACACACACACACACACACACACATACACAACCAGATAGGATAGTGCGACGGAAAAGTATAGTATGGACCATAGGAATGGACTAAAGATGAAGATACCAAGTATGTTTTCCTGGTAACACGCTTCCCTCGGCTTTTCTGGAAATTGCTTTAACATGAAATTAACATCCTCTGAGTTGTGTATATGCTTCATACAGACCCGGTCCATTGCTCACTAACGTTAAAAAAATCCGGGCAAGTTCTTGATCCCTTTGCATATTTGTTATTCAACTCTGGGTAAAAAGGACTTGCTTGGTTTTTTGAACAATTAGTTTTGTTTGTAATTTCGAGAGTTTTGAAACAACACTTCAGCTACCAGTTAGTAACATGAACTCTCGACGTCCATGACATGGATAAACCATGTGTGGATAAACCATCACCCCACATGGGTGGGGAGGGGGTACATTTCTTTCTCTTCATTAACTTACTGGGCATCACGAGGGATTCGATCTTTTTTCTGGCATATAGAAACCTAATAGCGTTTTCGATAAGTCATGACTGATAAAGTGCAGAAATATACTTACATGTTGTCATTAACAAGCAAATATTGCATCTCACTGAACTTACCTATTTTTCATCTTTTTCTTTGGCAATTGGTGACGAAATGAATAATTATAATAAAGAGCCAAGATGAAAATCTGTCCATCCCTGGAAAAAGTCCCTTCGGTATTTACGGATGTCTCCCAAGCTCTGAAGACTCGTTGCAAATCACGAGATCCACCTTTTGTCAAATGTTCGTCAAAATCGAGACAACATTTGACGCGATTCTCCTAAGCAAACAAATCTGCCCAAATCGTAGCCTCTTCCGACTTCAATGTCAGACGTCATTATGTTTTTTTATCATCGGTTTTTATGATGTGCATCTTTTCAGACCTGTTTCGTTGTTTACTTGATTGCTCCTTTCGCTAAGTAGCTGTGGATTGGTCTGTAACTAAGTGAGTAACGACTTTTCATTGCAAAGAGAACTGCAGTGCCAGTGTCATTGTCCCTTGGTGGATATGCAGACTCACCCTGACCTGTTCCGCTAGTGAATCAAAAGCTTCGGCCATCTCATGTGCGTCACAGCCTCTTCTGTGCATAAACACTTGTTTTCCTTTAGGAATGGCGTTGGGAATCTTTTCAGAGAGGGGGTGGGTGAGTTTTTTTTAACTGTGTGTAATAGCTGATGAGAATTGAAAACCAGACGGAGCAAATATTTTTAAAGTAAACGGAGTAAATTTCGAATATGGGCTTTTATGTAAAACCTCTCAATGCTCTTTAAACAGAGATTGGCTCTATAGAATCCGGACTACAACATATTGGAATTTCTGCCATGTGATTTATTTCCATTGGTGTAAAAAGTCTATATATCCCAATATTCATAGACTATAAAGCCAGGCGAACATAGGCTGGGTGGGACAGATAATCTGAAATATTATTTTCCAGGTTATAAGTTTTCCCTTTTCCTCGCGGTACTATCATGGCATGCCATACACTGGCCGCCATTAAGGGTTTTTATCCCTTAGGGGGGAAGACAAGGGAAGCAGCTCTCCTGAAAAAGATATCTGTAGGAGAAATTTCTATTCTGCAGGTCCTGTCTGTTTGTTTTTCCTGCTTTTGTCTTACGGAGGAATTTCAGAGGTGCATTTGGAAAGAATGCCTCATTCTCCGGCACAGGGATTGAGACGCAGGAAAAATGATGATAGATGCTTTGACCAACAATGGCAAATTTTTCTTATAATAGAAAAATAATCCCTATTGCGTGAGCCAAAGTCATTTAATCGGCGAACTTGTTTTGCTTTGGTGTGTTATCCGCTGGAATTATGATTGCTATTCCCATGCGGATAGCATATGTTACTGGGATCAGCCATGTCTGGATTAGGATGTTTTTGTGAAATATAATTTCATTTTTCTTGCTGCTCGGTTTGTTGTCGTTGTTGACGTCATTGTTAAATAGCTTTTGTTGTTGATGTTCTTAGCTAAGTTATTATTATTATTATTATTATTATTATTATTATTATTATTATTATTATTATTATTATTATTATTATTATTATCCCTCTTCCGTCTTTTGCTTTGGATGACTTCAACCATTTGGAATACAGAGCACGGACGTTTGAAATATAATAGGACTGTGATGAGGGAAACGTTGAGTGATTTTCTCATGAAAAAAAAATCTTTGTAGAAAACCCCACCGATTGATTTGTATGCATTCATATTTTTCGTTAGCATGCCCTGAGTTGAGCTGTACTAAGTTAAGTATACCTTAGTTTAACCAGACCACTGAGCTGATTAACAGCTCTCCTAGGGCTGGCCCGAAGGATTAGACTTATTTTACGTGGCTAAGAACTAATTGGTTACCAGCAACGGGACCTACAGCTTATTGTGGAATCCGAACCACATTATAGCGAGAAATGAATTTCTATCACCAGAAATGAATTCCTCTAATTCTTCATTAGCTGGCCGGAGAATCGAACGCTGGCCTAGGAGAGTTGTGCTGCCCCTTGATAATGAGATATCTTTACTTTCCATTATAATTATTGTTATTGCTATTATTGTTATGCAAAACAGAAAACCTTACTTCTGTCAAAGCTTAGGTAGATCTCTGCGGATGTTTCCTCTTCTTTTCGCTCTCTGGATTAGATTTAAAGGAGAATGATTTTTGAGTTTGGACTTATTATCATTATTTTGTTCAAAGTCAGTTTTGACATTCGTATTATTAGTAGTTGTAGAAATATTAATAGTATTTCATTATAGTGTTCATATCATATTAAGTAGAGGATTCCGAGCTTTAACATTTTGAAATGACCTCCTTCCATGTTCGTAAAGTGAAGATTTAATTTTCATCCGATTATTTAATATAATAGATTAGAAATTATTATATTTTGTAGCTAGACTCACATTTTCCTGCCCATTTTGACTTTTTAGCTTTTTGCAAAGTTTTCTTTAATATAGCTAAGTGCTGAATTGCTCAGTCAAATAATACACATTTCAGGGGATTGCAAAGAGTGAGATACAATGTTTGTCGCTTTCTTTTTTATTAAAGAATGAGAAAGGTCGGAAACGTAATTTATGTTCTTATATGTATCACATAAACTTTTGTATTGTTCTTGATTTATTTAATTTTCAATTGATAATTCATGGCTGGAAATGTTCGCGGTAAGAATTCCCGTTGCATCAAGTGGCAGGCTACGCAACACGACCACGAAGCTTCTCTGGAGATTCTTTTTTATCAATCTCCAATGGCCACTTGCTCTTCCTTTTCTTTCCTGAAAAAGTTAAGAGCTATGGAATATTGGAGGTTGTTCATATGGTAACAATAAAAGCTTAGGTTGATTTAAAAGCTGTAATCTGCTTACAAAAGATTACCTTCCTACGATCTGAACTCGTTTCTAAGATGCCATGTCTTCCTTTGGCATTTACCTTCTCGTAATCTGCTGTATGTAGGTTAGATTCATATTCTTTTCTAAAACCTTTTTCATGTATTTCTTACAATTGGCAGTTTCATTTATTTTCGTTCCTTCCCGGTGGGTAGCAAGACTCTGCCGCCACCTGCCAGGAACAACGAGTAACGCCTCATCCGGAATTAACACTACCACGCAATAAAAATCACACAGGATATGACCCCTAACACTAGAATTTTTGCTATTAGCAATGCTAAGAAAGGACAACACCTAAATGAACAAAGCAAATTCCACCATGAGTTCTTGAACTTGACAAAAGTCTGGTTAACGGCTTCCTAGTAACATGGTGCCAGGTAAACTATTATCCTTTGTAGCTTCCTTAATTCAGAAACACTGACTTTCTCTGAGGACCCTGATATCTGATTCCTTTCATAAAACAGTGAAGGTTATGAATTATAAAATTCAATGAATGGTGATTTGAAAACACCATTTCCCATCGTCGCACAAAGGTCATTTGTCAAGGACAGGAGGCAATAAAAATTATGTGCACTAGGTAATTATTCCTTATTGCTTCATCTTTTTGTGTCCTTGTTTGATGATACAGGAGGACAACACAATTTTAGACATTTGTTTCCGATTCGTTCAAATGTCTAACATTTCTCTCGTATAATTTTCAAGACGCATCCAAAGTCTTGGCATTTCTCTTTTACAGTATGTAGAAGAAAAAAAGAATAAAAGAAGAGGTTATAACAAGGAATAGTAGTTTAAAGCAAAGAAAATTACCGATTTGTTTTGTTTAAAGGCGAATGAATAGTAAAAAATGTCGGATCGTTCAGGAAGCGCAAGTGAAAATACGCTACCTCACAGATGTAATGACATCTAGTACGTAGGGGACAATTTCTCAACAAAAAAAAAAAGAATTATGACCAAAGATGAAAATAACTATAGTCGCAAGACAAAGTGGTACAATTGAATGAATGGTCTGACTATAGTAACTGTGAATTCCTATGTGACTCCTACTTTCTTATAGAGTGTCTGTCAGCTAGTCAGCTGTCATCAAAAGAAACTTCTCAGGCCCTCTTATATGCCATTAGAACTTTACTCCTCTCTCTCTCTCTCTCTCTCTCTCTCTCTCTCTCTCTCTCTCTCTCTCTCTCTCTCTCTCTCTCTCTCTCGTAAATTAAATTTTATATGTTGAACATAATATTTGGTGGTTCAGTCTTTTTGTGTGGTCCTCTCTTTGAGGCTTTTCTGGAACCTTAGATCTATTTGTATCCCAAGTCAAGAGGGATTATTTATCTTGGAGGATTTGTCAAAAGACGGATCTACTAATGATATCGAGAGCAGCTTGGTGTCATTTCTATGGGGCATATGTTGCCCTCCAAAAGCAAGAAAAAACAAAAGATTAAATTGTAAGAAAGGGAGAACAGAGTATCAGCCCTAACATTATGATTACTCTTATTCTTGATATATGCAAAAGTAGAATTATTATTACAGTGCCAAATAGCGCAGTTTTGGTGGCTAGCAAATATAGAAATTCATATGAAAATGAGGAAGTAGCATTTTGATTGGGTGTATGCAAGACTTGATGTTTTTCCCCATCCCCTCTACTAATAACTATGTCCAGCCCCTCTTGGCCTATAAAAGCCAGAGCGAAAAATTAAGTTTCCCGGCGTTAAATTAGGGTTCGCTGTTGGATGCTCCCTCTTACCCGTTCTCTCCTATGAAGCTTTGGTCCCGCATCTATTACGCAGTTTTATTTGTTTCGGTAACATACTTGTTTTAAATTAAATGATGAAAATAATTATGAATGCGACCGTTTGCCCGTGTATACGCACTCATCGGTGTAAGTACAGTCATACGCTATATATATATGTGTTTGTGTGTATGCACAAGCAAATATATATATATATAGATATACATATTGAAATCAGTGGCATTGATCGCAGATACTATCTTCTCAAGACTCTGAATCAGTCTATATTCTTCTTTTTCTCTTCTGGCAAGCTTTTTAGGAATAAGGAAAAATCATCTTGATTTTTCCATTCACTTTTTCTTTGTTCTAGTCGACGGACCGTTTCCCCACCTCACTTGGGAGGTTCATCAGGACTAGATTATAAATCGACATACACTGTGTTTATTACTGCATGCGTTAGTTTGATTTTCAAACCCAACGTCATTGGGTGCTGAATTTCTATTGGTGAGCGGGTTTCATTCTCTCGCTGGCCATCTGGGCATCAGCATAAGCATTCCTGGCACTTTGTGGGATGCACCCCATGCTAAGGTTTGCATCCAAGGGAATGGGAAAGGGTGTGATTCCTGTCCCTGGCTGATAACCTTAATTTGCTTTGTTGTAGGTTGTCTTGTGTTTTTTCACTTGTGCCTCCTTTCAGATTCTCTTAGATGTCCTGTGGTTTCCTTGAGAAAGGGAGAATGAAGTCTGTGTTCCTCTGCATATTTAACTCAGGCCGCTGTCGATTTATACTCACAACTTCTGCTGTTTGCAATCTGTGGAATCTGGCTTCTCTATTCACGATCTTTGTGCTTTCTGATAATTCTTCTAGTGTCAGCTTACGATCGTGGTTATCCATATAGTGTAGAAATATTGCCCCTTGGTTGTGGTGAGCTTGCAATCACTTACATTGAGTGGTAATGGTGCGACCTATGTAGCAATTGCTGAGGCCTTGACATGTCCCTTCGGTACATTTAAATTTATATACTATGTTGGTCGACTTCCACATCTCTCTATGGGAGGCCATGATATTTCACATTATGAGTGTACTTACTAGGTTCGGATAGCAGCAGACACGAAAGGAAATCCTCTCGTAAGGATTCATAGGTGTCGTACCGCTGTCAGTTATTCTC
>NC_089763.1:57617586-57620086 GCF_040412425.1 Macrobrachium rosenbergii
AAAACTGGACAGGATACACTAAAGGAATTTTGAATCACTTTTTTATTTAGTCGTAAGAGTTCTAGTATGTGCAACGACAAAGTTAGCGGTAATATACTAAGAATGAAACTAAAGAAAAACTTAATAGAATTTATTTATATATGTATATATATGTAGAGAGAGAGAGAGAGAGAGAGAGAGAGAGAGAGAGAGAGAGAGAGCACTGGACTAACTTAACCCCCAAGTCGTGGATTTTAGAGTAGGTCCTTGGGAGTTAAAGAACCGATGGTCGAGAAGGTCTGGCCAAGGTTTGCGAAAACCTTTGATTAGCGCAAAATAAAGGCAGATTCATAGATCGAACACTCTTATCCATGATAATAATGTTTGGAAACACCTTCAGCCACTTTACACGACTCATTTTAAGGGCAAACAAGAAATCGGGTAAAAGCTAAAGGTCAGAAATGTTCAGAAATGCTTAGATATTTAATCTTCTGCTGCACTGTGAATGATGTAAGACAGCATATACAAGCATTAAGGGCCACTTGTCCTTATAGTTAAACTTATTCGCGAGTCTAGTTCGAAGTCAACAGTCATTTTTTTCGCAAGTCTGCAGCAGATATTTCGCAGCTATATAGAAGAAATGAATAACATTTATAATTTGCACGATTATTCCTTTCAGTTACAGCCTACACTAACTGAACAGTCACAGCTTCCCCGACATTACATATTTCCACGGAAAAGAGGCTTTTTCTTTCACTCCTGCACAATATTTTTTCTAGCTCTCTCCAAATCATACGACGTCATTTGGGGCTTAAGTATATAACTACACAAGATCTGACTGCCAGTTAAACACATTGAAAAGAGATGATGTTCAGTACTCTCTCTCTCTCTCTCTCTCTCTCTCTCTCTCTCTCTCTCTCTCTCTCTCTCTCTCTCTCTCTCGTTTCTTTAAATATACCTGCAATTATTTTGTTTGAATAATACGTCTGTCTCTTTTTACAGGTATGACGTCAGTTTCTCATTCTCCAACTTGTAAGTAGACTTAGTTCCCTCATTTAGCGACTATTTTTGGCAGCACAAGTAATTCTTTATTAAAGGACATTTTCTCGCATATTTCTGATCTTACCTGGCGAGTTTTTGCCTTCAGTATGTACGCCCTAGCTAAGAAGCCTATCGACTGAAAAAAAGATGATTGCTCATTATTTGCTATTTTTTTCCTCCGTTATTTGGCAGACGATAATATCATATTTGACGCAACCTCAAGATCGCTTCTTGTCTGTAAATACGTGTCTTTTGTGTGTTTGTAATATCACTTACGACAGTAATTGAAACTCAGAAAGTCTGCAATAAAGAAGGCCTTATACAACTGCCTGACCAAGTTATACCACAATTATTTCTTCGATACGAAGAATGCTGACACTTGACAGTATCGAAAATGTGAATAAGAATTATTAATATTATAAAACGATAGAGTTTATTCCAGGTTGATGCCAAAGAATACTGAGTTGCCACTCACTCACATTGAACGCTCATTATTGTCCAGTGCATTCCCTGTTTCTTTATACAATGCCAACTCCGTAAATTCTGTTCACCACAACGCCAGTGCGTATATGGAAATAATTTTGTTCCGGGGAAAATATATTCTTGAACACTGAATCGGTATTTTATTTTACAATGGTTATGAATTATGCGTAATTCCTTGCGCGCATCTTGCTTAGTGGGGTCAACTAGAAATGCATTTTTTGACAAAAAATCTGGGTGCATTATTACCTAATAATGAAATTTAAAATGATTCAAACATCATTTCCTGAAGATTTATGTAGGATTTATTATTTTTAGTTTTATAATTTGGCTTGAGATCTAATAATACTCTATGTAGAATTTATAACTCCTAAGTTATTGGAAATAAGTATTGGAAAATTAACCTTTCACGCATTTCCATTAATGAATAATAACTCCCTATTTACTTTTCGGTCGAATGTGTTATTCTGTATTTTTGACCTTGTATCGGTTGGCTGGCTGCTTGAGTAGGAGGGAGTCTGTGGATGATCTCTGGGTGAACCATTTTATTTTTAACCTCACTCAAGAGGTCTGAAGTGATCCTGGTGTTGAGTATGCATTTATTCAGATCTCCGTTTTTCCTGTGTGTGTTTTTTTTTATTCTATTATCCGTTATTCAATGTTTATCATAATGTTCCTTGATATTTATCCTTTTACGTCTTTGATTATGCATTTGTTCCTCTTATTTTAAGAAATGTCACTTTGTAAATTGCACCTTAGAGAATATTTAGCCCCTCCTCTTGCACTCATGCTCTCTTCTCCGACTTGCTCTCCCCTGCCCACCCCCCCACCATCAAACAGCACCACCCCACCCATAAGTTTGTTGGTGCGGGATAACTTCCGCGACCTCCTGTAAGCCGCGACAGAACCATCATCGCCAAGCAGGCGTGATAATGGGAACAAATAGAAACATCCCTCTTAAGGTGTATTATCTTCAATGGCGTTCTTGAGTGAAATGTGC
>NC_089763.1:57622586-57700086 GCF_040412425.1 Macrobrachium rosenbergii
TGGCTGATTTAAGTAGATCTATCATAGTGATGATAATTTAGCATTACGTCGATGTAAAGCTATCAGTTAAATTTTTATAAACCAGTTTCGTTAATCCATGGAATTAGTGTCAGAAATATTCTTCACACCAGAAGAAGTTAAAGAACACAAAAAAGAGGTTGTTTAACGACAGAAAATGAACACAGTTAATCTCAAAGGAATTGAGATTTCTAGTCACGAGTTCGTCATAACGAGATGACACTTGGAATATCGAATATTTTTTAAGAGAAGTAAGTCGAAAACATGTGAAAATTACTGTGACTGTAATGCTGATGTAACTGAGATGACGATATGTATATTAAATGAAAAAGTCTTGGTTTTAAGAATTTTAAAGTAAGAAGCCTGAGTTCAGTACAATGAACAGTATAAAGAAAACAGGGACAGTAAGAACTGGAATATGATACCGGTTTCCTGTTTAATTTATTCAGTGAAGTTGAGGTTTCAGATGAGGAGCTAAGGCACGTAAAACTGGAAGATAAGCGGGTTGGAAGCTGCTTTTCTTCGTTGCAGGTTTCATCTGTAACTTAATAAGGCCGACGAGAAACATGAAGCAATTACAGGAAGTGCTAAAGCTTGGAAAGTTTCTAGGAATAATGTAACGGATGATAGTTATAACCTGTTATTGCAAATCCAGAACAAGGTTTACAGAGTAGTGAATGCATTGGTCAAATGAAAATGACAATAGCAATAAATATTTATATAAGAGACTGGATAAAGGGGAGAATTTAGAAGGACGAGTGAGTTTTAGATTGTCACGGAAGTCTTATGGGTTAAATGCGAGCAACAGCAAAAGGGTTTTATAAAGGAAAGTGGGACGGTTTGCCATAAGGACAAGGAATAGCGATGTAAATGTAAGATGTCTGAGACGAAAAGAATGGAACGTTCACTCAAAGAATAATGGAGAAATTGAACTGGACATGCGAAATGAAAGATATGACTGTGCGCGGGAGAGAATGTATGCCGCCACAGCTTTACAGAAAAAGGAGTTAAGCATTTCATGTATTAGAGGACGGAGAGCTATTAAATGAATATGTGGCTCAAGAGGGAATGGAGAGATGCTGAAAGAAAATTAAATGGCTCTGACACTTTTAAAAGCAATAATGACTCTGCGACTCTCAAGATGTCTAAGGATAGAAAGTATGAAAACAATATATAGATTCTAATATATACATATATATATATATATATATATATATATATATATATATATATATATATATATATATATATATATATATATATATATATATATATATATATATATATATATATATATATATATATATCAGCCCAAAATATATATACGATATATATATATATATATATATATTTTTATATATATATGAATAGAATCTACTGGTCCGTCACTTTTACCAGCACACATATGTGTAAGAGTAAATTGTGGCTATTCAATAAATTCACATATATATATATATATATAAAATATATATATATAAAACGAGCTACAAACGTCCTTTAATATGCCCATGAAGGGGAATTTTAGTTGATTGCCCACCGATGGTGAGGGATAACGGGTCTCATTCAGCTGCCTAACAAAATATATCTGAAAACGACAGGACGAGGAATCAGGATGGCTTTGAGGTATGCTCATCTCACCCGTCGAATGTACGTTGTGCGAGGCGATAGACTTTTATCCTGAATAACATCTCCCATCATCTCACCCGTAACTCAGGTGTTTTTGCGTTTGGAGGCGATATCCACCCACCTCTGCCATTATTTCCGAGGTAGAGTGAATTGGATATTAAGGTCTTTCTGGTTGTATATGAAACGATAAATAGACCTCCAAACTCAAACACCTGAGTTGTGAATATGGTAACGCGGGTTCGATTCTCGCGACCGCTATTCACGGTAACATATATGAAAATATATTATTTCCGAGGTAGAGTGAATTGATATTAAAGGAGGCTCTTCAATTTCTTCCGTCTGGATATTTTCGGCTTCGTAGTTACAAGCATATCCAAAAAGGACGTTTGTAGCTTTCTGGTTGTATATGAATATGAATCACATTGATGTATAAATAGTCATAATACATATACGTATAGACAAACGCACTGCACGTGGCAATTATGTCAACATGGCAGAGGTGGGGTGGATATCGCTCCAAACGCAAACACCTGAGTTCGGACGGGTGAGAAGAATTCGAGAAGTGTTAAGAGGGCATTGTGGCTATTAAATTAGAATCATATATATATATATATATATATATATATATATATATATATATATAACTCATTTTTGTGTAAATAGCAGTTTCATTTATCTCAACAGATGGCTCATCAATAATGCAATCACCCTCACACATAATGCGTCAATCATGTATATTTTGCATACATTCCATGTTTCTGTGACATAAAGGTTCTGCCCCGAACCTTTTGCAGAGGTCCAGCCGTACTCAACGTTTCACCTCATCCCTCATGTCATTATCCTCCATGGCATTTGTTACCAAATACCTGTAAAATCCTTCACTTCCATTCTTACGTCATGCTTGTTAACATTCATTAGTTCCCAAATGGCATTATCCCTCTTTACCGTCTTTATTATATACATTCTCCATTCCCCTTTTAAAAAAAATTCATAAAAGTCATAGTCTTTCACCAGTCTCTGCAGTACCCCATTTGTATATCATTAGATTGATACTGTATCATCTTTAAACATCAACTGCGCTTGACATGACTCGCCACGTCTCAAACCTCTCTTCCATTACATTTTCTCCTTTACTCTTCTATTTGAACTGAGAAACTTAAAATCCTGCATGAACTACCTTTTATATTATATCTTCTATAACCCTCTGAATTACATCTCAGACAGTTCTTTCATTCCATGCACATTTTCTTTTTATCCTCAAGATTTTCTCAAAACTGTTACATAGTGAACGAAACTTAAACTGCTTTTCACGTGTCAAAGCTTCCTTTCTCTGTTTTGCTGTCTCAATTAAAAGTCTGTCGTGCACATTGCCCGGTATATTCAGCAATTATTAGGCTACCATGAGATTATTAGTCACTCCCCTATCGCTTGTGCTCTAATACAAATGTACAATTACTTTTATGAACCTTGATGCTATAGCAAATCAAGACAGCTTTTTTCATCCCTGATAAGCTAACATCCTTCATGTGTAATCATGTCATATTTCACTTTTTAAATTGCCATCTGGACGTCTGCAACAAACAGTCTCCAGCCATTATAAATACTCGCACTATTTTCATCTTTTGTTATAAAAGCCATTTGCTCAACATTTTTCCTTTCTGTGGGTACTTCCTTGTGAGATTTTCCCCTCAAAATATTTGCTCACATTCACCCCAAAACATTTCAGTGACTCTCATGTCCACTCTCCCTCTCTATCTCCTTTTCTTCCTTTTCCATCTAAGGTACACCTATATATCAGTCTCCCTAAAATCTCACTTTGGACTTATTGCTTTATATGGATCTAGCACTCGAGTACTGCTGCTGCTACCTTTGTAGCCATGTACCGCCGAACTCCCCGTCAACGGTGGCCACTTCTTAATCATAACTTATTCGGTGCCCTTTATGTTCTCTCTGTTTCTTTCTTGCCAAACTCACCTGTCTATATTGCATAGATTTCTTCATCCTGAACCCTTCTTCTCCAATTGCAATTACCTTGTCATTTCAATTTTGCTTCAGTCAAGCAATGACCAACTTAATCTGCTGCAATTCATATTTTCATCTTTACAGACGTTTATTAACGATTCCATCTTTGTTGAACTAACGCCGCATGTTAAAATGCACTCTATCACCATTTTGTCACCCCCAAATATAATCTTTGATATATTTTTTTAACAATGAAACAATTCATTTCAAAACATTAAACATTTCTGCTGTTATTCTTTCTAGGTACTCAAGGAATGCCATTCATTTCTTGGTCACCTGAGAGTGCATTCAAATTAAACATACTGTACAGGGACATTTTCAAAGTTTATTAATAGGTTTCTCTATCATTATCCCGCATTTCAGTATGTTATACTTTATCAAATATTCCACAATCCTTTGGACTTTCTTAGAGTCAACACTGCTCTCACCTTACATCACCTTGGACCTGAAACCCTGTCCTTTTACTTTAGCTTTGCTAATGTCCATTACAGCTAGCTTTAAACTATATCTAAATCACCTTAAGAACTTTTTTAAATAGAGAAATTTAATATTGAAATGCATCTCAAATTAAAAGCAATATCAAACATTACTGAAATAATGAACCAAAAATGTCACGGAATCAAAGAGAAAGGGCTCTTAAAAACATCAAGGAAACATAGTTCGATGTTTTAGTGAGTTTATATTCTGGAATAACTGTTGACATCCCACAGCTGTCTGCTATTCAGCATTGCACCTTTGCGATGTGTATGCAAAACTACTTTTACGGTATATAGTATATATAATATGTGTACGTGTGTTTGTGAGAGAGAGAGCGTGAGTGTATGCATGTCAAAATATTTCCATAATGGTAGTGAATATTTATACTTGGTAATTGCTGTGCCAGATATGCCAGTGGCTTGGGCCACTAGCACATTATGTAAGTGGACTGATAAGTCCCAGCAAAGGGTTTTGGTCCCTTGGGGTTAGCCTCTTCATGAGATGCACACGAAAAGTCACCTGCGACTGACTCTAAATGTGGCGCACATAGGCTGAGGGGCAGCTAATATGGGTGGATGGGTTTCCTCCCGTGAGCTCTTGTAAGCTATTTTGAACCACAACAGAACCATTCTCATAAGAACTGCTACTGTGAACCTTTGCAAATAGCCAGGCTATTTGGATTTTGACCTTTTGTATTGCACTCTTATTGTATAAAAACAGAAAAGGAATGCCCTGTTTAATATTAGACTGTAAAGAGTGTCAGTACACGTTGCAGAGGAAATATATGGCTTGATTTCAGAAGCAGGAACCAGTAAAAGTAGTCAGTGTCTACCGCTCCTGTATTTCATATTCACATTATAAAGGCACAATGCTGAATAATATACGGCTGTGGGATGTCAGCAGGTATTCCGGAAGATAAACTCACAAAAACATCAAGAGTGGATGTTTCTTTGATATTTTTAAGAGCCCTTTCTACTTGATACCGGGACATTTTTGGTTCATTATTTCAGTAATGTTTGATATTGCTTTTAATTTGAAATATATTTCAATAATAAATTACTGTTGTAAATTTGTAATTGATGAAAAATTGGCAAAAATGCTATTATGCAGCAGGGAAGTTTGATGCAATGAAGATAATTGTCTCCAGATTTTCCCCCTTGAATAATTTTCATTATTCTATTGCTTGAAAATAAATAAAATGAAATTTGTTTGTGTAACGATATGATAAATGTTGCGTGAATTTTTTTTCTGTATTACCAGCAGTACTCATTATAGCACTTACTCGATAATTGGGTATTTAACTTTACTGATTTTTAGTCAAGTTAGTAAAACTGTCTTATTCATAGATGCTATTTTGATTGGTCCTTTTTCTATTTGTATTTAGATGTAATTTGTTGTTTTCCATATCAGTCAGCTGTATTCACTCCGTACTGTAATCTTTAAATGAGCAGCTATGCCATAACTATAAATATGAATGCGCTAGGTATTGTTTCATCATTTCCTGCAAGCTCTTGTTCCATTTAGACACGTGCACATTGCGACGCCTTCTACACACACATACATGCATACATACATACATACATACATATATATATATATATATATATATATATATATATATATATATATATATATATATATATATATATATATATATATATATACTCGTATATGACCTTTTCAGTCGAGAAACATGCCAAGTGCCATTTTTAAAATATAATAAATTAAATTAAAAATACTTTGACCCAGGATGGCGCTTGGCATGTTTTCGACTGATAACCTCATATATATATATATATATATATATATATATATATATATATATATATATATATATATATATATATATATATATATATATATATATATATATATATATATATATATATATATATATATATATATAGTTAGTATACCGATCATGATAGGGGAGGCGCCTTCCATTCCGTAATGCGGCTCAGGAAAGATAACATGGCAGACAAGAAGGAGTGGCCGTGCCCTCGATGCCACTTAAGAAACCAGATAGTGTAAATGATCTTTGAAGAAGCAGAGTCACAAGAGGAAGCCTTTGAAGATAATTCGAGTGTGGCAAGGTACACCAAGGGAGGTGATGGGAACGTATGGCGAATATGCCGCAAGAGGAAATAGTACACGACGACAGAACTTTTGTCCTTGAACAATTGGAACCTTTATTAGAGAGAGAAAGAGAGACAGATCTTATATATATACATACACGCACACACACACACACACACACACACACACATATATATATATATATATATATATATATATATATATATATATATATATATATGTATATATATATATATATACATATATACATATATATATACATGTATGGATATGTATGTGGATATTTGTGTGACTATATATACAGTATATATCTGCGTATGAGTGGGGATGTATGTAACACTCACCTACACACAAATCTAGTTGCAAAGGAGGAAATAGGTTCTCCTTTTATTATAGTTTCCTTATGCGACAGACCCCTTAGAGATTCTCTGAGACTCCGTGCATGTATTCAGCCATTATTATATTCTCTCTCTCTCTCTCTCTCTCTCTCTCTCTCTCTCTCTCTCTCTCTCTCTCTCTCTCTCTCTCTTACATGTTTTCAAAGAAACAGGTTACTTCGTACAGTGAGCGTTCGTCTCAAACCAAACAGACAAACAAAATTGTAAACGAACAGAACAGAAATTTGTAAGGCTGCATAAACTTTAGACCAACGAATGACCTTTAAAATCGCCTTACCTCCGCTCCCCCCCTTCCCCCTCCGCCTGCCTCCTTTCCACCTTTCCCTTTAAAAAGGAGCAGAAAAGAAAAGGAGAAAAGTTCAGTTTGAAAAGAAGGCGTAGTGGAATTTGACTAATGGTGGGAGATGCTTTTGAGAAAGAGGCGTGAGAGAAGAAAGGTGAACTCCCAAGAAAGGGGGAATGGGGAGTAAGAGGCTTTTTGATTGATGAAAAGAGGAGCGAAAGGAGATTTCGAAATGAGGATAAGGAAAGATTAAAAAAAAATGGAGAAGAATAAACAGGCTCTTAATTCTGGACATTCTTGTCTTGGTGGTGTTTGGTCTTTCCTTCTTCTGGTTTATCACTGCTGCTACTTCTGCTGAATACAAGAGAGAGAACTACAAGGACTCTTAATTACAGAAAGATTAGGGAACCTTTTATATATTTCACTATTTTTATTTCCTTTTCCTTATCTGATCGGTTTCAATTTAGCATTTGTTGTTGACAGCTCTGTAGTGCCTTCTCGATTGTTTATGTAAATATAATATATATATATATATATATATATATATATATATATATATATATATATATATATATATATATATATATATATATGCATACATACTTTTGATTTGTGTGTGCGTGCGTATAGGGAAGGTTTTGATTGAGACAGGAAGAGAAGTGTTATTTTAGGCACGAAATAGGTATGGATCAGATGTGTATTATGAATAGCGGGGAGAGATTTGGTGTAAACGTGGTTTTTATACAATGATGTTTTAGTCTCCTTTTCTGAATAATATTTCCATGACGGAAGTGATGGGGAATTCAGGGAAGGCCAGATGTAGGGGCAGGTATGGACCGTATGTAAGAAAAGAGAAGTTGTCGTGGATGACGTGCTATTGTTGATATTTGCAGATAATGCAGTGTTAGCTGATGATTGTCAAGAAAAGCTGTACGAAGGGTCTATTATCAGAATAGATAGAAATTGTATTTCATGTGGCATAAGAAGCTTATTAATGGATGATTATTATCGAGATTCGAGAAAGATGTAATAAAAAATATAGTAGTCTTGATAAGATAAATCAGAGTATCTGTATCGGTATGGTAAGGCTGGGAGAACTGAAGACGATAGATATGTAAGTGGAATGGAATATAAATTTTAGGCGAAAGACCCAGCGCTGGGACCTATGAAGTCATTCAGCGCTGAAAGGGAAAGTAAGATAAAAGGGTTTTGAAAGTGTAACAGGAGGAAAGCCTCGCAGTTACACTGTGAAATAAAGGTTAGGAAGTAACATAAAAGAAACAGAATATAAACGAAGGTACAGTAAAAGCTATAAAAGAGGTTGCAGCTAGGGGCCGTAGGGTCGCTGAAAGAACCTTCAGTTACGCCTAGAGTGCACCACGTGACGTGTGCTGACGACACTACCTCCTTACGGGGTAAGTCGATAGATGGTGAAAATTGTACAGATCGGAAGTTTTGAGAGGAGAGCCAGGGTAAGTCGATAGATGGTGAAAATTGTACAGATCGGAAGTTTTGAGAGGAGAGCCTTGGTATCTAGGAAGCGCTACATGGTGTATGGTGGAGTCCGTTAGAATGCGGTGTGGCTGTATTAGTTTGCGACGGATTTATCCTCTTGATAAGTTTTAAGGGAGGAAGAGGGCCTGTTTCCGTTGTGGCTACAGTGTTAAGCCTTCATGCTTTTGAAAATTGACGTTTTCATCAATTTCAGTCTGTTAGAATTAACCATATTGTATCTCCCTTGCCTTGATTTCATGCAGGCTCAGTACTGCACACCTTCATTCTACATTTGCTCAAATACAGTGTGTTACTGTAGTTTTTTTGCAATTTTTTTTTCATTTTTCCACATATTTATAGTCATAACGCTTGTTCGGGTTCACTTACAGATCATAACTAAATATTTTAGTATTGTCCTTAGATGAATAGTCACTATGTATGTTAAGACTGAATTTGTTAATGTAGCCTAATATAACACGTGCACCGTTGTACTAGTCGATAGCATTATTTCCTGTATGGAAATAATGTTAATTATGTCCATACAGAAAATTTTAATCTCTCTCTCTCTCTCTCTCTCTCTCTCTCTCTCTCTCTCTCTCTCTCTCTCTCTCTCTCATACGCGCACACACAGACTCATTTTCACAAAGTATGTTGTTATTACGCTTTTCTTTATGACAGGTAAGCAATTTTTTTTCATCCATGTTCATTTCAAGATAGAAAAGAGGACACATTTATTATATTTTTGTGGATTCATTTTATATTTATTATTTTTGAGAATGGATTTACCTTAGACATTCTACCTTACGGCTGAGCCGGAGTGCCGCAATCGGCATTCATAAGTTTAGCCTTGGCGGCGTGTGACCTGTATCCGAATAGGCCACGAAAGGTCATTGAGTTGTTGGATCTTTGGAGATTTAAGTTATCCGAAAGGCCAAGCGATGCTGCGCAGAATGGATGATTGTTCCAAGAGCTCCGGAGGGGTCGCAAATGGATGTGGTTTTGAATTGCTGCTCTGAAAAAGTCACTTGATATTTCCGTTAGAATATATTATTATAATATTTATCTCTGTGCACTGCAGTAAATATGGCTAAAGGACGGATGGTAGTTAATCAGGCACTGTCAGTACCTGTCTTAGTATCAATCTCTTCCTCATTCATGTATATATATATCTGTATATATATATGTATATATTATATATGTATTTATATATATATAACAACGAGATATCAAATATAAACAGTTTGATTCAAAATGTCTCAGGGCAATGGCAAAAGACCTTGCATTCCGTTGAGTCATTTTCTTCGTTGTCTTATAATATCTCTCTCTCTCTCTCTCTCTCTCTCTCTCTCTCTCTCTCTCTCTCTCTCTCTCTCTCTCTCTAATATCTCTCTCTCTCTCTCTCTCTCTCTCTCTCTCTCTCTCTCTCTCTATATATATATATATATATATATATATATATATATATATATATATATATATATATATATATATATATATATATATATATATATATATATATATATATATATATATATATATATATATATATATATATATATATATATATATATATATATATATATATATATATATATATATATATATATATATATATATATATATATATATATATATAATCCATAGAAACAACAAGTGTTTATTGCAGATGTATCAAATGGAAAATGAAACATAGGGATTCGAAAATTTCTTAAAAACTGAAGACGAATCTTGTTTCCTTTTCCTAAATACACACACACACATATATCATATATATATGTGTATATATATATATATATATATATATATATATATATATATATATATATATATATATATATATATATATGTGTGTGTGTGTGTGTGTGTGTGTGTGTGTGTGTATTATATATATGCATCTATGGAAAAGGAAACAAGATTCGTCTTCAGTTTATATATATATATATATATATATATATATATATATATATATATATATATATATATATATATATATATATATATATATATATAGATATATACATATATATATATAATATATATTTTATATATAGTTTGTTTTTGTGTTTGTGTGAGTAAGTCACACTTTTTGTATGCTGTTAGCAGAAACACTGTAATGTTGATAAGATACCAGGAGTACTAGAAGCTTGGGAAATTTAAAGCCTCAGTTATATTGATAGCAATGAATAGTTGCTATGAAGATTAAAATGACCAAATCCAAAAAGTGGTGATGTTCTCCAGGTATGTAGAACATTATTTTATGTTATTATAGGAAGAGAGTTTGGTGATGTACAGTAGAAGCATTTTAACTAATCAAAAGGAAGTAATTCAAATAATTCTAAAACAGAAGGAAGAAAATGATCTTCACATACATAGAAAGATAAGCTGGCTTATCATTGAGTATCCAACTTCCACCCATCATCTGTCAGCCTAGATATGACTGTATAATGAGTCTTAGGGGTTTTGAGTTTGTGTTAAGTTGCGTAAGTTGGCGAATGCAATGAAAACTGCGAAAGAGAAAATACATTCTATAAAAAAAGAGAGGCTGTCCTTAAGTTTGTAATTAATCCAAACAGCGACGAAGCTGAACTATTTAAGAAGGGAAGACGAGTGAGAAGGGGTTTTAGTTATGCCGTTGCCGTTGCATTTGCACAGTGAACTGTCGAGCATGAATTGTCTCTAGCAAATGATAAGGAAATTGCACATGATTATAATGTGTTAGCATTTGCAAGAAAGAGACAAGGAGTGAGATTGTAAAGGTTGGGATATAAAGAAAATGATAACGGTTATATTTTCATTATCTTCATCCGATAGAATAACAAACCGAACATGAAAATGTAAAATTCACAAACTAGTTTCCATTGTTGGAAATTATGCGAACAACGCTAGTGGAAATGCTGCTTTCTGCTTGAAGTAAGGATTTTGAATACCGTCACTTTGACCGTTGAGAGACTGACATTGCAAATGGCATTGCATCTGGAAAATAAAGTAAGTAAACTGAAAAGGTTTCCGAGTGAAACTTTGATGATAATAATGATGATGATATTCGTGTGCAGGTTGGGAGAGAGTAAAAAACGCTTATTTGTGTCAGTTTTAATGATTTGGGTAAGTCGCCAAATATTTAGAATTGATAAAATTTTACCTTCCTACTCTTTGCATGCTTATATTAATTTGCGCAACCATGAATAGAAGAATGCCAGTTATCTCGCTTAAAGTCTAGCAAACCAATAATATGCTTGAAAACAGGACGAAAAGAAGAAATAGCCGTATACATAATGCCGACGATTTCAAAATTATGTATAGTAAGGCTATAGAAAATGCTTATTAATCTGAAATTTCATGCACATTGATCTCCTAAAACCTGACGAAGGAAGGAACATAGAATGTAATTGCGAACGTACTTCAAAGCTGAGAAGGAAACATTTTTCTTCTTGGAATTAGTCTGAGCAAGTCATGGGCGTTGTGGTCTTGAAGAAGACAATCTTTGCCCTATTATCTCTCCCAAGTCATTTTAGCCATGCAAAGGAAATGCTAGTTCGGGAGAATTATGCTAACAGCCGCGTATGTCTATTAACTTTTTGTTTCTCTAACAGAAGAGCTTTGCTAGCTTCTTACATTCTGATTATTCGTCACAGTTATCAATATTGTTATCTTATTAAAACACTGCTATTTTACACAGTTAACCGTTAGTATCCTGTATCTACTCTTGGTCTGAATTGCATTGTTAACAGTTAACAAACTAGTTTTGTTAGTATTCGGTCAGTCGTTGTCTCTGTCTTTTAGCAATAATCGATTTTTTTCAAAGTCTTTTACCTCTAAGTTCTTTTGTAAAGGCCAGGATACCTTTTGCCTTTTTAACAATATGTTTTCTCATTTGAAATTATTAAAAAAGCAGTGAATGTAACCTTCCTCCCAGCGTTAACTCTCATGAACTTAGGGTTTCAACCTGAACATCCCTCATATTCCGAAACTAATTCCTTTTCCCACCCAAAAGTAAGATATTGGTTAGATAAAATTTCAAGAGAATTCCATTACAAACTTCTTGAGTTTCCAGAGCATTACCCAAATCAATGAAAATAAGCCATCATAGTTTTGGCTATGCGATCGACTAACTTCAAGTTAAGCCTCAAGAGCCCTAGACAATAATCTGGTTCAGGTTGGTTCAGGGAAGCCTTTGTCCACTTACTAGAGCATATATGACCATGAATTTAAAATCAGGCATTAGTTAAATTGGTCATCTGGCTTCGGAAATATAAAGCTCTCCTGAAAGCGAGTTTTGATGCACCACAGTGTATAGGCTACTATGATTGTGGTACTTACAGTACATGATTCAAAAAAGCTTATTTTTTGATGTTCTAATAACAATGTTCTTTGATGATCGGTGGATATCTTTGGATTGCTCCTGTCAGTGAAACCAGCATGATCTATTTCTTTCTTTACAAAGGAATTATGCACACATCTACTTCACCCTAAGGTTTTTTGAAGAAACAGTATAGGATTTAACTTTACCTACTCTTTTTCCGAACAAATTAATCTCCAATCAAAAACATTTGTCTTCAAAATAGAATTTTAGTAACATCCATGTAGACGATTATGAATATTTTTGTTTTATACTTACCATACTCAACTACACATACTGTGAATACACACTTATTTATAAATAATTAATCATATAATATATCATCACTGCGTCCTTTGCCATGTGATGCAAACGACCTTTCATAAAGTGGCAGAATCGGCAGAGGATTTATTAGCTAAACAAACGAAAGGATAGCCTTTTACCTTTTGGCAAGCGTCCAGAGTTGAAGCTGAGGAGACAAAGCACCCAACGCCTTCGCCCTATCATCCCACTGCCAATGATTTCAGATGCTTGATAGTGGATCAGCCTTCACCAAAAGAGGTGTAAAGCTACAAACCAATGATACTCATGCCATGAGCTTGCAGCCTTAGTTCACGTAATACCAGTTGAGCCAGCAGGACCTGATGCTCATAAACGGGCTGGGTTGCAATTCTCGAAAGTACATATATATATATATATATATATATATATATATATATATATATATATATATATATATATATATATATATATATATATATATATATGTATACATGTATATATTATACCAAGTACCTGGTTATTACTCAACTAGTCACAAAATCCAAAACTTACCTCACTTCAGCCAGATACCTGAACTCTCATAACAATAAAATTACGACTGAGCACTCTAAATGTAACAGTGATCCCTTAAAACTTACTAATCACTTGAAAAATCAAACTAAGTTTATCAAGATATGTGTGAGATATAAAATATACTAGAGGAAAAAGGCATCACTCCAACAAACAACTATAATTGTTTCCCGGATCTTAATTCACTTCAGCAAAACTAAAGGGAACAAAACTTGTTTATCACTTTTTGCCTTATGCACACACAAACACCCTATTCAGTGGTGGTCAACAAATAAAACACTGAATTTAAAAATTTTAAATACAAAAATTTATTTTTCACTTCAAAATTTATAATTAGAATTCACAATCTAAAAAATTTACCATTACTTGAAAACAACACAAGATTTAATTAATTCTTAAATAAGATTAATTCACAAAACTTTAATTTATCAAGAAATTATGTTAACTAAGCAAAATTTACACTATTAAAAATTACTCAAGATTTGAAGAGGAAATCTTAACAAATGAAAATCAAATCAAGTATGCAATGTTAAAGTACAAAAAATATATAAAATGCTAAGCAAATAAATGCTAAATCACCAACACAAAAATTGGGCAAAACTAAGACATTGCAAACACAAGAACACAAAAAAATGCACAAAACAAGAATACACAAAAATGCACAAAATTTTTATCAACAGTAATTTCAATAAAGCAAAATCTCTCTAATATATCTTATTTTACAATGGTAATGATAAGTAAAATCCACTTTACCTTACACAAGCTTATGGGAACCTTTGTAAAATTCACAAAAAACGTACTTTCTATGAGGTGCCTGTTGCACTTCTAATACACTTTTCCTATGATCAGATCTCAAAAAGGGAATATTTTTGCTAGTGACTACCAAAATTCATGTTATAAATTTTACTCTCTTTTGAAGGAGGAGAGAGAGAGAGAGAGAGAGAGAGAGAGAGAGAGAGAGAGAGAGAGAGAGAGAGAGAGAGAGAGAGAGACCAACCAAGTAACTCCTACAAGGTCTCTTACAACAATGAAAGCCTCCCAGATTCTACTATGAGAAGTAACCTATGTTGCCACTAAGACATTTTTGGGAAACACCCTGGGAATTTTGCCTGGAAAGAAAAAAAAAGGGAATTTTCCCCTTGGGAGGGAATTAACAAGAGAAATTTCCCTTAGGTCTGACAGGGCTCTTTAGCCTGTCATCACACATCTCTTTTAAATTGACAGGGGATTTCCTGTCTTAACACTTGTTCAAACAACAGGCTTTTGGGCCAATCAGTGTTATCTAAACCTGTCATCCCATATCTCTTTTAATGACAGCTTAAGTGGATTGGGCATGATCCTTCGAAAAAGAGGGGTTACCCTGGTTGAACACCTGACACATGGGTAAACATTAGCATACCAGCTGTGTAAACATGATCCTAACAGCAAAAATGTATTTTAGTTCTAAAATCACACAGTCAAACTAACCCTTTTAAGATCTGACACTTGGCACTTCAACAAACAGTATTACTATACAGAACACACGACAAATATAAGAGAAAATATACCAACATTTACAGAAAACATATTAAATTTTCAAAAATATACATATTGCAAGGCTATATCATTATATTCCTCCCCCCAGAAGATTAATTATCCCGGGTTTGAATCCAACAATTCGGAACAGGATAAATAATTGACAATCACATTGTTCTTTCCAAAAATGTTCTCTATCTGATACAGTCCAAAACGAGTAATGAAAGCTGACAGCAATTTAGCATCCTCATCTAAGGGAATTTGATAATATCCTTTCAACAATTCTATCTTGGAAACAAACTTGGCTTGCCCATTATCATCAAGTAATTGATCAATAAGAGGCAAGGGATAATTGTCAGCCACACCTATGGAATTCAGTTTCCTATAATCAATACACATCCTAAATGAGCCACCTGGTTTCTTCACTAACACACAAGGAGAACTGTAATGACTTGAACTGGGTTCTGCTAATCCATGCTGCAATAAATATTCAACTTCTTTTTTCGAAATGTCTCAGTGAAAAGGTGATACGTGGTAAGCTCTTTGTTTGAAAGGTTTTCCATCTTCTTTGATCTTTATCTCATGCTTTGTCAAGTCAGTACACCTAGGTACATCTGCAAAAATTTTCAGGGAAACTTTGAATCATTTCACTTAATTCCTTGCTTTGTTCAACACTCGGATGTTTTAGTTTGTTCTCCAAATTTTCCAGTATTGAAGAATTGTTCATCTTGTTTTCAGCTCCCAGTTCATAGCCATCATCATCCTCTGTAGATGAAGTTGTTTGGGCCATTGACACTGTTTCAGTTCTAGTCTCTGAGAAGTAAAGTTTCAAAAGATTCACATGTATCTTCCTCTGTCGTTTCTCCCTGGTGTTTCAGTCACATAAGTTCGATCACTTAACTTCTCTATTATCCTATAAGGACCTTGAAACTTATTGGTAATTGGAAATCTTTTCACTGGTAAGAACACTAGTTGCTGTCCAACACAAAAATTTCTTAGCTTAGTCTTAGCATCATATTTCCTTTTCATTTTCTCTTGATTTATTTTCAAATTTTCTAAAGAGAATTTTCTAATTTCTCTTAATCTTTTCATCAAGTTCTTCACATATTCTCCTTGGATTTCCTTTTGATTTACTTCCCATTTCTCTGCAAGAATCATCAATGGACCTCTCACGTCTCGACCAAAAATCATTTCATTTGGTGAACATCCCATGCTTTCTTAATAAGCATTCCTAACTTCAAATAACATCAAGGGTACACCAGCATCCCATTCTTTTCCTGATTCATTACAGTACTTTGTTAACATACTTTTCAAAGTCTGGTGGAACCTTTCCAAGGCTCCTTGAGTCTCTGGATGATAAGCAGCTGACAACTGTTGTTTCACTCCTGACAAGTTCATCACATCCTGGAATAATTTTGAAATAAAGTTCGCTCCTCTATCGCTTCGCACAATTTCTGGTAATCGAAACTTGGTTAAAAACTCCACCAACTTCTCAGCAATTACCTTTGCACTTATACTTCTTACAGGAATCGCCTCAGGATACCTTGTTACTGGACACATTAATGTTAAAAGATATTCATTTCCTTTCTTTGTTTTTGGAAGCGGTTGAACCACATCTATAATCACCTTGCTACAGGGTTCTCCTCTAATTTCTGTGGGTTGTAGGGGGGCTTGCTGAGTAGTTTCACTCGGTTTTCCAGCTATCTGGCTAGTGTGACACTCTCTACAAAACTTGCTAACATTCTTGTGAAGACCAGGCCAGAAAAAATACTTCATAATCTTCTCAACAGTCTTCCTGATTCCCATATGTCCAGACTCGTGCACTACTGCTACCACTTGCTTCCTCAATGAATATGGAATCAAAATTTTATGATATTTCCCCATTCAGCATTTCCTGGTATATCTGCAGGTCGATGCTCCCTCATTAGCAATCCTTCCTTTAGATAATAACAGGTAGGAGTTTGTTGCAGCTCTTCTTGATCAACAACTCTGAAGAACAAGTCAGCCAACGTTGTATCCTTCTTCCACAGTTCCATTAGCTTCTCTCTAGTCACTTGACCAACTTCAAGGGCTGAACTCTCAATATCCACTAACTCTGCTACTGTAGTTTCACTACTATCTTCAGGAACACTTTGACTACTCTGAGTCTCTTCAATAACAACAGGATCCTCTTCTTCTTGGGTAATCTCTTCATTACTAACACTAGGGGAACCTTCACTTTCCTGAAATAGCTCTTCTAAGCTCAAAGATCCTTCACTTGATCCTTCTGGTGCAGGTAAATCCTCAGTTTCTTCACTTGCAAATGTAGTTTTCTTCATACTCCTGGTAGTTACACAACTTGGAAACAGGTAGGGGTTTTTCTTCTCTAACTCTACTGTAGGGCTAATCCTCAATGGGTTGTCTGTCACTATAGGACAAGGAACAAAGGGTACACCACCAACTTCATTACCCAGTAAAACATGTACACCTTCAACAGCTAGTGAGTCCTTTACAGCAAAATCAATACTTCCTGTCACCAATTCACAGGACAGATGCAAGCAGTATATAGGAGTTACTTCCTCTCCTCCTATACCCTTCAAAAAGAAATGAATCTCCGGTGAGATTCTTCTCCAACTGTGGGTGAGCACCACGAACTACCACACTATAGTTACTCCCTGTATCATGTAATACCTTGAATGGTACCTGCACACTCCCTCCTTGAGTTGTTAGCATACCTTCATAGATATATGGCTTAAAAGCCTCCAAACTGCTCAGACACTCACTGCTTGAGGTTACATTTCCACTGGTTGCTAAACACTCTGCTTGTCTAGTCTCAGTATTCAGTGTGGGGAATACTTGCTTCACCTGGTTACCTTCAACCACTTGACCAACTGGCTTGGTCTGCTGTTGCGTCTGATAACAATCTCAACTGTAGTGTCCTACTCTTCCACACTTGTACCAGACAACAGTAGTCTTCTGTATCTGTCTTGAGAAACTAGATGATGAGGATTTAACATCGATTGCTGAGGGGTATTTCCTGCCTTTGTAATGGCATAGCCACTAGAAGGGTTCCTAGTATCAATGTTCCTAAAATTCGAATGAGACCTATAACCTGTGAGGTGTTGGTTCTGGTACTTGACATTATAATTCCTTTTGCTACTGATTATATTGTAGTCCTCGCTCAGTGTACCAGCTTTATCAAGTTTCTTAACCTCTCTCTCTCTTAAATAACCTCTTAAGTGTTCAGGAATTCCTCTAAGATATTGCTCTAGGACTACTAACTCCTCAAGTTCGTCCATTGATTTAACTTTAGCAGCCTCCAACCATCTTTTGAAACATCATCTTACCTTGTAGGCATAATCCAAGAAAGTCATCTTGTCATCCTTTCTCAAAGATCTGAATCTTTCATTGTAATATTCAGGGGTCATCTGGTAAACTTGTAGCACATTGTGTTTCAGTACACTGTACTCTTTACACTGATCATCTGATAAGGCTAAATAGGCACTTCTTCCTTTACCAATGAGAACACTCTGCAACAACACTGTCTATTTATATTCTGGCCATCCCATACCCAAAGCCACTTTTTCAAAGTGCTCAAAAAACTCATCTGGAGCTTCTTCTGTAAACTTTAGAATTAACTTCTCCACTCTTACTACATCAAACATAGGGTCTGAGTTACCTTGGATATGGTTATATGGTGCTGCGGGTAATGTGGACCGAGCTTTGATTAACCCCATCTCCGTTTCATGCCTTGCTCTTTCTCTGGCTTCTTTTTCTCTTTCAGCCGGCATCCTCAGCCTAATCAGATTTTCTTCTGATTCTAGCATCTTCAGCCTAATAAAATTTTCTTCTGCTTCTAAATGTATAAGCTCTGCTCCTGCATCACTGTTCTCTTTCTTTTGTTCTTGCTTATATGTAAACTCTATTTCAGCTGCTGTCAACAATTCTTGTTCCTCATTTAACTCTTTGTCTACTTTACCAGAGTCCATCAATGCTTGAATTGCAATACATTTGATTTCTGCCTCAATCATACCACTAGTCACGTTACACCCACATGCCACTGCTAAAGCAGTCCACTGTGCCTTAGTCAGGTTGGATTCAGATAAATCTTTGATGGATGGAGTTGCTGAAAACTTCTGAACTTCGAACAGAGCCATTTTCTCTAAGTTACTCAACTAAATAATTTACAACACGATTCAAAACAACTGTATGGTCACTCTCCTATCAAAATATATTCCTAACACCACCAGCATAAACCATAAACCAGAGTGATATTTTGTTTTGTTCTCCCGGGACTGGGCACCAAATAATATTGCCACGATGTGTACCAGGTACCTGGTTATTACTCAACTAGTCACAAAATCCAAAATCTACCTCACTTCAGCCAGATACCTGAACCCTCATATTAATAAAATTATGACTGCACACTCTAAAGGTAACAGTGATATCTTAAAACTTACTTATCAC
Organism: Macrobrachium rosenbergii; assembly: GCF_040412425.1. Lineage (NCBI taxonomy): Eukaryota > Metazoa > Arthropoda > Malacostraca > Decapoda > Palaemonidae > Macrobrachium > Macrobrachium rosenbergii. The sequence continues at coordinate 57,642,151 of NC_089763.1, forward strand.
TTGAAAAATTAAACTAAGTTTATCAAGATATGTGTGAGGTATTAAATATACTAGAGGAAAAAGGCATCACTCCATCAAACAACTACAATTGTTTCCCTGGTCTTAATTCACTTCAGTAAAACTAAAGGGAACAAAACATATTTAACACTTTGCCTTATGCACACACAAACACCCTATTCACTGGTGGTCAACAAATGAAACACTGTGTTTAAACACCTAAAAAAACCCAATAATCTTTAAAAATTGATTTGCTGAAAAAATTCTGGTTTATATTATAGGGTTCAAGAATGTGTCCACGAAAAATGAAACATTTCTCTAGTTATGGCCTAAAATGTAACAATAACTATATACCCATAAAACACCAGTGGCGCAAATGATTTAGTCTGGTATAGTTTTTGATATATAAAAAACTTCCTTTGAAATGAAATGTATAATTTAATATCCTACTCGGCACCTTTTTAGTTATTCCTATGAATCATACCATGACGAAGTCACTCAGGCCGAGAGTTGCCTATAAACTTCAAGCTAGAAGGACACGTTTTTCATGCTTTCATCAGCCTTGACTGAACTCTGTATTTTCTGCGGTGTTTTTGTTTTTCACCGTGCCTAAAAGGTCTCAAGTTCACTTCATGCTTCTAGAATGGAAAAAAGTGGAAAAGTCCACTTGAGAAGTAGAAGAAAGAGTTCAAGAAATTAGTAGAGGGAATGGATTTAGAGAGAAGAGCTGTCACCCATCAAAATTTGAGGCAGCGATCTCTGCTGACCAAGACCAACCACATCCACCCCTAAACGCCTTTTTATTTGTTCGTCACTACCAAAGGGCAAAGATATTTTAGAAAAAACAAACAGGCTGATATTATAGACGATCCTGAAAATAAAATGATCATAATAAGTGAAGCAAGACTTGATGAATTACTTGAATCACGAATCCCTAATTGTGAATGTAAAGTAATTCCCAGGATCCATTTGGCAAGGGATGGATTCGAGACACTAATAAAAAAGTGTAGGCAACTATGATACCCTAGAGTAATACCTTGCAGCAAGATCAGACAGGGGGGGACCAGGAACCTAAAATTTATAAGAATGTGTCTTAGGCACATAAATAATCAATTAATATTCTTATTTATAATCATTTTGCATTAATTAATACCCAAAAATAAAAATTAAAACCATAGAATTAATTGTAACACAGTCTTTGAAGTCCCTTTTACTTTTTTTATGTAACTAAAACTTTGAAGGCCCGTTTCTCAAAACATAAGTTTTTCGCCTTTAAAATGCATCTCTCCCTTAGTATTGGACCAATCTAAATGAAATTTTAAATATAACATGGGGAAACATGGTAGATTAAAACAAAGCCTTGGGGATTTTTAATATTTTGAGTTTCTGATTTTTGGCAATTTTTTTTCTGTAATTTTTTCTGGGAAAATTTCATTAAAAAAAAAAATCAAATCTCGAAAAATAGTTGAAAATCAAAAATCCCTGGCTTTGTATCGAAGGTCCATATGTTTTTTACGTGGTTCAAATCTCATCCCTTAAAACCAAAAAGCACAGGAGGAGATGCATTTTGAAAATGGCCATTTTGGCCGAAAAATGCTCTGGCGTCACAAAACCTAAGGTCACTGAACAAAATTTTTTCCCCAGAAGTTCCACACAATATCCTTTAACAAACTGCCGATCCTTAAACATTTTAAAATAAAAAAATTATTTTTAACTTCAAAATTTATAATTAGAATTAACAATCTGAAATATTTACCATTACTTGAAAACAACACAAGGTTTAATTAATTCTTAAACAAGATTAATTCACAAAACTTTAATTTATCAAGAAATTATGTTAACTAAGCAGAATTTACACTATTAAGAATTACTCAAGATTTGAAAAGGAAATCTTAACAAATGAAAATCAAATCAAGTATGCAATGTTAAAGTATCAAAAACATATAAAATGCTAAGCAAATAAATGTTAAATCACCAACACAAAAATTGGGCAAAACTAAGACATTGCAAACACAAGAACACAAAAAATGCACAAAACAAGAACACACAAAAATGCACAAAAGATTTATCAACAATAATTTCAATAAGGCAAAATCTCCCTAATATATCTTATTTTACCATGGTAATAATAAGTAAAATCCACTTTACCTTACACAAGCTTATGGGAACCTTTGTAAAATTCACAAAAACACACTTCTAATACACTTTTCCTATGATCAGATCTCAAAAAGGGAATATTTTTACTAGTGACCACCAAAATTCATGTTATAGATTTTGCTCTCTTTTGAAGGAAGAGAGGGATAAGAGAGAGAGAGAGAGACCAACCAAGTAACTCCTACAAGGTCTCTTACAACAATGAAAGCCTCCCAGATTCTACTATGAGAAGTAATCTATGTTGCCACTAAGACTTTTTGGGAAATGCCCCGGGAATTTTCCCTGGAAAGGAAAAAATAACAAGGGAATTTTCCCTTAGGTCTGAGAGGGCTCTTTAGCCTGTCATCACACATCTCTTTTAAATTGACAGGGGATTTCCTGTCTTAACACTTGTTCAAACACAGGCTTTTGGGTCAACCAGTGTTATCTAAACCTGTCATCCCATATCTCTTTTAATGACAGCTTAAGTGGATTGGGCAAGACCCTTCGAAAATGAGGGGGTTACCCTAGCTGAACACCTGACACGTGGGTAAACATTAGCCTACCAGCTGTGTAAACATGATCCTAACAGCAAAAATGTATTTTATTTCTAAAAGCACACAGTCAACTAACCCTTTTAACATCTGACACTTGGCATTTCAACAAACAGTATTACTATACACAACACATGACAAATATAAGAGAAAATATACCAACAATTACAGAAAACATATTAAATTTTCAAAAATATACATATTGCAAGGCTATATCATTATATTCCGACCTCATGGAACATGTTTCACAGGAATAAATTTCTGACTCACATTAATGTGAGTCAGAAACATACATACATACATACATACTTACATTATATATATGTATATATAATATATACACACATATATATATATATATATATATATATATATATATATATATATATATATATATATATATATATATATATATATATATATATATAGATCAGTTCACACGTGATGTGACATATGATAGATTCCCATTCAATCAAAAATTTTTTCGGCATTGTTTTTACATTGACTTTGGCACTCATGTGTAACCTTAAAAATAGTTGGAAATTTAATCTGTTTGACCAAAATTAAATTATATTTATGGCAGTAATTATTTCAAGATGAAATCTGATTATTTATATATATATATATATATATATATATATATATATATATATATATATATATATATATATATTTATTTATATTTACAGTATATATATACATATATATACACATATGCATGTATACATACATACATAACTATGAATAATGTGAGGTAAGTCTTTTACATGGTAACTGATAAGCACTGAACCTAGAGTAATCAAGTGACCTAGAATTAGTGCTAGAAACAACACTAGGTGCAAAAAGGGAGTATTTCTGGCCTTCAAAACTTTTCTTCATTCCGTGAATATTGTTCTTTTTAGTACCCAGCCACTTCCACTGCGGTCCAAAGTCTTGCAGACCAGTATATGTTTCTGTGAGTGGGCCTTGTAACTCGGAACCAACTGAAAGAAATGGGCCTTTGTAGTCGTTAAGTAGCATCCAAGTTAGAACCTTTAAGTGACTGCACACTCAGTTCAGAAAAATTTTATTTCCTTCTCAGAAAAGTATAGATATGTATGTAGCTTCAGGGCCTTTCTTCAGTCCTGTGCATTTTGATTTATTGCCATCATGCAATATCCATTGAAATGAATGATTTGTCAAATGCCAGTTCATAATTCAGTTCATTATTCAGTTTTAAAGTCCTTTGACCAATAAGATATTAAATTTGTGAATGAGAAATATTAGTGAGAGATTTGTTTGCGATGGTCATTTATCAGCACTGAACCAATACACCTACATGAGTTCATACAGTAAAAAGAACGCAAAGAATTCAGTCACCAGAAGACGAAATTTCACCTTCCCTCTCTTGTTATTTACTGTACATTTTTCTGCTCCTATCGACAAAAAAATTCCATGGTAATGAAAAACTTCGTATGCTAGCACTTATTTCAATCCAAAATCAGGTTTACAACTAACAGATTGGTAGGGGATTTTTTTTCTGGTCGTCAAACAGTATTAATTCTGTAACAGCTACCTGATCCCGATAACTCGCCTGAGTGATGTTCGCATACACATTGTTGTATATGCATATGAAAAGTAATACGGAACCATTTTTCCATGACCATTAGTGAACTTTACCATTCCAGAGAATAATTCGATTTTCATTATGAACATTAAAAAATTACTGCATTTTTGACGGAGACTCGATAGTTTTTAATCCCGAAAAATAAAAGGGCCTGATACTTATTTCAAGTTCACTGATCCTTGTATAGCGTCAATTTCAAATCTATGAAAAACCTTTAGAAGTCTTGGTCTATTTCGTGAGACCTCTGTTGTAACCTTGTCTCCGAAAACCCAGGAAACTGGAATTAAACGTAACTGAAGACCGCCTTTTGGCGGATATTCCCCGAGGCCTTAAGATGATATACGATTGAAAATTGATGGTCAAATGAAATTATGTAATTTATATATTTAGAGACATCCATTGACAATTTTTGAGGGAGTTTTTTTCAGTCTTTGTGACTTCGTTATGTGGAGAATAGGTTAGCATCATGAACATTTTTCTCAAGTAATCAGGAGACCCAGGAGTACTGCCCCTGTTAAATTTTATGATCTAATGAAAAAGTCTAATTAAAATCTATTGCAGAGTATTTATTTAAATCTATTCAGTTATAAGAACGTTTCACTTTTGATCAACTTTAACACTTGAATTTCTTCTATTACGTCACGTAGTCAAGTATTAAGCTTCAATAGTAGTGCCATTTACCTAAATAAAAGTAGATATGACTGAAAACGGCAAATTGTAAGAAAAATTCACTTGTGATCCTCGTGAAATATTTACCGTATTGTTAAATTTAGATAAATTTCCAGACTTTTGGGCTACTAAAAAAAATAGGATGGTTCCGTTTGGTGCTTTTTAGTGAGTACATCACATTTATCTTTGCAAACTGAACAAAATGCCACCATGATTATTTGCACAGAAAAAAATGCGAACGGATTCCGCTTCTTCATCTGAAGCGAATATTGTCATCAAGTAACAATAACATGAGAAGCAAATAACAACCATTATCATAGAGAGAATAAAAATTCCGCAATTACCGGTCACAGCCACAACTACTGAGATGTTCACGGGCATTCATAGTATGACGTCACATCTCGGATCAAAGATGATCGTACCCCATGAGAAACGATCTGCAAGTTAGCCAGCCCTGACATTACGCATTCGCAGAGAGTGCCTGAAAATTCATAAATGGCGCTAATGAAAGTAATTAACAGCCCTGCTTAGTAACCTGCTGGTCTTTATAAAAGTATTACTTTCAAGGTCAACTCTTCTTGCAGCATGTGGTAGCAATCACTCTTTCACTGAAAGCGGTTTCATTCAGTGTTATTTGACGCCGTTGGCATCCAGGTTCATTCGGGTTTTTTTTTCAGCATTTTTTCAGGAAAGATAATGTTCGTAGCGTGTGGCTTAGGATATACATAAATGGGGATTCTGTGTTTGACGGTGGGATCAGCTTTTTAATACTCTCTCTCTCTCTCTCTCTCTCTCTCTCTCTCTGTTCAACTCAGAAAAATTTAAAAGGCTGAAATGTCAGAAATAAGGAAAGTCTTTTACACTTGCATGGTGTGCGTTCACCGGACATTGTAAAATTATATGTTCTTGTTTTATGCTAAGGTTCTGTTGTTGAAGTAAAGACATAGTATATCTCTAGTTTGGTCTTGCTGTATATCTTTTCGGGAAATTACCATATGGCGAGTTTGCCCCCCTCTGTTCCTGTATGTTTGTACAGCGAGAAATGTGTTTACGCCGAGTAAAAACAGGAAGAGCAAGTTGGTCCTTTACGTCGCTTATATTTTAGGAGTATCCGATACAACACGAGAGTTCTTTTGAGATCAAGTTACACTCATGTTCAGACGCTACACTCTCAAGATGAACTGAATTGGGTCTCCCAAGAGGAGACATTATTGGATAACATTTTTCATCCTGTTTGAGGCGAAACATCATGAGACAAACACGTAGTGTAGTTAGTGCCCACAGGTTGAATTACTCGGCTGAGTAACCCCTAATGAGATGTTGACTTCAGAGTCTTTCTCTAAAGGACCTCTGTTGATATACAATTTGTATTCGATAAAGATTTTTAGTGAACAAAAAAACTATTCGGTATAAGGTCGACTGACCTTATATGAAGAGACAAAAGGATATCAGCCGAAACAATTTGCGTTGCATAAATAAGTCATCTTAGTTCGAATGACAAGGATAATATAGTTGCTGCATCAACACGAACAGCAACGACAACAGTAATAATCATTAGAAAAGTAGGTTTTATAAAATTAACATAGATATCAGTATCTACAATATCATATCTAAGATATATTTTAGAACTGCTGAAGCCATTCCAGTAACTGCATAAATTTTCAGGGATAATTACTGTGAATAAATGAACTTTGTTTTGCCTTTAAAATGTTAACCATAATTAAACTATTGGACAGATGGAAATCTCCTGCCCAAACTGTACTAGAAGTCAGCTTCAGAGAAGTTGACTGGTGCCGGCCACTGAGTAGGTGGCACTATGGAGCTTTTGTCCCTCATCATGGTCTTTGACATTGCTGAAGTTACTCAGAGTCATAGCCTAGATAAGAATAACAATGATACAATGAGGAACGCTAATATAACTCCGTACTGAAGTGTGAAGTGTGAAATTTAAAAGATCATGTGTCAGGTTACTGAAGTAACCTCTGTGCATGGCGAAAGAATAAATGCTTTCAAATGCTGATTTAGCTGTGTAATTGTAGAGATAAATTAGTATGCATTTCTTCACTTAACGCAAATTCATGAACTGTTACGTAGCAAAGATGTGTCGCAGTTATTTAGGTTTTCGAATCTTTTGAGCCAATCCTTTGATTGAACCTCCAACAACCCAAATCCATTTACAAAATAGTGATCAAGAATGTGCCAAAGAATATCAGTCTTACATACAATTACTTGGTGACCCAATTTAACATTCATCAGTTCATCGAATCTAAGTCCTTTTTCCCCTTATGCATTACCAGCTTGCATTGCAACACATTATAGCACACATTATTCATCACCTTGTAGCCTCTTTCATCTATCTTTGCGTTGAAGCATCTTACACCAGAGTATTTTCTTATACATGCATTCATAAATTCATATATACTGTGTGTGTATATATATATTTATATATATATATATATATATATATATATGTGTATGTATATGTATAACTGAATCACGAAAATATGGAACGTGATGAATATATAAATAAAGATAAAATCCATAGGAAACGGAAAACTATAGTGCTATATATATATCGACACTATATCCCTTATATAGCAGACTGATAGAAATATAAAAAAAACCCTATCCATAATGGGGTTAATGTTGTGTTTACTGCTTTCGTATCAGAATCCTTAAGTGAGGGAACTCAATTAGATTTGACCTGCATTCCATTAAAGATCTTTTTATTCAGTGTCTCCTTCGTTGATCAATTCTTGTACAGAGAATCCTTCCCTATTCATGGAAGTCTCTATGGCAGATGTGTTAATAACCATTGTGTCTTCTCGATAGCCAATCATCGAAAAAAGGATCAAGATCGTTGTCAGCCCTCTACTGCACTCATATTTCCATCTCTCATATTTTCGCTACTTTCCGCGCGTGAGCTCTTCTGTTGTTGTTTCATTTAGGTTTGTTATACTCTTCTCCAGTTTCGCTATGTTTGTTTTATTTCGTTTTGCTTTCTCGTTTATTCCTTCTCGAGTGATAACTCGATCCTACAGATGGTGTGTGACATTTTGTGCAAGGCTGAGTGTTATGGATTGTTGGGGGGATGAGCAACACGCCCTAAAAATAAATTACTGGTGTTAAGAGTCTTCTGTTTCTCTCCGGGAGATATTTTGTGGTGTGTCTTGCTCGGCTGCTACGAAGTTCCGTGTTTTAGCTTTCTATTTAGGTCCTGGAGAGAGGGGGGAGGTAAGGACTACAGAATGCGTGCATAGAGAGAGAGAGACAGACAGACAGACAGAGAGAGAGAGAGAGAGAGAGAGGGGGGGGGATGTGCTTGAGGGGAATATGCATGAACATGATCAAGAAAATGAAACAGCGCTCTATTTCATAATGATGATGGTAGTGAAGCTAAACACTGGCATTATATATTAGAAAGGGTTGTAACCCCTGAACGATGCTGTTTACATGTGAGATAATTTATTTTGCCGTTTGGCAGAGTTCAGCCTCCAATTAGGGCTAATTATACACTGCTTGACTCTGAAACTGCACCTTGTCACAATAAATTGTTAGTTAACATTAGTAGCTAATGAATAATAAATTTACAAGATTTTACAGATAAATTGCTGGTGCCATGCGAGTTAGGATTGGCTCTCCGCCGCGAATGGCAATTAAAAGTTAGGGAAAATGGATGCGTGTGTATTTTTTATCGTTAATTGTGATTTATTGCGCGTCTGCATTTGTTTAAGCAAATGATTCATTGCCTTTGGGTAGTCGGGCTAAACATGGCCTATATCATTACATCGTGCATACGTCGCGAGGAATTCGCAGAAGGGAAGATGTGAGATATTTCATTCCCAAAATGTCGCTCGACGGTGCCTTTGTGACCAAATCGCCGTTGTTGCGAGAAAACAAATAAAGTCTGGTCTGGGCAGGGCGGCATCCATCACTTATCTCCTTCGAGTCAGAGCCTCTCGAGACCTCTCCGGCGATTCAACGCTTTCTTCTCTTCTATCTTAAAATTACATTTTAATTGACACAAAATATTCTATGTAACATTACAACATGGCAACATATTTAAGTGATTAGTGAAATATTTCCCTCTACTAGAAAACCTTGGAATGTTAAGAATGCATTCATAAAATGTAATTGAAAGTTCTTGAGATTTGATTCGAACAATAATGAACTGCGTTCGAGTTGAACTAAGCTTCGAAAAGGCGATAGTTAAGCTTCGGGAGACTTACTCTGACATTACATTGCATTTACATTCCCAACCCCTCCCTCTCCCCCTCCCCCTCCTACCCACCTGCTTCCAATACCTTTGCGAACTTTCCTTGTGATTTTGTTTTTGTCAGAAAAATAAGTTATTCTTCAGTTTAATTGTATTGAATTCATTAGGATTGTCTCGTGTAATCTTGGTTCTTGTAATCTGGACACAAGTTCATTTTGCTAACATATACATATACATTTGGGTGTTTGTGTAATGTTGCTTGTTAGTGGGAGCGGATGTGTGTGTGTATGTATTTATATTATTACTAGGCAGGCTGCACCAAATTTAGGACAGCAGAATGCCTTAAAGACCAAGAACCCTAACAGGGTAAGCAGCTCTGTACAAAAAGGAAAAAAAATTGGCATGTAAAATATTAACTATAACAAGAATAACAAATAACGAAAAAGATAAAACAGTCACTATAAACTACAAAATGATACATATATGAGTTTCCTCAAAAAAGGAAAGAAAAGTATTTGCATCGATAGACTCTAAAAGGTTCAACGAGGCAACTACATAACTAGGAAGATCATCATGTTCATATATATTTGCATACACACACACATACACACAAACACATGCACACACACACACACACACACACACACACACACACATATATATATATATATATATATATATATATATATATATATATATATATATATATATATATATATATATATATATATATATATATATATATATATATATATATATATATATATATATATATATATATATATATATTTGATTTTAAATTACGAAAAGGTAAAAACGTTATGAGTATATGAACAGAGTTACAGCCGCGAAGGAAAAGATAAACAATTGAGATGCTAAGCACTTTCGTCTTATTACCAAGACATGGTCACAGCAACTAAAGATATACAGAGACAGGGACTTATATATATGGTGGGTATATGTCCTAAGGGAATACAAAAAGGTTGGGAGATCACAAAACTGTCGACAGATTAACATCGAAATCTACCTATTGGTAATCTTCCTTATTCTATCTCTTAGATCCTTCTGGAACATATGTTTTATTACAGTGTCAAAAGAAAATAATTCTTGTTCTTCTCCCAGGTCAACTGAATCATAACATATTCCAAAAAAGTTCCTTGAAATAGTTTCATTACTTCGTAATATTACATTGCTTTGCGTCCAATTTATTCTGTGGGACTTTTCACTTAGATGCAAAAATAGAGAATTATTAGTCTGACCCGTTCTTACTGAATATTTGTGTTGTTTCAATATGGTATTTAATTCTTTGCAGGTCTGACCTAAGTAATATAAATTGCAATCCCTACAAGGAACTTTGTATACAATATTACTATCTTTCCGGGGGCTATTTCTTATAAGCATGTTTTTGATATTATTATATGTGAAGGATACATTTATATTAAACAACTTTTTAAAAGTTTTTACAGCTTCAAATCCAATAATATGTGGCAAATAAAGGGTGTTTGAGGACACTTTTTTTTATTTTTCATAAAATGTCTTTATAACTTTATTGTGACAGATATCCATAATGTGCGTTGGATAGCACATTATGGATATTTTTCTGATGTTTTTGAATTCTTGGTCTAAAAACTCAGGATTGACTATTCACAAGGCTCGGTGAAGCATGGATGAAAAACTGAAATTTTTATATTTGTATAATGCCCTGAATAACAGTGTACATAAGTCAAATTATTTGGTAATAAGACGAAAGTACTTTGCATCTCAGTTTTTCACCTTTCCTTCGTGGCTGTAACATTGTTCATATATATATATATATATATATATATATATATATATATATATATATATATATATATATATATATATATATATATATATATATATATATATATATATATATATATATATATATTCATATATATATATATACATATAATATATTATTTACATCTATACACACACACACACAAACACACACACACATGTGTGTGAGTAAATATATTCTGTCGTGTCTTGTAAGGCGGTTCTGTTGCTACTGTTTTCTTTTATCCATTTTAGGAGCCCAAACTTAATCATCTTTCTGTGATCTGACAGTCCTTCAGATTACTGTTAACAATTTGCTAATTGGCCAATGGTTTTCTTTATTCTGATCTGGACGTACCAGCAAAAGCCAGTCTCAGGAAAATTACAGAACATTACAGTTTTATATTTTAACAGCCAAAGTCTTCCTGCTCAATTGTATGATAGAAGCTAAAAGAACAGCAAACCAAGTAAATTCTTCGGTTTTTCCTGGCGTATTTATCAATGCCACTTCATTTTTTTAACATAAATGTGGTTTGTCAGCACAACCTGCTTTTTGTAGATTGTCGCATTATTTGATTTGCATTTGGATATATATGTAATGAATAATCACGTTTTATCATGATAGCATATTCTACCCTCGACTCATATAATAACAGATGGCCTCATTCTTTTAGGTCCAGAAAATTCTGAGAGAGAGAGAGAGAGAGAGAGAGAGAGAGAGAGAGAGCTTTATGCGAAACAAAATGAAATTGCCACCGTCAGCAGAGACTGTATTCCTGATAAATTCTCGAGCTTTTAACGTGATTAAAAAGTTTTGCTCGTGAATAAGCATTTTCGGTGCTGTTGCTGCGATATATGTATTTGCTTTGATATTTCTTTGTCTTCTGTTGCCTTGTGATTTTTTGTTCTTTCCGAGCAAGGATTGCGAGTCGGTATTTTTTCCTCACGTCGGTGGCTGTAAATTTTGCAAAGCCAGATAAATTCCGCTGTTATTACTTCTCCTTTCGTTTTTGTTATGTTAGAACTTTTCCTCGGCCCTTTGACGTACGCTGGTGCAATTTGCCTTGTCCCGAAATGAGCATTCCTTGTTTAGCTGTTAGCGCGAAAATATTTCGATATAAGCTGATACTTCCATTAGCTACCCTCGTTCTCCTGACATCATTATCGAAGAACTTCTGTGACACTTCATCATGGTGGATTTATCATGCTTCTGCAACAGATCTCTCTCTCTCTCTCTCTCTCTCTCTCTCTCTCTCTCTCTCTTCTTCATTTATCACCTACACCTTCTGCACAAGAGATATGCATATCAAGTTCCTAGTAAATAGGACTAGATCCCAGTATTTGATGAGGCTAGAATACAAATTAATCTCTCTCTCTCTCTCTCTCTCTCTCTCTCTCTCTCTCTCTCTCTCTCTCTCTGGTTAGACCTCATCTTCGTTAATTATACTTCACTCCTTAATTTTTCACGAGTTTTATACCGCCATAATCCTCCCCCTCCTTTCTGGTTTTTTCCTCCTTTTTTTCCCTGGTGTCACTAGCACCCGCATCTACACAATCGGAGGAAGAAAATGAGAGCGAGGGATAAGAATCCGGCAGAGGCTCATCCAAGAAGCCGCTCGCCTCTATAGTCGGCTTCTCAAAAGTCCCGGATATAGCTCCCGCCCTTAATTAACTGAGAAATACTCTACTCGATAGCAGTTGCGAAAGAGATAGAAGAAGACGAGATGTATAGGTAAAGAAAGCTTCAAGAGAGAGAGAGAGAGAGAGAGAGAGAGAGAGAGAGAGAGAGAGAGAGAGAGAGTGATTAGCTTTTTTTCGCATGAATGTGTGAGGGGAATTTTCTTTATGGATGGTAAAGAAAAATGTTTGAAGAATGAAGAAAGGTAATTAGCAAATTAACGTAATTCTACGAGGTAAATTATTATGCAACTATGAACATTTTACACTGAGCCCATGGAAGAGATACAGTCATGTACGTTAGAGGAGATGCATGTTATTAGTCCTTGCAAAACGTGTGGCCATGTGCCCTGGCTATTTAGTAGAGCGGTATGCTGTAGTAAAGCTCGCACGGAAATAATTTCAGCTGTCCTCACAAAAACAATCACACAAACAAAACAAGGCACATATATATATATATATATATATATATATATATATATATATATATATATATATATATATATATATACAATATAATATACACTGTATATATATATATATATATATATATATATATATATATATATATATATATATATATATATATATATATATATATATATATATATATATCTTCTTCTTCTTCTTTTAACGTGCTTTTTTCCCATTTTTGTATGGCGTAAGCACGATGCCTTCTTTTGAAGGACTTTTTGATTTGGCTTTAAGGGTAGATGACACAATTGTTTCATGTACCCGACCCAACGCCCTTTCAGTTATTGCGCGGGTGGCGAGAGTTCGAGACGTGTGAGATGTTTGTTATGTTTTTAGAAGGTGTTGTAGTGACTTTGTTTTGTCTGGTATTTAGTCTGTAACATCCATTTGCTTTTTAAGCAAACCTATCCGTTGATTACATATATAATCCCGGGATGATAGCAAAGTGGCCTCTCTATCAGTCGGCTGATTTGAACCAGACCTCTATGAAGTTCAAGCTGCTGCTGTAATCGACTGAGCCATCGAGGCTCATATATATATATATATATATATATATATATATATATATATATATATATATATATATATATATATATATTATATATATATATATATATATATATATATATATATATATATATATATATATATATATATATAGTATATGTATATTAACTTTATCACATACACAATTGTTCTGTGCATTGGTGGAATTACTAAAAGGACCTCTTTCAGACTGGATGGAATTTTACCATCCAGAAATGCTTTTAATAATATATATATATATATATATATATATATATATATATATATATATATATATATATATAGATTCTTTATGTATGCATGTATATAAAGTCTACTGGTCACTTTTTTTACCAGAAATGCAGATTCTTTATATATATATATATATATATATATATATATATATATATATATATATATATATATATATATATATATCCGTTTTCCCTATCACTGGAAAATTCTGATAGTATTATGACTGCCATGATATTGAAATTTGGTTATATGTGAATATTCACGTATGTTGAATAGAGAGCCCGTGTTTACATGCAGTTTAGCTTTCCTGTCTTGAGTACTGTTCACACCTTTGATTCACCTTTTGTCTGAAACCCAGCAATCTGCTCTTCTACTGTTTTTTTTTTTTTTTTTTTTTTTGGGTTCATTTCGAAGGTAGAGTGTGTTCCTGTGCGAACATAACGAAAGATTATGAAGACTTGTAGACCTTAAACAATATTATTTTAATATTATAGAGCTCAACACTTGCATGCCTGCCATCACAATTTTCTTGTTTATGTTGCTAATCTTGCATGTACACAACTGTATATTTGACTCCATGCTATTTATTTTACAAACTGAAAACCTGTGTTGTAGAATTTTCAGCATTCATCCTAGAAGCAAAGCTGTGAGTTCCGTATACAATCACCGGCGCAAATAGATTATTTTACCTGGCGCCATCGAAGAAAACAACACCAAGCCTATTGCCACACTCATACTTAAACGGCTGTCTAGTCCTCGTACTAACATACATTTCTGACAATTGCTTGTCCTGTGTTTCTTAACCCTTAAGATCTTAATACCAATCTCTCTTAAGTGCACAGCTCTTTGAATATTTCTCTCTACTACTTGCTGTCTCGGGGTCAATGACCAAAATACTTTTTTTAAGGATCTTCTGACACTTCCAATGAACTCAGCTCGCATGAAAACTTAATTCATTTTAACTTTTGCCTTTCTGGACTGCAAAAAATGTTGGGGGTTAAACTCCTAAAACCCCTTAATTCAGTACAGAAGAAACTGCTAGTGGTCACCAAGCAAAACTTGGTCATAACTGGTCATCCTCTCTGAAAATTTAGTGGATTCTTTCGTTGGTGCTCTTGACATTCCCAAGAATTTGCACATGGTCTGGTCAGAGCTCAAGAGCCCTGTATCAGCCCTAAACCTTCTTAAGGCGTTTAATCACGATAGGTGGCCGTGGTTTAATCCCCTTCGTCAAGGAGTTTTGTGATTACTTCTCTGAACACTCATCCTCCTTTCCATATTAC
This sequence comes from Macrobrachium rosenbergii, assembly GCF_040412425.1. Lineage (NCBI taxonomy): Eukaryota > Metazoa > Arthropoda > Malacostraca > Decapoda > Palaemonidae > Macrobrachium > Macrobrachium rosenbergii. Next base: position 57,657,343 of record NC_089763.1, read on the forward strand.
CTGTGAATTCCTTTCGAGGCTCTTCTTTCGTCTGAGCCATATTTTGACCTTCCTTAAAATATCTTTCGTCCTACACTGACATCAAACCGGTGCTTATTCTTTTAAATTTTTATCTGAATACTGTTTACAATCCTACTTACTTTGATGAAATTTGTGAATGTAGATTTGCATATTAATGACTGGAGTAGACACAAGTTTAGATGGTACAATATTCCCAGCACTAATGTCCTTCTCTTGATATTTAAATTATCAAGAGATGTTCTAGAATTCTGATGTGTTTAACCTCTCATAAGCAACATTATTTTGGTTAGGAATTCACTGTACCATATTTCAACGATTGTCTGTCCTTGACACTTCTCATATTGTTCATTAATGACAATTTCAGCCGTTGTTCCACCCAGAGAGTTCTTGCTTAGTGTCGACAGATGATGATAAAAAATGCATGATTTCCTTAAATGTACATGTTATGAAAGAAATATATATATATATATATATATATATATATATATATATATATATATATATATATATGTGTGTGTGTGTGTGTGTGTACACACATATATAAAGACAAAATCCACGAAGGAAAGTGAAACAATGGAGTGCTGCAAGGCCTATTGGCTTATAGTAAGTAAAGAACTGTAAGTCGAGAGGCCTTGCAGCACTCCATTGTTTCTCTTTCCTTCGTGATTTTGTCTTTATTTATACATTCATCACGTTCCATATTTTCGTGATTCAGTTATACATATATATACATATATTTATGTGTATATATATATATATATATATATATATATATATATATATATATATATATATATATATATATATATATATAATCAGAAAGCTACAAACGTCCTTTAATATCCAATTGCTCTACCTCGGAAATAATATATTTTCATATATGTTACCGAAGGGGAATTTTAGTTGATAATAAGTATATGTCTCGTGGCTCTGAACAAGAAGGACAGGAACTCAGGACTACAGGGACATTAACTCTAACACAAGAGATAAATAGTCATTCATATATATATATATATATATATATATATATATATATATATATATATATATATATATATATAATAAGTATATGTAATAAGTATATGTATAGTGCGTGAACATAAGATATACTGTAAACACATAGAAGTAACTGACAAATTTGAAGTGTAGAATATTTAGATAGTGTAGCTTTGTTCAGTATGTGGTGTGTGTCTGTCAGTCTGTCTGTCTCTCTCTCTCTCTCTACACACACACACACACACACACACACACATATATATATATATATATATATATATATATATATATATATATATATATATATATATATATATATATATATATATATATATATATATATATATATATATATATATATAGTAGAATCCACTGATCACTTTTACCAGACATATTAATTCTAAGACAATGCCTCATATGTTCTTGCTTTTTGGATATGCTTGTAACTACAAAGCCCGTAAGATCCAGCGCAAAATTTGAAGAAACTGTGATGGCTTGCCACAGTCTCTTCAATTTCTTGCGCTTGATCTACGGCTTTGTAGTTACAAATATCCAAAAAGCACGAAGAATTCGAGAAGTTAAGAGGCATTGTGGCTATTAGAAATACACACACACACACATATATATATATATGAATATGGTGATGTGATAAAAGTCATATATATATATATATATATATATATATATATATATATATATATATATATATATATATATATATATATATATATATATATATATATATGTATAATGTATAAATATATTTATATATATACAGTATATATTATATATATACTGTATATATATAAATATATATATACATTATATATATATATATATATATATATATATATATATATATATATATATACACATATACATATATATATAATATATATATATATATATATATATATACTGTATATATAAGGGGCCGTGATTTTAGTACAATAATACATCCTTTAATATCGTCTTGGGCTCTAACCAGCAATATATTTTCATATATGTTACCGAAGGGGAATTTTAGTTGATAAGTTCGTCGTCGCGTGGGTTAAATGCGTCCACTGTAGTCCTGAGTTCTTGTCCTTCGCTGGTTCGAGCCACGAGACGACGAACTTATTATCAACTAAAAATTCCTTCGGTAAATATATATGAAAAATACTGTATATTATTTCAAGGTAGAGCGAATTGATATTAAAGGACGTTTTAGAAGTTTACTGATTATATATATATATATATATATATATATATATATATATATATATATATATATATATATATATATATATATATATATATATATATATATATATATATATATATATATATATATATATATATATATATATATATATATACACACACACATACCTCCTCCTTTGACAGGGCTGTGCCGGAAAGGTAAGACTTCCGGCCTCAGACAATTTTAGAGATGAGATTGATTCAATTTAGCTGACTGCAGCTTCAGCCAGCCTTTATATAGTTTCATTACTATTCAGATATCAGAAAAAAAACCATGAAAGTATTACTAAAGAATACGCATTCCTTGGAAGTCAATGTAACATAACAAATTAATCATCACTAAAACTGCCTGTTCCAAGTATATTTTGTGCAATCATCAAACTTTAACTTGAATTACAAAGCAATGGAAGCATACTAACTCCTGTGTTTTTTAAGTCTCTCTCTCTCTCTCTCTCTCTCTCTCTCTCTCTCAGCTAACGAGAAAGAAAAGAAAAGAAAGCCCATTTACGAAAGAGAACTAAAAGGAAGTAAAGTTCTTAATATTATCTCCTTTGTTATCTGCCGTGTTTGGGGTTATTAACAAATATTTACAGTGGGTCTTTAAGGTTATCGCGGCGGGGTTATAATTGGACCGGGAGAAAGAAACACCTTTTCTCCTCCTCGTCTCCTCACACTCCTCCCCTCCTTCACCTCCTGCCCCTCCCCCCGCGCCTCACCAACCCTTCTGGTTACGCCTCGCCCTTCTTCTCTTTAGAGGCGTTCATTACTTATCGCGATCCTTAAGGATGTACAGTTGCCTTTGTAAATATTGTTCCATTTTTTTTAATGTTTGTGTATTCTGTCATAAGTGCTAATTGCATCGTTTTTCATGCTGCACGTTTTAGTTTTAGCTTCGTGAAAAACATTTGCTACGTTAGGTGAATAATATTTTAGTTTGCTTATCATAATTTGAATGCAAGAGAAGAAAGAATATTTGTTAAAGGTCTGTAGCGTCTTTGCATGAGAAGCAGCAGTAACAGAAAATTTTTTAAAAAATAAGAACTAGAAGTACAGTCACAACCTTAGAAATTTGCCATCGTCAGTTTTCCAGATTGATCCAGGAAAACGAAAGATGTGAAACATGAAGAAAAGACTAAATGAGAGAAACGGAAGGAGAAAGGGGAAGGAAAATCAGAACCAGGCTTCTTTTGCGCTCGCGGATTCATAATGATGTTCACTAAACTCCAAACCAGTGATTATCGATAATGTTGCCCCCATTAACTCGTGGAGAACTGTTTCATGCTTTTCGCTTTTTGGAAGGAGTAATCTGCTGGAACAGGCCTTCAGTCTTCTCAATAATAGCTATAACTAGTTGAATACTTTGGTATGTTTACCACACGCTGTAGGTAAACGCTCCCCGTGGAATGGCAGTGCCTATATTGTGTAGTTTTATCATAGTCAGTTCTAGACGTTTTAATCTAAATTCCTTTGTAGAGTATAAAGATAACTCAAAATCTTGGTCTTAAATCATCTCATAAATTCTTGAGATATTGTTGTGCTTTTCTTGTTGATAAAATCAATAGGCATTGAAGAGAGAACAATTAGGATATTGATATAAAAATAATGTATGCGGCCTGCACAACATAAATAAGTAAATCAGTGTGATAAACCAGCTCACCATTTATTTCTCAAGAGACATGCAATACTATCTTGAAAGTACCTTGAGAAAATCCAGGATGAACGGTACATTAATTGTGTCAGAACGGCACCTGTGGACAACAGAAGAGTTGGAAGACCCAGATCTATTTGTAGAGAACATTGGAAAGATATGAAAGGCGGAATTTCACTGAAGACCTTTGTGTTTCACGCCGTTGAAGGCCATGATGATGAAGCAGTATGTTCCTTCTGTTCCCGGAAATAAGATTGTGTTCATCCTCGCTTGCATAAACTTGCTAATCGAACGTGCTTCAGCACGGTTCCGGTGCTAAGTAACCATGAGATAGGGATTTCGATAGTCTCTAGAGGGGGAGGAGGGATATATATATATATATATATATATATATATATATATATATATATATATATATATATATATATATATATATATATATATATATATATTTATATATATATATGTATGTATACACATATATTTATATATACTGTATGTATGTATATATATATATCTATATATATATATATATATATATATATATATATATATATATATTTTTTTTAAATATATATATATATATATACATATATATATAGTATATATATATATATATATATATATATATATATATATATATATTTTTTTAATATATATATATATATGTACATATATATACAGTATATATATATATATATATTTATATATATTTATATATATATATATATATATATATATATATATATATATATATATATATATATATATATATATATATATATATATATTTGTATATATATATATATATATATATATATATATATATATATATATATATATATATATATATATATATATATATATATATATACATATATATATATATGCATGTGCTGTGCATGTGCGTGTGAATGGCTATTATTATTTTTTCGGTAGATGAAACCTATTCACATGGAGCAATCACACAGGGGCCATTGACTTGAAATTCAAGCCTCCAAAGAAAGTTGGTTTCAACCTCCCACCGCAGACCACACACTGCAGCAGTAACTGATCATGATGCAGGGCCAGTGATTTTTCATCACCCTGGGGAGACATGAACCCGCGACATTTGACTGGCATACCACGACACTAACCACTATACCAGCGGACCAAACATCGTTGAACATCATAGAATGTTGTGCATTTCTCAAAAGACCCCAGCGCCCTGTATTAATTAGTATTGCTTAGACACTGCTTCTGGAACTTGGAAGATAAGGTAGCATTTATTAATCCTAACCAAATTCTCCTTGAAGTAGGATTATCAAGTAAATCTTTATTTTCAATATTTTCTGAGTTTAATATACTGGTCGTAAGAATGCCATCCAATAAACCCCATGAAATGTGCTTCCTCAATATCAATGAAATTTAGGTAATCATGACTAAACGAAATTTAGGTAATCATGGCTAAAATTCAAACATTTTGATTGCTGATTGCGATTAGGTTTTCTTGGTTTTTTTTAAGTATTTGAAGAAATAAAAATATTTTTAAATTATTTGAAAAAATTCAAACATTTCTTTGATTTGAGATTATTCCTGTGCTGCATTTATTATTTTGCTTTATTGAAAACATCGGTATTTGGGCGTTACCTTAACAGTCAAATTGTGAATCTTCATGACTGTTTGTTTCCTTGTAAAAGACAAATATTTTTCTGCCAGATTTCCAGATGTCTAAAATTTGAAGAATTTCATTCAGCAACTTAACATTTTCGCTTTTACATCTCAGTTGCTCATTATATTATCCTTTTCTTCAAAAGAACTTTCTTTTCTCAGGAAACTTAAAATCGCCAACCTTCTCTTAAGTGAAAACATTCGTTGACTGCCATAGCCATAAGTACTGTATATATATAATATATATATATATATATATATATATATATATATATATATATATATATATATATATATATATATATATATATATATATATATATATATATATATATATATATATATATATATATATATATATATATATATATATATATATATATATATTGTATATACTGTATATATATATATATATATATATATATATATATATATATATATATATATATATATATATGAAAGTGAATGTTTGTACATAAGTTTGGCTTTTATAGAAATCCAATTCGTTTGACAGACCCAGACAAAATTTTGCACATGGCTTCTCTGTCACCCCAGAAAGGTTTTTAACTCAAAATCAAACCCCTACCCCAGATAGACATACAAAAACAAACAAAACAAATTAAATTTTCGTTTTTACGTCACTTTTCCTTCAGTTTTCTGTGTTTATTCTCATTTTTCACCTGGCGCTTCACCTTTTTCTTCTGGCGCTGCCAGAAGTATGATTGACCTACAACAATAATCCCCTGTAAGATCAATTTTTTAATACAATTTGCATTAATTTTGATCATAATTTATGGTGATAATTAATAAAATTGCTTATTACCTCGATATGATCTACATTTAAAACCTAAATTGATAATTTCTTTACGTAGTAAGCGAAGCCAAGTCCGCTCGTGTGTAGAAGTGGCTTAATGAAACAATTTCAGCCAGCAGAAACGTTCGTACATATGGTTGAAGATGTTATATGATATAATAAGTAAATAAATACATTCCCTTTTTACATACGGTGTTAAAATGGTCCTGCACACGATCCTACGTTATTACATGATCACAACATCGTGTAGGAAGAACAACACGTTGTTCGCTGTGCTGGAATAATTGAAATATCGCCTTGGACACTCCAGCAGTTGGAATTAATTATCGTGCGAAATGGCAAAAAAACTTCACTGCATATGGAAGATAAGTTTCTTTTCGCCTTGCTTGGTACTGATTCCTTGGAAGATATAGACTGAAAATTCTAGATTAAAGCTTTACAGGAACATAGATCATTACATCTGGAAATTTTTTCTGAAGGCACTTGGAGGGTAAATGTATTAGATGTAAATAGGTATTTAATTCAGAAATTGCAAGTACTGCACTTCAAGAAACTCGCAGTGCTCACAGTAAGGAAGAGTATTGCCATCATTTAGGAAAATAAAATTATTAGTATGATATATATTCATTTCTGTCTTTTATCAATGCGTATTTTTTCAAAACAATAAACTTAACATTCCTCCAAGAAGGGAAAGATTTTGTCTGATTCATGATTACGTTATTGTACGAATTGACCAAGTTTAAAGATGCCGAACATGTAACTTTATACACAATTCTGTTAAGGAATTTGATGTCATTGTAAAGATAATGAGTTGTAATTTATCATGTTATGTTAAAAACATCCCTAAAACCAATATAAAAAAAATGCCTATCACGACTTGAGGTTAGCCGGATAGGAAAGTGTTTTGCCACTTTTTTTTAATATGGTGAGGGAGTGGAAGGCTAACTCTTGCAGTAATACACTTAATAATAGGAAAGAAGTAAAAAGACGTAACAGACTATAAAATAAATATTTCTTATTAAAAAAAAAAAGACGTCTATTCTCATACAGTATTAATGAATGAGTTTAAATTAGAACTGAGGGGTTGGTTCAGTTTTTAATGAATTGAACAGTGAAGTATACTTTCATAGTAACACATATCATAAAAAGACATCATTGGCCTAGGCCTATACTATATTGTCTGTACCACAGGGAAATAGTGTTTTAGATTTTTATTGTATGATTTGGACTTGTAACTGCCGACAAATAGCATTGAAAGGTCTAACAGTGAAATGAATAATGCCTATACATAATTTATTCATATTCTCATCAGAGCATCTGAGATGCTTCCCAGGTGAAATGCATTGGCAAACTGTCACGAAATTGGCGCTAACCTGTCCACACATGCAATTTCCTGTCAGTCAGTCGGAAGATACTTAAATAATACCATCAGTTGATCCGTTCTGGTGAGTGGACTGTCTCCTCCCACAAACTGTTGTCTACATGTAAGTTTTAAAGGCAGTTTCGATGAACTGACAGAAGAAATGACAGGTAAACTCGGGGGTGTTAGGGAGGAGAAAGTGGAAGAGAGAGATAGTTTATCGAATGTCATATGTCATTCAGAGTTTTTACAGGCAGTGCTGGGTTGGTCAGCTAGTGTATATATATATATATATATATATATATATATATATATATATATATATATATATATATATATATATATATATATATATATATATATATATATATATATATATATATATATATATATATATATATATATATATATATATATATATATATATATATATATAATATAAATAATATATATATACTGTATATATATATATATGTATGTATATATATATATATATATATATATATATATATATATATATATATATATATATATAATTTAATTAGTGCTAACTTCATTGCCTGACTCTAAGGTAGATTTACTGAAGGTGTTTTTAGCATGGGCATTCACTGTTCAAGGAACATGTTGTTTAGAATAAAATAGAATAAAATTATTGGGCCTCTAACAGATATACTTCATATGTTTCTTCTCTTTACTGTCCCTTTTGAATTATAAACTTCCACTGTATGGTTATGCTGCTTCTTAGCTGAGTCGTTATGCTAAGTATGGGCCTGAGACTTGTACTCAAAATTAAGTCAATTTAGAGAGGTAAATATTCTAAGTTTGTTCACCATCTCTTGGGTGATGTCTCTGCACTAACACACACACACACACACACACACACACACACACACACACACACACACACTTTTACACTCCACACCACCTTCTTTTAAGTCAGTTGTCTCTCATCCGCCTTATATATGGTTTGTCTTAGGGTGTTTCTCAAGTCTGTCTTTCATTTGCTTCATTTTGATCATAAATTCCATAACTTTCTTGTAATCACAATTTCTTTATAGATCATTCACTAGCCGTGCCTTCTGGGCAACAATTTCTTATACAAAACAGAGAGGCACCATCCACCACCCATACTTTCCGAGGGCGACATAGGCTCCTTTCATTTCATGACCCTTGACCTCCAGTAATGGTCTCATCAGGGCACGATATTGTCTTAAAACTTGCTAATGGCCTGGTGTCGACTAGTGACAAACCGAAACGAGAGCCAAAATCATAGCACCATTGTTTTCGGCCATGAGGTCTATATGAATCACCTACTATGAATAGCACTTTCTTTTTTAGGCTGTGGATCACCAATAACAGTTTCATTGTATCCCTCTGGATCACCATCTTTTGAATGAGGCCTCTGCAACCAGCAGGCCTAATAGTTTCTTTACATCGCCATGAACCACCTTTATATGCTCACGCTTTTCAGACGCATGAACACAAAGTACCAGGAATGCGTGAGTGTATAAAGGCAGTTCATAGAGCTGTAAAGAAAGTTAAATATATATATATATATATATATATATATATATATATATATATATATATATATATATATATATATATATATATAGTATATATATTATTAGTTCTTGGGTAGGTATCGTTCTCAGCTAGCACTATGCTGCGCCCATGTTCAATTCCCCAACCGGCCAATAAAGAATTAGAGATTTATTTCTGGTGATAGAAACTCATTTCTCGTTATAATGTGGTATAGATTCCACAATAAGCTGTAGGTGCCGTTGCTAGGTAACCAATTGGTTCTTACCCACATAAAATAAATCAAATCCTTCCGACCAGCCCTAGGAGAGCTGTTAATCAGCTCAGTGGTCTGGTTAAACTAAGGTATACTTAGCTTTAATATATATATATATATATATATATATATATATATATATATATATATATATATATATATATATATATATATATATATATATATATATATATATATATATATATGGCTTATGAAGAGAGTAGCCTATAGGACATATTTCTATATACTGTACTTATAAGTGTTAATAAATCGTGTTAAATGATATGTGTATATGTCTCTTACGGAATTGGAAAAATCTTTAATTTGCTATTTGACTTACTAGTAATTATCCTTTGGGCAGCTGCTGCGCCTGTATATAGGATATGCCCATTCTTGGTTCCCGTACTTTCCTCAGAAGGGACTTCCATCCACCCCTGGCGCCTCTTCGTTCTTCACCAACTGATGATCGCCTATTATCTCTCTCTTATTATACCTATTTATTTCGGTGTGCATGAACATTCCTTTAGACATTGTTTTAATGATCCCTACCTTCCTTTGTTTCTTAGCATCTTGAGCTGCACTACTGTATATTGTGTTGCTTTTTTTTTTAGCTGATAGGTGAGATGGGTGGAAGAAATGTGAGGGCAGTTAACTAGCTAACCATGGTAGGGAATAGTTTAGAAAGTTAATTATTAGTAAGGGTAATGCAAAGTGTTGTTTAGCCACAATTTTATTTAGATAAAGGTACAATTTTTCTTACTGTGGTAATATTAACATTTTGCAATAATGCTTTTGCACTATATTAACATAGTGAATTGTGCAGGTTACATATTTTAACTTTTATTTCTTAATAAAAGTATAATTCTATTTAGATAAAGTTGCAACTTTTCTTATTTTAACCTTAATATTAACTGTTATGATAATGATTTCATGGCGATGAATATATGAAGATATTAACTGTTATAATAATGATTTCATGGCGATGAATATATGAAGATATTAACTGTTATAATAATGATTTCATGGCGATGAATATATGAAGATATTAACTGTTATAATAATGATTTTGGCGATGAATATATGAAGATATTTTGTTATAATAAATGGCGATGAATATATGAAGATATTAACTGTTATAATAATGATTTTGGCGATGAAATTGAAGATATTAACTGTTATAATAATGATTTTCTTATATGAAGATATTAACTGTTATAATAATGATTTCAACTGTTATGAAGATATTAACTGTTATAATAATGATTTCATGGCGATGAATATATGAAGATATTAACTGTTATAATAATGATTTCATGGCGATGAATATATGAAGATATTAACTGTTATAATAATGATTTCAAGATGAATTGAAGATATTAACTTATAATAATATGGCGATGAATATATGAAGATATTAACTGTTATAATAATGATTTCATGGCGATGAATATATGAAGATATTAACTGTTATAATAATGATTTCATGGCGATGAATATATGAAGATATTAACTGTTATAATAATGATTTCATGGCGATGAATATATGAAGATATTAACTGTTATAATAATGATTTCATGGCGATGAATATATGAAGATATTAATATAATAATGATTTCATGGCGATGAATATATGAAGATATTAACTGTTATAATAATGATTTCATGGCGATGAATATATGAAGATATTAACTGTTATAATAATGATTTCATGGCGATGAATATATGAAGATACTCTTCTCCACCATCTGTGGTCTTTGTAGTTTACGTAGTTTCTCTCTTCTGCTTCTGATTCCTCCGTTAATTCTCCATTGTATTGAACTACTTTACTCCATATGTTGGTTGTCAGCCTGTATATTCTCTGATTAATTGGTTCTACTTTGTAATTTTTGTGTATTTGTTCCATATTCAGATCATCTTCTTATTGAGTGTTTCTCACTGCGGACCTTAGTATTTTATTATGGGATTTTTGTAATGCCCTTATATTGGAAGTCGATGCTAAACACGTGGGTATTGGTGGATATTCCATTATTGGTCTTATTAGACTTTTATAGAAATGGATTTTAATATTTGTGTTCATATTCCTAAACCTTTTTTAGCTTTGTATTTTGTGTTCTTGCTATTCTTAGCCTTTCTCTTACATGTCTTGATATTCCTCTTTGTCCGGATTGCATTCCCAGTATTCTTGTACTTTTAGTAAAATTCACTGGTTGTTGATCCAACATTATTTGTGCTGGTTGGTATGCTGATACTGATACTAGTTAGAATTTAGATTTATTTGTTTTTATCTTCCACTTCTTTTCAAATTTATTTATTCTTTCAGTTTGGTCCATTGTTTTTTGTGCTACTTGTCTTTTGAAAGTTGGGTCCCTTCTTCGTGACGTTTCTCTGGGTGTATAACTATTTGAGTTATAACATCTGCAAAGCAGACATCAGCACAGTACACTGGTGGTGAAGTCACATCTGATGTGTATGTGATATGAATAATGTTGGACTTAGTACAGATCCTTGTGGGATTCACTCAGTAACGGAAATGGATTTCTTATGTAATTTTGTTACTTAATCGCTGCTGTTCGATCTTTAATGAAGATACATAGTATTTTCTCAAAAATGCCTGGAAGGTTGAGATGTAATATTTTGTATTGAAGCCCTTGTATCCATACTTTGTCAAATGCCTTGGTTATATCTCTACATACTAGGCTGCATAGGTACTTTCTTTTTTGTGATAGTACAATGCCTTCATACATTGTTGATATTTCAATTTGAGTTCCTTTTCCTTTTCTAAATCCATATTGATTTGTATTGTGTAACTAATCACCTTCTAGGAACAACACCAGTCCCTTGTTAATTATTTTCTCCACTATTTTACCAGGTACTCCTAGCAATGATATTGGTCTATAATTCTTTACCTGACACGTATCTCTTCCTGGTTTGGGTGTCAAAATCATTATTGCATTCTTGAATATAATTGGAAAATATCCCATTGAGAGAGCCCAATTGTATATCTCTTAATTTTCCAAATGCAATGCCTGGTAAATTTTGAATTACAACCTTGTTAATTGTACTTCTTCTTGGCGCCTTATGTTTAAAATTTTTAGTTATTGTTTTGATTTCCCATAATTACATTTTCCTTGTTAGTAGACAGTCTTCATTAATTCTGCTAATATCTGCTGCATGATGCGGATTTGTTCTGTGTCTATGTTGTTCAATGATTCATTAACTACTGCCTCATGTTGTTTGTCGAAATTTTGGTTATCCTCCTGCGTTATTTGGGATATTCCTGCCAGTAGGCTTTGTGCAATACTTCTTTTTCTTGGTCATCATATATTTTTTCATTCTTATGCTTTATGTAAGGTGATGCATTAGTTTTGCTTCCCATCAGTCTTGAAACGGAGCTCCAAAATTGTATTGATTATTGTACTGTGTTTGTGGAATTTTTATTAGGTCTTCCCAATTTTGATGATATAATCTTGAGTTTTCTTGTACTAACTGTTCTTGCAGTGATACATATCTTCTCATTAATGTGTTGTTCCAACCTATTATGAGTACTGTATTTTGAATGTTGTTGTAGTGCCATTGTATCAGTTTTAACTTTTAACTATTAATGGGGGGTGGAAGTGTAGTGCATTTAGTTATCGGTATATGATTTTGTATAGCTTCCTCTATATGTTTGTACCATTTTTCAAGTTCTTCGTGTATTGTTTCTTTTGTTTTTTCTATTTCATTTGATTTTATTTTTGCTTGTCTACTCATTTTTCTTTCTATTTAATTTTTGAGGCTTTCCCAACGTGTTCTTTTTATATTTGGTTTTTCTAAGAATGGAGTCATTATTTGATTTGTTGACAATGTGATTATTATTGGTACATGATCGGAGGAGGTTGCTGGTCCTTTTGTAATGGCAATATTAAGGTAAATTTTGTTATTTCCTAATATTATATCTGGCTTTCCTGTTCTGTTATTTACTACGAAAATATCAAACTCGGGTCCTAAATGTATGATATACTTTTTATTTATTAATCTGACTATTTCTTTACCTGTGTAATTAGATTGCCTATACCAAATAGTTGGTGTCTGGCATTTAGATCCGCAATGAGATATGTTGGTTCTTTCCTGTTAATTAACTTCATTACATCTGGAGGTGGGAAATGAATTTGGACTGCTAAAAAGTCGTCTTGGAAGTCATCTATTATTTTATGTCTAATATTATTCTTGATTGCTATTACTATTCCTGCAAAAGATTCATCAGCAAAGTTTTGCATATAGTAGTATGTGTTATACCAAAACATTTTCATAGTTTCATTTCGTTTCATACCATGCTCATTAATTAATATTACGTCAGGGTCTTCTCTCTATATATATTATATAATTCAAATTTCTTTGTTTTCCAGGATTTCACGTTATGTTGAATTGTTTTAATTCTTCGCAAAGTTGAATCCATTCAATAATAATTATGTATTATTTTTCTTTCATTATCTATGTTTTCTGGTATTCCTGGCTACTGGCGTAATATGTTTTGATGCTGAAGTTAATCCTTGTGGATTTTGCAAATTGGAAGAACTGGAGAAATCTGAGAAGCTTTGTAGTGAGGCTTGTATTTCTTCTGTTAATTGATGCTGTGTTTCTTGCAAATTACTTATACGTCCTGAGGGAGGAATTGGTGAGTTTGAGTCCGAATTAGGTTCATTTCCGGGTATAAAGTCTTCATTCATCTGATGAGTCGTCTTCTGCACTTTCTTCTGTGTTTTCTTCATACTGTGTGCAATCTTGCATATCCTGTTGTATATCCTGAGTTGCTTGAAATTCTTCTGTTCTGTTTGTACGGTTTTCTTGTCTTTTGTTCTTTTTCATGGTGCTTGCTATCATGTTTATTGTTTCTTCAGAGAAATGTAATATGCTGTTTATTACTGAGGGGTAGAATCCTTCTTGACACAGCCCCAGTTTTATTGCTAATTTTGTTATTATCGTAATTCTTGCCTTTTCTTGTATACCGCTTATATTTTTTTGGATGTTATTTGCATTAGCCTGGCAATTTCCTGTATTAGTGGCTGTTACTTTAGCGTAACTTGTACCGTTGTTTGTAGTGGATGTTGCATATCTGTTCGCTTTGATCGCTTGCATTTTTTATCAGATCAATGTGTTGCTATGCCTCAGTTAAATGGCCGAAATTGGTCAAAGAATAGATCCGCTGGTATATATTTTAACGTAAAGATTCAAACCAAAATCATGGTCTTTTTTACCAGAGTAGGGCAATTTTTATAAATTATGGATTCATCAGCGAAGCTGAATTTTAGCCCCATGTTTAGGCTGTTGACAGCTGGAATGAGCACAAAAAAGATTGATCTGTCGTCGGTGAATTTCCTGATTTGGTCGTCCATAGGCCGGCTGTCATTGCATTACAATTCATTACTAGTGACCCGGATTTAATGGAAGGAAGGAATATAGAATTCAGGCCAAAGGCCAAGTTCTGAGACCTACGAGGTCAATCAGCGCTGAATGGAAAATTGAGGGTAAAAAGATTTTAAAGGTGTAACAGGAGGAAAATCTCGCAGTTGCAATATGAGAGAATGGTTAAGAGAGGGTGGAAAGTAAGATGGAAGAAAGATAAAATGAACCAAGGTACAGTAAAAGGAATGAAAGGGGTTGCAGCCAGGGGCCGAGGAGACGCTGCAAAGAACCGTAAGTAATGCCTACAGTTCACCACGTGTGGTGCACTGGTGGCACTACGCACTGGCGCCCTGCAGAGAAAATTAAAGGAAGGCAATTTTCGTTGTTACTGATGTATGATCCGTAATGAGTTCCATGTAGTTTCTATTTCACTACAACTTCTTCTACCACTACTACAGTTACTGCTGACCCTGCTTCTTCCAGGTTAATCCACGACTTAGGTTCAGAGTTGTTGTCTGAGGAAAAGATATAATGGCCAGTAAGAAATCCCTCCCCAACTGGGAGATTTTCATTAGGATCCGGAAGAAAATGCTCGTGGGAATGGGCTTTCCATGCGGCCGAACTGTGATGGTGATGTTGATGGTGATAATGATGATGACTATGCGTATAGGGGGGGAAGAACTATTAACTGTCAATCACCACTCTTCCCTATGAGCAGCCAGGCCTCAAGAAAAATGGTTTGAATTATATTATAGCAGCCTCCTCGTAATGACCGCTCTGAAAGTGGACGTAAACCATTTGACGTCAAGAACCGTTATGTGGCTGCTGGCAATTGTACGGCCAGCCTTGCTTTGAGATTTTCTTTTCTCCTCTGCTTGTGGGACGTTGGTGAAGTATCCATCTACTTTTTCGCTGATGAGTCTTTACTCACTGCTGACCCATTTGTCCCTTTGCATATCACAAAATAAGGGAAAATTAAGTGAGATCTTTGTTTGCTGCACAGAAAAACACACACACAAATAAACGTACAAAAGGAGAAACTACAAGAGGGTCATTACAGCAGGCGTCTGAGCGTATGGGTTATAATTTATAAGGCGTGGCCCCAGCGCTTAGGTAAATGCTCCTGTAAATGATCTTTCTCATTTATACTACGGTTTGGATACACGGCTGGGAAAATGGTTGAGCCTATTTACTTTGTGTTTCTAAAGGCTGGCTTTGTTTCTCTGTCGCCCAAGGGAGCGGCGCCTTATTTCTGGAGCCTCTTTTCTTTTGCAGGTTTCTTTGGCGTAGTGCCTTTCAGTCGCTTTTAATAATTAACCTTATTTGAAGATACACCCGGCCAAAAGCAAGTCAGTTCCACTAATCGTGGGAATACGATGTCCCCATGAATCATTATTTATAAAAGTACTTTTATCTGTATTCTTCTAAATTTTAAGTTTTATGGCTTATACCGTCCAGTAAATAATAAAATCTAAAATTTTATCTAATTCGTTCTTATTGTTCCATGAATACAAAGTTGTTTGTTCATTGCTGACATCATGGTTGTTTATACGCGTGTTTATATTATATATATATATATATATATATATATATATATATATATATATATATATATATATATATATATATATATATATATATATATATATATATATATGTATATGTATGTATGTATGTGTTTATGTATATATGTTTATTTATGTATGTATGTATGCATTGTATATGTAAATGTATGTATTTACATATATATTTATATATAAACAGGCGTATAAACAACCATATATTTATTGCCGAAAAAAGAAAAAATCCTCTTATACCACACAATTTTCGAATTATTTATTTTCTCTCTGTAACGCTACCAAATTTCACCCAGCAATTAGGATTCAAGAAAATTTTCCCAGGGCTTCGCCACAAGTTAAATTTTGGAAGGTTTTCGAGTTCGCAGTTCAGGAAATACATTTCTCCATCTCAGATGCGTCCTCAGCCCGATTCGTTACTGCAGATGGAAGAATGAATTTATATGTGAACTGAGGTGTATACGGTGCTTTAATTTGCTGATAGTGAAATTTGTTTTTTTGGACATAGGGTGACTCCTGACAGAGATCGCAGTCATCACAGATTTGGGATTTGAATACTGACAGAAACTCTTTTGCCGCTGAAATGCAGTTCTCGCACGACCGACTAACAATGGGCGATTTTTTCATGATTTAGAATTACTTTACATTTCTCTAGGCGTTGTCACCGACATTTGGTGGTCTGATTATTTCTGAAGTGGTTCTCATTTTCTCAGTTTTGTAGAGGTCTGGCGAAATGGTGGCAGAGTTTAGCCAGTGCCATTACTGTATGATAAAGAGCCACAGTCTTCATTATGACAGGTATGTTGGTATGACTGACCCTTCTGCCAAGGAATTTTATTTCTCTTGCAGTATATTATTAACTCTCAGTCATTCGCATCAGATACTGGTTTGATGTACTGGGAGACAATACAGTCTGACTTTCCATCTGTCTTGTAGTTAGTAGACACATAATTCCTCCGTAATCTATCTGAGTTAAATTACTGATTCACTGAAGTACATTTTGTTGCCAGTTGTTAACTCAAAGCAAACTATGTGCGCCATACCATCCAAGCGCTTCATAAAACATCTGCACGTCAGAAAATAAGGATCTAACTTCCAATAATGTACAGACTCACAACCAAAGACCTGCTGTAAGGTGACTGAAAGTTCAGCCGACATGTAATACCCTGGTATTTTTCAATTACGATACAATAACCACTGATTGGCATACAACAGTAATCCACTTACATAGCACCTCCTGAATGACATATGGTTTGGAGTACGAATGCTTACTTATATATATATATATATATATATATATATATATATATATATATATATATATATATATATATATATATATATATATATATATATATATATATATATATATATACATATATATATATACTGTATATATATATATATATATATATATGCGTGTGTGTACATACATATATGAAACCAAAGCAACATTATAATAGAATTATAGGAAGAATGAAAATAGAAAGCACTGCAAGAACAGAGCAACATAAGGCTAAGCAATTCATCAACAACTAAATATGCAAATTCTACATACAGATTACATTATAAAACGAGGAGCTGGAAAGAGAATATGAATGTTTTATAAAAGAACGTCAGTTAAATACATTCTTATAGCGTAAGACGAAAAATATCCAACCTTAGGTTATAGATTCTTCCTACAAGCATAGTAAAGTATCTAAAGATAGGGATGACAAGCTTAATAGACTATTTTTATTCCAAATTAATAGTCCTTTGTGTAAATAGGTCATAATTTATGGGAAATCTTTATTCTTGGTTAAAGCAGGACTTGATGATCGGCAATTTTTTTTTTTTTTACTTATAAGTTTATAAGTCATTTTTAAAGGGCCAGTACTTAGCAGTTTATAAACGAAAAGCGGGAGGTTTAATATAAATTCGTGTTCTCCCAAACAAACCTTTACAAATCTGCCAAATTTCGAACATAATTATTTGTATGAAGATCGTTCAATTAGGTATATTTGCTGAAAACGTCGGAAATCATAGTATACCAAAGTTGAAATAATTTCTTTTATCAAAGATTTTGGTCTGAAACTTAGTATTAGCTATTAATTCTGATATTAATGTCTAGAAACGATCCTAATTTATGAGGATCTTCGTAGTATAGGAAACCTGGAGAACTCCGATAGGATAACACTAATTCAAAAATAACAGAGCTATGAATCTAAAGCTGAGATTATATTTGATATCCCATCCATATAAAGGTAATCGTAAAAGTGTGAATATTAGGTAAAAGTATTAGGATTGTAATTAGACCCACTAAAACACCGACTTTTTGTATATATATATATCCTATCATTAGAGTTTACAAAATGATCTGTAATGCGGAACTTCAACATAAATCGATTTTACAAATGTCAATTTTTTATGAATGTTATTAGTTTGTCTCTGTGTAAGGGAACTGAGAAGAAAACGTGAAGAACTCAGTAAAGTCTGCGAAAACGCCTTCTGTATTTCATCGTTGGTGTGCTACAGCGTCTTCTCCTCGGAAAATGATAAGAACTTTTGAGTCGATTCTTTCTACGAGTTGAAGGTGTGGGTCCTTCACATCATGTGACGCTGTTGAATTACAATAGAGAGAGAGAGAGGGAGAGAGAGAGAGAGAGATATGCAGTCGATGACTTGCTCACTTCTCTTTGTTCTTCTTACCGTCCTTCTAAAAGTTGACGTAGAAAACTGGAAAAAGCATCAAAATTCTAAATCAAAATTTTTGAAATGGTTCTGTTCTTAATGAATATTAGCAGTGTCATGTCATTAAGAGAAAGAATAGAACATTGCAACCAGCATTCCCTAGAAATCGTATCTCTTCCGAATATGAAACTTTCGATTTCTCCCCTCACCTCCCCTCCCCTCCCTCCCCTCCCCCTCACCTCACCTCACCTCACCTCTCCCACGGCCGCTCACACCGCATCGTCTTCCTTTGGCTCCCCCGACGTATGCTCGTGAACATTACAGCATCTAAATTCTGTTTTAACGTGAAAAGTTAAAAGTAAGAAATCCGACTCCATTAAACTTTGAAGACTAGAACGTGTTTCAGAAGTTGTTGTGTTATTTTGGACGTATTTTTATTGTTGGGGACCAGACTGAAATTTGGGTTTATTTACTCCCTATTCTTTGTACTCCTCAAATTTCACTTACTTTTTATGTCTGTTCTTTTTCAAGGAATCTTTCACGAAGTTTAATTATATATCTGATACTATTTTTCACTTAGAATATATATATGTGTGTGTGTGTGGATGTATATGTATGTATACATACATATATATATATATAAATATATATATATATATATATATATATATATATATATATATATATATATTATTTATATATATAATATATATATGTGTATATTGTATGTATGTATGTATATATATGTATATCTATATATACATATATATATATAAAAATATATATATATTTTTAGTTATATAAATATATACATATATATATATGTACAACATATATACATACATATATAAAAACACATACACACATATATATATATATATATATATATATATATATATATATATATATACATGCATATATACATATATATACACATACACACATATATATATATATATATATATATATATATATATATATATATATATATATATATATATATATATTTATATATATAATATAAATTATATATATATGTAAATATGTTTGCGTTTGTGAACGTTATTGATAGGATATTTTAATATTGCTGATTCTTGTCTTCTAACTAGTTGGAGAATTAAAAAACGGGTAAAATATTTTGTAATTTCAACACCGATATTTTCTACTGCATTTATTGAAAGTAATAATTCGATCTTCCTAGTTTATCGTGTATTTTCACATTTTTACTTATTTGCATTTCCAGCGATGTTCTTTTCTTTTTATCTTCTTTCGTTTCTCGCCTACTACTACTACTAATATTTCTTGTCTGTATGGAAATTCGGTGTGTACTCTCAGTTTTTCCCCCTCAAGTGTTTCTGTCGTGACGTTGCTCTACAAATACAGCGTTATTTACGATATACTTCGTTATTTTGCCTCAGTCTGTGAACTAAATATACGTTTACCATTGTTGGAAAAATTTTACCATGTTTCGCTTAATTTTTATAACTCCAATTCCATTGCTCTTTCGGTGGTTACTATACACTTTTTCTCTTTGCACATGTCCTTCTGAATGGCTTACTTTTGGTTGGGACCTTGTACTACCTAATATGAATAAAATATGACTCCAGTACTTTCCGTGAATGAGTCCACCGTTTCACCATAGGAAGAGAGAAAGCATTCCTTCGAGATTCTTTACTTTCCATGACACCAGGTATTGGTAGCCAGTATATGGGCTCTTATCATAGAAGAGGCTAAAGGATAATAAAAATTAAAAGACTGGTATAATCGGATTTTATGTTTACAGAGCATAAAGGGGAACGAATTAAAAATCGATAGTCTAGTCAGATCCATGCAGCAGTTGACACAGGAAAGTGGTTGTACAGTATCTAGAGAGGGGTCTCCAGTGTCATGACGTATTGGTCAGCCCTAGAAATGTCTAAGAACTTTCAGGTTATAAAACATTCTGCTTGCTATTATTCTTTTTCCAAGTAATTCAACTAACCTAATATTCTGTGCATTTTGTTTACATATACCTTGCAGTACATTAAATATATTATATATATATATATATATATATATATATATATATATATATATATATATATATATATATATATATATATATATATATATATTTATATGTATATTTATATATGTATGTATGTGTATATGTATACATATATAGAAATTATTATATATGTATATATATATATATATATATATATATATATATATATATTATATATTTTTAGACTTCAATAAGACTGGATGGTTTAGATTCTAGATTCTTTAATTCACGACGTACAAGCTTTCGAAGACATAAAGTCTTCTTTTTCAGGTACTGGTGCACTCAGAACCATCCCTTCTTATTGAAGTCTAATACGAGTAACATGAACATTTATACACAGTGAAGTTTTGTAGCCATTTTTGATATATATACATTTATATATATATATATATATATATATATATATATATATATATATATATATATATATATATATATATATATATATATATAGATATGTGTGTGTGTCAGTGTGTCTGTTTTGGTTAGTTCTGAAAGTGAAGTTAAACTTCAGGAAAAATTGACATGAGCGATATTGTCTGAGCTCTTCTCCCACACATGTTTCCATCAACACTTTCAAGGAGAATGGCCTAAGGAACCGCTATTTCCGACAGAATCATCATATTCTAAATATATTCAGGAGATAACTTGTTCACGCTTGTCCACCCTAACTCATCCATCATTCTGACGTTAATTACCCTAAAAGTAACGATGTGTGAAGTTGATAATCATGTCAGAAGATGTAAACATAATTATGTTTCGCTTTCCCCTTAACTTAATAGAAGACCTTAATTATTCCAAGGTCAGATTTTTCTCCGGGTTATTTATAGACTTTACCTTTACTCTATTCCATTCAGATAAGAAGGTTTCGACCATTTAGTTTTGTAATTTCCCTTGTCTACTGAACGAGCTATGTTCTTTGACAACTTATCTTACCGTAACTTGAAAATATATACTTGATTTCTGTAATCTAATAGTTCAGAATTTTACTTAAAAAGGCTCATAAAGTAAACAAAGAAATTTGAATAAGCCACTATATTTCGGCCAATACACGTCGGCCCTCGTCTCCACCGAGACGGGGCCCATGTGAATTGGTTAAAGTATAATGGCTTTGCCAAATTTCTTGGTTTTCATTATGGGCATTTTAAGTATAATATATATATATATATATATATATATATATATATATATATATATATATATATATATATATATATATATATATATATATATATGTGTGTGTGTGTGTGTGTGTGTGTATGTGTTTATATATATATATATATATATATATATATATATATATATATATATATATATATATATATATATATATATATATATATATATATATATATATGTATATGCGTGTGTTAGTATAAATGAGACAGAAACACCTTGTTTATTGGCCATTGTAGCGACTCATCCTGTGTTGACAATAAAATTTACCTCTAAGTCGACTGTGGTGAGTAATTTCTAGGGTAGAGAAAATTATGGGGTTGTAAAGCTCATACCAAATTACTTATTGAAATCAAGAGTACCACTTTCTGGAACCACCCTCCTAAGAAAAAAAGACATTTACACTCGCATACGCAAAAAACACACACACACACACACACACACACACACACACACACACATATATATATATATATATATATATATATATATATATATATATATATATATATATATATATATATATATATATATATATATATATATATATATATATATATATATATATATTATGAACGATAGGGCGATCATGTTTGTGAGTGTGAGTGTATATTTCTGTGTATGGCATGGTATTTAAGATTGAAAGTGACAATGAATGGTTGCGTCCTGAGTTCTGAGAACTGAGCTGCAAGGAAATGTTAGTAAATGAGTCAAAGATTGTGATTTCAGTGCAAAGGCAGGTGAGAGCGAGAAAAGGGTTTCATATAATGAAGACTTATATATGTTTATGAATATTTTAAGGATTTTCTCAAATCAGAAGAACCTCGTGTAGTTGGACAGTCTTCTACAAATATTATTCGAAAAGTATCAATTTTTTATGTAGGGAAAGCTGAAAGGTTTGTTTTAGTGAGTTTCCATTTTTTCTAGTTTTCTTCCGGTACAGTGAAAGAAGCTTTGAATTATTTTACAGATCTTATTAAGACAACATGCGAGTTTCATCTTATTAATCATTGCCCTCTACATCTCAGATCTTTGGTAGATGTATGCTTGAGCCATTTAAGTTGTATTATTAGCCTGAAATTCGTTTACCTATGCCGGAAGCTGTTTCTAGGCCTTACTTATAAAATGGAAGACCACGCTGTTGCGGAAATGATCAAATATTGCATCCTGATATTAATTAACTAAAAACCAATTTTCGCGTTTGAAATGAAATTCCTTCCAGTACTGAAAAGTAGCTGAGATTGCATAGAAAGAAAAGGAGGAGGATAATTGGAAAAAACGTTTAATTGCTCTTTGTAATTGCTCTCCCACAAGAGGAGTCAAGTTCAGATGACAACTTTAAAACCTTTTCTAAAGTCCTGAATGACTTTCTTAACATTTTACGATATTAGCTTGAACAGTTAAATGTTGATTACGATTGGGAAAAGTGCCTTTTTTTCCACAATTTCTTTATTCTAGTGAGAGATCTTGGTGCCGTTCACTGATAAAAATGTAAAGCTATAAATGACTTCACCGTAATTGACCAGCATAAATGTACTATTTAAAAAATAGTGCATAATTGGTATTTCATCTTGTCTTTTTTTTTGATGACTGTTAAATTTAGTGAGCAGCTGTGACTTCACGTTCTGAACAGTCGAAGAGTTTACAATCTGAGGAGTTCTGATGGCCTCTCCTGTATTGTAGCTCAATTATAGCTTCTCAGCCTCCTCTGCACTTTAATTTCAGTGATGCTATACTTCATGTTTTCTTATATGTAATTTTTACTGAGTTTATAATTTTAGATGGAGTGCAAATAAGGAATCATTTTCTTACTTGTTTACAAATTTCTTTAAATTCTTACTAAAGTTCCTTACTTATTAATGACTATCTGTCAAAACTGATGGTAGCAACATTTACTTCTTCCTTTTTAAATGAATCGACTATTTTTCTGATAAAGATATGAAGGTGTAAATGAACATAACCTTTTTACCGCTTTGATGCAAAGAGGAAAACGAGTCGATTTACTCAGTCTAAAGTATGACATAAATTACTGAGTTTGTCAGTTAGATACGAGAGCGTTGATATTTCGCCAATAAATATTGCTGGGAACTTCCGTCATAACTGAGTGTGATCGGCAGCCAGTTTCTCCCAGTAAATGAGGTGTGATTAATCAAGTGTTCCATCAAGTAGAATTGCACGGGATAACGTAGATTTGTCGCTGATCTTCGCCTTCGTGCTGATAGTACGTAAAATGAATGCACATTCTATTTTCGTTTGTTACAATATAAGGAGAGAGAAAGCGTTGTTTTCTCCTTTGCAGAAACCATCAACCATCTACACTTCAAAACTACGTACATGGATAAAAAATAATTCAGCTCTTAATAACTATTTTAACCACCATGTAATGAATTTTCAAATGAGGTCACTCCTGCTATAATTGTCCGAAAATATACGTCACATTTCTTGTCAGATCCATCGTAGTTTGACACATTTTGGGTCAGTTTAACAGGAGTCGGGTTTAGATTCTCATCTCCGTAATCATAACTTCTATGGCTACCAAAGTTTTTTACGAACATTGAAAATTTATGTCTTATAGCCCAACACCAAGTTGGTCAGAAATTATATGGCGTTCTCCAGAACGATGAAAATATACAAAAACTATGGTGATGAAACTGACGAAAGACCTTTCTTCTCTTTTGCATAAATAATCGTTGGCGAATTTCATTCATTTTAATCGCCAGTTGACCTCTCTCTCTCTCTCTCTCTCTCTCTCTCTCTCTCTCTCTCTCTCTCTCTCTCTCTCTCTCTCTCTCTCCTCGGTCGGTGTGGCTTCTGGCGCTGGCTAAATAGCGAGTTTTTAGCTTCAGTGACTTCCATTGGCAAGCGAGGCATTTCCTCTGTTGCTGGAGTGTATTACCAGTCAAGAAGACGTACGTTCTCTACGAAGTGGCAGCGTCGTCGGGAAAAGACTTGTGTCGATTTTCTTTGCCATTCCTATGAATAGCCATCAACGCTAGGCCTAAATTTCCTATCAACATGTCATCCTACGACCAACCTGCTATCAGGCCTTGTCTCCTGATTGGTTGGGGTAACACACCATTATGCCCGTTCACATGATTGGTCGGTGCAATCACCCCCTTCTTGACCGGTCACTTGATTTGTCGGTGAAATCGTCCGGCGTTTTAAGGACGGTGGAGAGAGAGAGAGAGAGAGAGAGAGAGAGAGAGAGAGAGAGAGAGAGAGAGAGAGAGAGAGAGAGAGAGAGAGAGAGAAGGGGGAGAGAGAGAGAGAGAGAGAGGACCGTTCTTTCAAATCTCCCTTCACATGTTAGTTTCCTACATAGAAAGGTATATTTGAAGGAAATTATGATTGGACTTTGTGTAGCTAACTCTTACTTTTTGTCACTAATATTCATATTCATTAATGTGCTTTGAACTATTTGATATTTTGAATTTATTCAAAATTTTAAACGTGTTGTCGTGTATATATATTCAAATATATATATATATATATATATATATATATATATATATATATATATATATATATATATATATATATATTTATATTTTATATATATATATATGTGTGTGTATGTGTGTGCGTAAGTGTAATTGTAATACCCACAATGCCCTCTTAACTTTCTCGAATTCTCCGCGGTTTTTTGGATACGCTTGTCACTACAAGGCCTTAAGATCCAAGTGCAAGAACTATGAAGAAATTCTGATGTGCTGTATTTATTGCACTTGGATCTTAAGGCTTTTATTGACAAGCGTATCCAAAAAAAGTTCGAAGAATTCGAGAAAGTTAAGAGGGCTTTATGGCTATTACAATTACATATGTATCTGGTAAAAAGTGACCTGTAGATTCTGCATACATACATACATACATATACATACATATATATATATATATATATATATATATATATATATATATATATATATATATATATATATATATATATATAAACCTCTCCCGAGAGACTAAGTATCTAATATTGTTATCTCTATATCTATCTCTCTCACTCTCTCTCTCTCTCTCTCTCACACACACATAGTATAAATATATATATATATATATAATATATTATATATATATATATATATATATATATATATATATATATATATATATATATATATATATATATATATATATATATATATATATATATATATATATATATATATATATATGTATATAGATTTATATACATATGTGTATAGATTTATATACATATACAGTATATATATGTACAGTATATGTATATATATATATATATATATATATATATATATATATATATATATATATATATATATATATATATTTATATAAACTGTACATATGCAGGTAACTGGGGTCATCCATCCACTGGATTTGTTATGATTCTCAGTAGAAAGTAGCCTCTGGCATCAAACGAGGAGTTCCTTCTCCTTGCTTTGCTGGCCAAGAAGAAACGTACTCAGATGAAAAGAATACAGTTGCAACATTGGAAAGGAATTATTATTGCCAGTATTGTTATTTTTATCATTACAAGCAAGTGGCAACAGTGCAAATTAAGGGCTACTAGGCTAAGGGTTTTAATAGGAAAGCAGTTTAGTGAGGGAAAGAAACGGAATGCAGAATAAAGTTAAAAAGAGGAATTACAAAACATTAAATTAAATCAACATAACATTATTATTAAATAAAAATGATGCGGAGAAAATATCAAAACCTGTCTTCATGGATCCAATTATAACCGAGGTTAAAGTTGTGGACAGATAGATAGACAAACAAGACAGACAGACTTGCCATCGAATTCTAATCAGGAGCATAAAAGCATGCCAAACAATTTCATTTTTTCGGCCACGGGTCTGTGTTCAGGCTCCACCACCTTCGAAATGCCTTCCATCACAGCAGTCTTGATCTCCCGAAGGCCTGGGTAACAATCAATGACAGGCAGCGGCAACCGGTGGCGCCATATGAAAGCTCCAATTTGAAACAATGCTTCACAGCGGATGGCGTCAACCGTGAGTGGCGGCCACTAGTTGCGGAGCGAGCAACTGTCCGAGCACGGTTGCCGGCCCAGCAACTGCAGTTGCCCTCGTGTGAAAGACTCCACTGAAAACTATGGGAGGCAGCTGGTGGAGGCCACCGATGGCGGCCACTGATCGTCCCGAGTGAAAGGGGCCTAAGAGTTTGAAAATGCTCGCTAGAAAAGAAAGTGGTTATAAATGTGAGTAAGTGTAAGAGAGCATGAGCAAGTGAAAACCAAGATGGAGCTATGAACGTCAGCATGCATGATGGAAGAATAGAAGTTGTTGTTTCGTGTAGGTATTTGCAAGTAAATGAAATGGACAAAGGAATTACGAGAGTGGAGGTGAGTCACACCACATATGAAGCAAGGAAGAAGGTATGACCTTGTATGAAGTAAATGAAATGTGAATGTGGAATGTAAATGAAAGAGAAAATGCTGGTACTGTTGAGCTGAATTATTTACTTAACATATGTTGCATAATAAGGATTGAAAGGGTGACGAGGAGTAATGAGATACACAGCAGTTGTCAAAAAATGCGCATAACTGAAACAATAGCTCTGAATGTTTTAAGAGAGTTTGATCCTAAGGAAAGAATGGAGACCACCAGGTTTCTGAAAAAAAAGTCTAAAATTCAAGTGTATAATTTGGGTGTATAAGTGTGAAATGAACCCTAGAGAGTGCTGGAAGAAGTACAGGGGCCGAAGAGCCTTAACACCCAAGTAGCCAGTGTGTTGGGGGTTTCCGTGAAGATGAATATTTGGCTAATGGTGAAGTTTCTGCATTGCTGTGTTTCCTCTGAATCCACTCCGTTATGTTGGTTTTATGTTGATATACATACATACATATATATATATATGTATATATATATATATATATATATATATATATATATATATATATATATATATATATATATATATATAGATGTGTGTGTGTGTGTTTGTGTGTAAGATGTGGGCCATATCTGAGTTACTGTGTAATCTCTAGCCATTGTGATTATCTCCACTCACACGAGCAATTCGTTATGATTAATTCGATGAAGAGTGGAAAATTCTATCACCAATTTTGTAGGAAGCTGAGAAATTTGATAATGAGGAAGTCAGCCATAACGATGAAGAACTACATCTTTCATTTCGTGAATGGGGCTTTCATTTATTTTTTCGTCATAGTAGGTAAATTTGACCGGAGATTTAAGGGCTGCTCAAGAACAAGAGCAGTACTGGCACTAGAACAATACCGACCTGAGATTTCTACCAGTTTTTCTTTCTTTAGAGCACTAAGGAATAACGTGGTTTCATGCTCTCTCTCTCTCTCTCTCTCTCTCTCTCTCTCTCTCTCTCTCTCTCTCTCTCTCTCTCTCTCTCTCTTAAACACACATGCACAACAAAAATTAATCACTAATGTAAATTGAATAAAACTTTTCCCAATAACCAGAAGGTTTTTTGAAAACTATGTATAAAATGTTGCAACTGAGAGAACATATCTCGAACCCTCTATCTGTAACTAAATAAATATCTAATGTAAAATGAAATAACTTTTCTTGGCATTTACATCAGAAAATAATGATGGGTTTCTTGTTTCTGAATGTTTGTGTACATTTTATTTAGAGATTTATGTTGACGATAACTTCTGATTTATGTGTAGCCATCTCAAGAATGTGGACTCAACGATGTAACCTTCTCAAGATTTCAAACTGAAGATCATTTCTTTGGAATTTTAGTGTACAAAGATAATATCCTTTGTCCTTGCGATTCCCACTTGCAGAATAATAGACCGTGGATTGTGTTGGTTATTCTAATGATCATCTTCTCATATTATTCCTTTAATTTTTCGTTTACGATTACTGTGACAAGGTTTCCTAGTAGGTGACAAACATTTTTAAAAATATGATTACGCATTTTGAGGTTTTTTTTCTTGAAAGTGTATTTGTGTAACAACTATTTCGTTTCTGTTATTGTAGACTTTTCACTTTGAATCTTAAAGATTCAAGTTTTGGTCCTAATTTGTCAAGATAACTGCCATAGTACATTTTGTCAATTGACGCTATACAACAGCTCTTACTAAATTGGAAATGTGGCATTCTGTTGAAAAATTTATGACATATGAATAGACTATTTCACGAACTGACGTACTATGAAGGACTTGTCACGAGCAGGAAGAAAGTCTGGACGTGGAATGCTAACACTGGAAATCTGGCAAGTTCCTGTGGTAATAGAGGTTACTGGATATTACTGATATTCTTATCGAATATCTGTGCACTTCTTATCTGATGTAGACGGGAGATTCTAGGATGAATAACTATGGGGATCACATGCGCCTGTGTTTGTTTTCATTCGTCGAGTTACTTCTTGTATAAACGCCACTTGTTTATCTGTCTGCTTGTCTGTGTGCGCATGCGTTCGTATCCGAGTCTGCCTGCCTGCCTATGGGGAACACTTAAAAGGGCCAAGCAACGTGTTTGGAAGACGCGAGACTAAATATTTACTCAGCCGCAGTGTGCGACCCGCTCTGCCCACCACTACTCGACATTAGGAACCAGTTGATTGCGACTTTGAATCTTATACTTGATGACAACAGAGCCTTCATTCCTTTGACCATTAACCCTCTTTCTAGGAAGAGGACTGATCCACCTGAGTTGGTTTTAATGTCAGACAGGATCTTTTCCTCCTCTCGCTGAGCACAACCCAGCAGGAAAAACATCTTCAGAATAAAGAGTAGCCAGGCCATGAGAGAGAGAGAGAGAGAGAGAGAGAGAGAGAGAGAGAGAGAGAGAGAGAGAGAGAAATTTTCTTCCCAGGTATCTAGTTAGTTCGTTATAAATGATTTGTTTAAGACACAAAGAGGTCCAATGCTTTTCCAAACAATTTTTGTTGTTTTCAAAGCAGAATGCCATCTATTTTCGTAGGTTCAGCAGAATCAATCAGAAATGAAAGAGCAACTCCCGGTAAATTGAAGTTTAATGTAATAAGATCAGGTGGGACATGGCACTCAATGCTTCGCCAATGCGCCTTCCTTTTGTGACGTCACATTCACATCACAAGTAGAATTCGTAGCCCCAGGGACACTCACAGGGGAATGCAGACCACTACCTCCTTCCCCCTACAGCACCGCAGTGTTTGATAAATGGAATAGCACTTTTTTCAGACTCGAAATAAGAGTAATTCGGGTTTTAGTCCTTAAAGCAGATTCGTTTATTTGTTGTTTGTTAAATATTTCTGGATGAAATTTCCAGATAAACCATCTAACATAACGTAATGAGTCCGATAACAACAAATTAAAACAGGTGAAACCCATCGTTAGTTTTTGACATCATTCACACCAAAGAGAGCGTCACATTGAAGTCATTTTATAAAATGTTCCTGTTAATCTTGCATTCCACCTTTCGAAAACCATTTCCTCCATTCAGTGGCATGCCATTGAGAAACCATCATATCTAGTTTTATAAGTTCAGTGAATACTAGGAAAAAACATAGTAGAGAGAGAGAGAGAGAGAGAGAGAGAGAGAGAGAGAGAGAGAGAGCGAGAGACTGCTTGGCTGTCTGACAAGTTTACGGAAATTTTCATAATAAATTCTCATGCGTACAGTGACAAACAAAAAATTAGATTTGGCTTACAACTACCGAATAACAAGATGCATTATTTTGCACAGAAATCATAACTACGGCAGAAGTAGCAAACTTACAGGTTGTGTCTGCAGAGGTGGTTAAGCCATTGGGAGAATTCTGATCACACCCTTCCGCCTAAGTAGAATACGGACTCCGCGCAAAGTTAAGTTAAATTTCAGCCGGAAACTTATTCAGAAATAACAACGGAAGATTGAATGCCTGATCAAGTGTTATCAATACATTTCATGCTACGATTCAAAAGCAAAGAGAAAATAAATAACAAGAGGTGTCCGGCAATTTCATTTTCATCGGAATTGGACATGGTCTTCATGAAAAAATCATATATATATAAATTATATATATACATACATATATATATATATATATATATATATATATATATATATATATATATATATATATATATATATATATATATATATATATATATGTATATATATATATATATTGCTTTAGTAGTTTTTCTTCTTTAGTTAAAGTTGTGTTATATTCAAATGAAGGTTAAGTAGCTTGCAGTAGGCAATTGCAAGGAAAAAATACTGTGGACTTCTAAATCCAAATTTGGTCACTAGAATTAATCTTAGCATAATCAGTAGATATATGAAGATCATAGCTAATCTTATAAAGTCAATATACACATGCACACACACACACACACACACACATATATATATGTATATATATGTGTGTGTGTGTGTGTGTGTGTGTGTACAAACAGGGATGCCTCCAGATAAAAGAAAAATAGTCATCGCCACTTTTGCACTTGCAGTGTTGATTCGTGGATGAACCTCCTGTGCAGGAAACTTTCTAAAGTGTACAATCACCAGCAGTTCGTTGAACCTCCCAACACACGCTGCTGCATTTAACGCTGTCGTCCAGCTCTGTTGCCCTCTAGTTGAGGAGGCCTCTCCTTTCCAACATCCGCCTTGACAGCATGTATCTCTTGGTCTACCTCTCGCCCTTCCTTCCTCCCAAATTGTATACTCGTTTCGCCAACTTTTCATCCTCCTTTCTTCTCGCATGACTGAAGTGTCACGAACACTGATCCGTAGTTTCAACTACTGCACCCTTTTACCGCGCCTTCTACGAATCTCGACATATCTCACCTTTCAGTTTTTCTTGAGCCACTATAAACAGTAAACAGTTCATCTCTTCAACTTCCATCTATTTAATTCATGCATTCCATCCTTGGTTGTTTACTCTCAAATTCCTGTTATAAGCTGATGCTTCC
This sequence comes from Macrobrachium rosenbergii, assembly GCF_040412425.1. NCBI lineage: Eukaryota > Metazoa > Arthropoda > Malacostraca > Decapoda > Palaemonidae > Macrobrachium > Macrobrachium rosenbergii. The sequence continues at coordinate 57,689,584 of NC_089763.1, forward strand.
ATTTGCTTATCTCCCGTATTAACATTCACTGCTACACCTTCCTGGTTCCCATTTACCTTCATGAACAAATAAATAACACTATATTGATAATCATTCGTTCACACACTGTATGGTTAAATTCAAAAATTAACAGTCTAGTAAGAGTTATGTCTTCAGATGATTGATAAATGACAAATTATTAGAGTAGGAGGTGGGGGGGATTAGAGACGCAAAATATTTGAATTAAAACGCAAAAGTTATGTTTTCTTGTTTACAGATATTTTTATAAATGAATCTTCTGATAAATCTTAAATCTGTGAGATACATAACTGAGAGAGACAGGGGCAGAAAGAGGAAAAAGATGGACCCTAATTTTGAGCAACATAACTTCATTAAAAAAAAATATTGAGAATGATAAAAAGTCCCCTGTAACTAAAAATTCCAAGACAGATAGATTGGTGAGGCAAAGTATTTCGAAAATAGTTGAATATATCAAATATAATAATCCTTTTCCTCCTTGAGATATAAAGTTGAAAATGCATCTTGTGTTCTACCTGTTCTCTTCATCCAGCGTGCTGCTGTAAATGAAAAGAATGGCTGTTTTTCTTTCATTAGGAATTAACTTACGTTGCGATGAGTATCAAACATGGTATCTAGCAAAACAAATAATAATAAAAAGAATACTGCATTAGATGAGGCAATTCTTTATGAATTATTTTTCAGTTCTTTTAAGTTAATTCTTCTCAAGGAAGAGAGAAGTAGAGTTAGAGGATATAAAAAATTAAATCAAAAAGTAAATGCTACATCTATTGCAGTCTCTAATGAAGATTTGTGTTGAAGGACTACTTCAAAACCAAACAAATAATTATTACATGCTGTCGACGAAAAAATTAAAAGTATTTTTTTTGTTTTGTTTTTGTGGGTTGGAGATGAGTTATAGCCTATGAGACAGAAAGAGAATGAAAATGTTATGAGGGAACTGAAGAAAGTAACTGTGTTCCTTGCAATGTTTACATTTGCAATTTCCGTTGCTCTCCTTTCTAAATTTGTAACCTATAATTTTTCTTGCGTGCAATTTCTTCAAAACTGTGACTTAGGTCGATTATTTGCGTCAAAATATGAAACATTAAATAGAACTGGGGCGAAATTATAATAATATATAAAAGTGGTAATGACAGTGAAGGCCATTTTTTAAGATCAGTTTCTGAGTCCGTAGGGTGAACTGCAATCTGTCAAATGTACCATTCACGTTGATAGCACGTATAAGGAATAAAGGATTTTAATTTATCCAGATAAGAAATATATTAACTTGTCTAGGAAAACCTAATGAATCGTATGAATGTTAATTTTTTATTACGTTACTAACTGAGGACAGAATCAGTTAAACTGGAAGCTTGCAAGAAAATTTCTACTGCTGCCACATTTTAATTTATGTTCACGATTTCAGGTAATTTCAGTCCATCTCTCTCTCTCTCTCTCTTTCTCTCTCTCTCTCTATATATATATATATATATATATATATATATATATATATATATATATATATATATATATATATATATATATATATATATATATATATATATATAAAAGTATACTATATATATATATATATACATATAAAAGTATACTGTATATACATATATATAAATATAAATATATATATATATATTTACACATACATACATATATACATAAAATATGTATACATATGTATATACGAGTATATGTATGTATGTGTAAATATATATATATATATATATATATATATATATATATATATATATATATATATATATAGTATAAATGTATATACATATAAATGTATATATATACATTTATATGTGTATGAATATATATATATATATACAGTATATATATGTATACACATACATATATGTGTGTGCGTATATAATTTTTGGTAGCCACTTTTGGACACATTAGCACCACGAGCCTTAAAATTGAAGTAAGGGAAGAAAAATAATATTTCTCATTTGCATGAAGGTTTGTAATGATAAAGGTATCCAAAACGTACGCGGATTTCCAATTTTTTAAATATTTCCGTTCAGAACATTTACAGATGAGTCCTATAACTGACCTTTAGAGTCTCTGAAAAGTTATGTATGCTTTCGTTCTTAAATTACTTGTCCTTGCCTTTAACATACAAAGTGTCTTGTTGTTGAGAAACTCTTGAATGATTCTCAATATTCAGTGTTTTAAAGTAAAATCTGCACAGTTTATCTATTTTATTAAATTATTAAAGAATTTAGTTTGAACACCTTCAAATAAAGGAGATTAGAATTGGGAAATGACCACCAGTTAATTAATTGAATCAGAAGCTGTAGTGGCGAAAAAAGATACGACAGACGTTGAAGTCCATTTTTCACCCATGATCGCCTGATTATTGTTAAATACGGAATGACTCCTGTTAGATGACTGGAAAAGTTTTTCATCGATTTATAAGATGAAGAAAAGTAGACATTCAGATGAACACTAGGCCTTGTTTCTTGTACCCCGGAGGTGGATTAGTATCCCAAACAGTATTAACGAGACTGGTAAACTGGCAGCATCATAGAACTCTACTCAGAAGACTATGGAACACCTCAGAGACGGCCTCGATTGTTGGGCAGAGTTCATAGGTCCACACCAGGCCTCTTATGAACTTTGAAATCTTACCTTTGTGCAGGGGTCCATGGTAGCACAAGGCAGGCTTAAGCTTTGCCAACAATGAAACTATGCGTGGTGACTAACCTACAGGGCACAGGACACTGAGGTGACATAAAGAAGAAAAATATGGCAGACTTGCTTAGGGATCCTGGGTCCAACACAGTCCAGGAGAGGAGAAGTGGCTGGTGCCTGCGGAAGGTTGATCCTCGTGGGAACAGGGACTTGATAGATGAGTAGGCTTGGCAACTTATATTTTTATTTTCAACAAGCAATTTTCTCCAGGGAGGGAGTGCAGGATAGTACAGTCTTCCAGTTACTCAGAGAGTCATTAGTGTTGAAGTTTCTAGCTCTATGCCTTCTTGATTTCAACAGATGCTGATGTCTATTTATTGCTGGATGGACTAGTCACAGGCAGACCAGAGCCACTCCAAGGACCAATCAAAGGTGACTGGAGTGCTTCATTATCCAGGGACATCGCTTACTTTGGCTGATTACACCTTCCAAGGGCAGGCAAACACACACAGTTTATATACATAGACATGCACACACACACACACACACACACACACACACACACACACACACATATATATATATATATATATATATCAATAAGTTATATATAATATATTTTTATAGTAATGATTGGTTAAATTATATATATATATATATCAATAAGTTTTATGTAACTTTTTATAGTAATGATTGGTTAAATTGACAATGGCGTCTATACATGACACAAAGCATTTCTTGTACAGTTTGTCGTTACACAAGAGAGGGGAGGTCATTTAAATAGAAGATCCATATATCCTGGTCATATTTCTTTCTGTGTGAAAACTGAAGGGAACGGGTAGCCTTTTCCAAAATTAATTTGTGTTAGAATAAGATTGTTTACCATTCTAAGCTTGATGCCGATGTTAAGAAAATGTAACTTATCTTCATATGGCAGCCTTCATTTCAGAATTCATTAACATGCATTTAACTTTTACGTTAATATTAATATTGCTTGTTTGCACAAGCATTGTATATACTTAATAGAAGAGTTCATTTTCATTGCATGAACACTTCACATCTTTGACGAAGACGTTGCAAGCAATATATTTGCAAGATTATCCAGGACAGCCGACGAAATCTGCATCTTAAATGTCATGTGAGCTGTTTAGATTCCATTTCCTTTGAGAGCAACCTCTGCCGTTCTTTGCAGCTCTTGCCCGGCCCTCCGCTGCCTGCAATACTCCCCCATTATTTGGCTCGCCTCTTCGTCCACTGCTTTCGTAGACTCGCTTGAATCAAAACCCTTCTGCTTTATCAACAGCTCCTATCTTGCTAGACGCTCTTTCACTGCAGCAGCTCTCTCTCTCTCTCTCTCTCTCTCTCTCTCTCTCTCTCTCTCTCTCTCTTATGTAAGTCTCTTATTATATATATATATATATATATATATATATATATATATATATATATATATATATATATATATATATATATATATATATATATATATATATATATCATATATATTTGTGTGTGTCTGATCTATAATTGGTATTCCATTTCGAGATTTAAAGATTTTTAGCACATCTAGTAGACGTAACCATGGAAAATTTATATGGACGCAGAATCTGTTGATATGAAATTATTTGAATCAAGATCTGTTAATGAAGATCATGGTTGATAACATAATATAATCATTCTCATGAAATCCATCCTGATTCTTTGCCATTGTGGATTATCGTTTCTTTAGTTTAAAAAGGTAATGCAACATCTTTATACCTTATGAAGTTGGTCATAAAAGGCATTGGGTTCAGGTGGACTTGCATTCGACCGGATTTGTATCTAATATGTCATTGCAGTCCATTTCCTCCCCCACCAGACCCCTAAGGCATGGCAGCAGGTTTCCAGTGACCATCACGGCTGCGTAACAGACATGATAGGATGTAGGATATGTAGCGTATGCGTTACTGCCGTCGAAATTTTGACCATGCTGTGGCCAGCTGTCTTACAAAATTCCTAAGTTGTTTCAGTTGCTTTTTGCGGTCTCGTAACTCCTACCAGTATTTTCCGGTATAGCTATGTAGGAAATGGCTAGCTATATATAAAACAAACTGTATGTAAAGACAGATTTCTAACATTGTGGCGTCCCAGAAATGATCGTCAACCCACTTGTTTATTGAAAGTAAAAGGCCGCACATTCCCCAAACTAGGTTGTCCTTGTCAATTCGCAGAGATTCAGGTATCCACTGTTATCTACATTGTCCAAAATACATGACCGATTACAAGAAAACCCCGATTTTTTCTTAAATTTGATCTTTTGCTATTCACTGATACATTAGTATTGTAGTGAAGGTGTTAGTCAAAATTATAGCATTTGCTCTCGGGCATATCTGAATAAAACAGATATTGTAAACTGAATTGTCGATAGGATGTTAAAATTTCTCTCGAATTTAGAAGAATAAATGGTATATCTGTAGCTATAACACAAGAGGCATGATTTCTGTAAGATAGATCAGCGTTGAGATTTTCAGCCGAAAATTAAGATTAAATTAACAGTAAATTACTTGTCCAAGTATCGGGTTGAATTTCACAGTCGGGTAAAAGAACTTCAACGTTTGCATTCAAATGCCAGTTTAGCTATCACAATATTTCCTTTGATGTTAACAGACTAACATTTCCCGAATAGATAAACCTGACGCTAATAGTTTTACTAGTTGATAATAACATTTGCAATTCAACTTTCTGCCATAAACTCGTCTAGTACTTAGCTGTGAATTCATATCAAATCAGGTAGCCTGTAAATGTTGTAAAGGATAGACAAAAGCAAAGGGTACTTGCAAACAAATTACAGGGAGGAGATGAAAAACGCTAAGTAGAACGTGCTAAGTACAGTCTAAATAGTGACGTTAAACGAAGAACAGAAGAAAAGAGAGAATATCGGGAAAAGCTGTGGATGATGCAGACAAAGCCATGCATACAAGGAGTGGCAATGATGTAGGGGAGCCTACGGAATCATTTATGATATGTCCATTAATGGGAATGAACGAGTCAATTTAATACAATCAGAAGAAAACCCTCCCTAGGAGGATCATATTTGTGTAGGGTCATGAATAATGATGCAAGAAGTGAATGAATGAACAGATTTTGGAGTAGAATCAGATGTGTGGAGCTTAGGAGATAGGGAACGCCAGACTGTGATGTAGTAGCAGCAGAGATGATTGTAGTTATAAATGAAATGACACCTCGTATGGCAACTAGACTGTTTCCCAGAATGTGGAATGATGATTGGGAAAAGGGAGTTGACCTGATTGCGGTAACTTTCGTCGGCTGCTCTAAATATATTCAGTAGACCGGAGAGAGAAATTGATCGAAGAGTATAGGATAAATAAGCTAGTTTTAGATAAAGCAGAGATCAAATATTGGTGTTCAGGTTTATCGCGCAGGAGTGCACGGAATTTAAAAATCCCTTGCTAATCTCTATCATTGACTATGAAAATGCAAATGACATCGTCCGCAGACCACTATTATGGAAGGTCTGCACCGCTATGGCATTCCTCTCATTATGCAAAGCAAACCGAAATTATCCATGAAGTAACTAAATGCAAAGTGTATATTGATGGATTTTATAATGAAGAAAGTGATTGCGGATGGCAGGAGTAAATGATAAACGCTCTGAAAGTCTTACAATATGCGGAAGATTTTTTTTTTAATCAGTAAATAATGTCTTTGAAATATTAGGAACAATGATATTCAGCGCAGGTCCTCTTTAGATAGGCTTTACTGAAAGAAGGGGAAAAGGCAAACAATGGGCAGAATAAAAAAGGGTTGGAAATCATATACGGTTCTAAGATTTATGTTTGTTTTGTACAGTCTGTATTACTATACAGTCATGAATCGTGGTACTCCAGTGAAACTATATAGAAATAACTGATTTTTTCAGATATCGAATAAATCAATAAAGTTTTTAAAAAAATATCGGGAGTCAGATGGCAGGATAGATTGATAGATAATACCATACAGGAAATGACGATGGTTCCATAAATAGAATAGACCATGATGAAAGGGAGACAGGGATGGCTTGAACAAGTCCTCCCCACTACAACCGGAAGAATAGTACATGCTAGCTTCACCTGGCCTATTGTATGCACCAGAAGAGTTGGAAAACCTAGGGTAACTTGTATGAGAACGGTAAGAAAGGAGCCCAGAGGTAAACGGAGATTTATGGAAGAGAAAGCGCAGGAAAGACATGAGTGGCGAATTCACCAAGGTCTGTTGCGCCGTATTGCGTTTGAGGCCATAATGATTCTAATGTGGTTGTTAGTATCACTAGAGTTGTTCATTGGACTCTTTTTCAGTCAAAACGGTATATCCCAGGATTTCATGGTAAATATTGGTCAAAAATGGCAGATATCCTTATGCGTTCCTTTTTTTTTTATACTTGATAATCCAGCCACTGATGACAGTTACTATTCGCAAGTGGCCAATATCATTACTGATGACGTTGACGACATTGTATTTCTCCCAAGAAAAAATGTATTCGCTCACTAACAGACAACTAAGTTTGGTATTTTTTTAGATTGAGTTTAAATTCCTTTGGAAGTAGTCCTTGTCAATTTACTGTTTTTTCTTGAGTTTACGTACTTATACAAATTAGGAGAAACATTCTGTTAATGTTTTGCCATGTGGGATTGTCTCTGGAGGAGGTGAAAACTCGGCTTAATGGGTTTGCTGAATTTTCTTATTTACTGTAGTCTGGCTTATTGACACCACAATTTTATGTTATTCGTTGCTATTAAATTTGAGTATCTTTCAGTTATATGCATCACGTGAATTTAAAATTTTACAAAACTGAAATCATTTTCATGTTAGCATTGATTCAAGTTATTTTTCACTTGTAATGGGATTGTCTCAAAGTAACTTCCAGTTATTCTTTTGTAATTAATAAAGACTTAACTAAGGATATATTATCTTGCAAAAAAGAAAAAAATATGTTTATACGTACTTATATAAGTGGCCGATTTAAACATTTTCATATATATGATTTCCATATGTTTATGCCACGTGATTCAAATCTCCCCTACAATGGATGACGATGATAATATTATTCCACAGAGAGAGAGAGAGAGAGAGAGAGAGAGAGAGAGAGAGCACTTCACATGTGCACTGTTTTATGCGTGAGCCACAACACGTAAACCTGATATCTACAACTCTTTCACAGTTAAGCCGTGTTCTTTTATTCTTTTTTTTTTTCATTCCTTTTCCATTTTGTGGTATCCTTTGTCTTTTTGTTTATTCGGATGCGAGGTGGTAGAAGTGGAAATTATTCCAACATTTAAACTCAAATACCGAGGTTGGAAGGGAGGCTGGTGTAATGAATGTGGAATTAAAAGAAAGGAAAAGAAAGCGAGTGTGCATGTATACGGAGTTGGCAAATGTGTACAGGAATATCCCTCTGTTTGTTCAGAGAAAGAAAAACACAGAGGGAGAGGGAAAAGACTCAGACCCATACAGACACACACACACACACACACACACACACACACACACACACGCTTCGACACCAAGAGTACATTACGAAGAAACAAGCGTCGGTTCGCTTATAGAAAATGAATAGAAAACCAGGCCGGAAAACCAATCAAACAGCCTAACTTTGGGAAGACAAGAGGAGCACCACCACCACCAGCAAACAGCATCAGCAGACAGCGAGTGTACAAACACGAACTAGCGTCGATTAGAATTCCACAAACACAACCGGGTAGACCCTAGCGTATACTGGATGAAGTTGGGGATCCTGCCGTGATTGTGTGTACGTGTAAACAGTGCCTTGCTGGCCACTCATTTCCCTGTGTAATCGTGTGTGCGTGTGTGTGTGTGTGTGTGTGTGTGTCGGTCTATCTGCCTGCCTGCCTGCCTGCCTGCCTGCCTGCCTTCCCGAGTTGAGGATCCCTAACGCGTGGGGCCAATTTTAAAAAAGTTACTGGAAATTTTGGGGTGGAATTGTGAACGTGAATGGAATATTTATGTTTTTAGGCAATGCTGTAGAGGAGGTAGAGGAGAATTTTCATTCGACGGTTATTTCTTTTTTTAGCAGACAGGCCAAAATACTGAAAGAAATAATTGCTGCTGTTACACATGACGATGCACACTAGTTTGGAGAGGAACTCTGTTTCGAAACAACCTGCATTTGAATGTTTATGAGATAGTAAATGAAAAACTAATCACTCGACTAGGAGACAGTTTGCTAGAGAGAGAGAGATTAGATGATTTTTTCTCATGGAACATTTGTTCACTCGATGCCCGTTAAATTTTTGCCTGAAATAACTCTTGCTTTTTTTGGAGACGAATTTATCTGTGAACCTGTTGGTAGGGAACAACTTTGGAGAAGAAATGTTTATAAGTGACTGGAGAAAGATACCATTCATGTCATTTAGGATGGACTTAAATTAGCTTTATTAAAGAGCAAGTGATGAAAACTTAAATAATTATACATTAATATGAAACTAGATATATTTAACCATTCGTGGCAAGAATAGAATCTTACATGAGGTATCACATTCTTTGGGTGGTTTGACTACTGAGTTGGAACGTCACCTACATCGAGGCCTGTGTGGTAAGCGCCACTTCTCATAAAAGAAAATCTAGGAGAAACAGACGGCTGGTTTATAACTGTCGGTCTCGATAATAATATTCGTTATCATGTGATTTGTTGCATGAAATTTTTTACTGCCCCCCCCCCCCCAAGTCTCATGAGAAAGCCAATATCTTTCTCGATCCATTGCTTATGGGTTATATTCTTTTAAATTTCTAATTGCATTTTCTTCGTAAAAGCGTCTAGTATGAATGGAAATGAGGTTTTGAATTTTTAGATTTTTGGGCTTTAGTCTGTCATATTTAAGCATCCCTTTATTTTCAGGTACTTCGGACTTGCTTCACTTTAGCTTGTTACCCATTTAGTCCCCGAAAACCGTATATCTAGAGTGAATAGCCCCATTTTGTTTCTGAAAGTTTCTGGCTCTATATTCTGTGAAATTAGAAATCATCACTACTTTATTCCCCGTTTTGTGGATTTGTAGATATTTTAAGATTCTGACGTTTTTCTGGGGCAAATATACAAGTAGTGATAATCGTCTAAATGTCACACACTACATGGCGTAAATATCACAAGGAGTAGGTTTATTAGTCAAAGTTTTTGGAAGTAGTGTTCCTGAGGGTCATATAACGGTCAGTTCTGTAGGATCGATACTTTAGCCCTCTAGGGCTGGACACAAAATCGGAGGACACCACTGGTTCTGTTGTATGATGATAATTGTTTGTTAATGAGTGATACAACATTTGACTGCCAGGATTTGGAACTCACCCTGCCTATGGTTTTCTCATTCTTAAAACCCTTCGTTTTAGAAACAGAGCTATGGCTTCCATTAAAGTTAAACCTTTCCCTTCTTCCTTTTCCGTGTCTTTGTTTCCTTCTGGCTTTGGCTAGAAGAGGGGGTAAAATTGCTCACTCCGTGGGCCTATCCACTTGAACGAGTGCATTCAAAATATTGGCCTTAAGCCGGTGCTTAAATGAGAAAAAAACGCCTGGTTCATTATTCGATAGGTAAGAGTCAACAAATCCTTCAATAAGGATGCAGTGGCACTTTGTGGATAATGAATGTGTATTTCTACAGACTAAATGTTGAGTTTCTAAACTGTACTGTGCAACATTTTATCGTAGCCTAAATTGAAAATTATTTCATAATCGACAAACATGAATATTTTTTTATTATGAAAACACGAATTCATGCGCTTAAGGTATTCCCAGAAATGTTCTCAGCGATCTTATGGTGGTAAAAATTAGGCTTATTACAGTAAGCCATTTTAACAGTT
>NC_089763.1:57702586-57727586 GCF_040412425.1 Macrobrachium rosenbergii
TCAGTGATCACAGGGTTTAAGAAATTAGCTTCCTCATTCTGACTGTTTTATATTTTTTTTACTTAAGTATGAAAATCAGTGCCGCAGTCATCAATTGTGCGCATTTTTGTGTCTACATATGAAATGCAACACAGTGCACGCACGCACACGCGTGCGTTAACAAGTAAATTTCGAAGTTGTCCCATGTTTGTTGGATGTGAAATTACGGGGAAGACAAGACAGTGCCAAGCTAGAGTGTCAACGGAGGTTCATTGTCTCATCTGCACCCAATTTAACTCTGAACCTTATTGATGTCAGGTGCGTCCCTTGCACCACATTTCCCACCTTCTAAAACCTACCCTCCCGCTTCCCCCTCTAGACCCTCCCCTCCCCTCCCCTCCCCTCCCCTCCCCTTCCCCAGCAGTCCTGAGATGATATAAAACTTGATGGAGAGAGATTCTGGGAACGCGCTATTACTTTTCAAGACACTCCCGCCACATATGCAATTTTAGCTTTCGCTTTCATGCGGATTAGCTTAGCGCACAACTCTCTCTCTCTCTCTCTCTCTCTCTCTCTCTCTCATTGCAATCTGTATTATTCCTACTTCTTAAACCTTTGTTTTTCTTTCTTTCTAAGTAAGGCTTATATTATTGCCCTCAGATGGTGCAATAGAATCCTTGATTATCCCTTCACCTAGGTAGTGACCAACATTTTTATCTCAAAGACTCTCTCTCTCTCTCTCTCTCTCTCTCTCTCTCTCTCTCTCTCTCTCTCTCTCTCTCTGTGTGTGTGTGTGTGTGTGTGTGTGTGTGAGTGTGTGTGTGTACATTTGTAGAAAGGTAGTACCGTTTGGGCTGATAAATTAAGACATTTTCACTTAAGAATTTACTCGACCACCGAGACTTCATTTTATCTAACTTGCTTATTGTACTATTATCAAAATCCTAACTAATTCTCATCTTCTATTGTCTGACCAGATGATTAGATTCTCTGTAATTAATTTCATACATGTAAATCCCCCCCCTCACCTCTCTCTCCCCCCTCTCTCTCTCTCTCTCTCTCTCTCTCTCTCTCTCTCTCTCTCTCTCTCTCTCTCTCTCTCTCTCTCTCTCTCTCTTATTTTCGTGATCCCATATTCTTCGGCCATTCAGAGATGGAATTTCCGAATTAAGGTCTGTTGAAGCAACAAGCGTGAAAGGATTTACTTTTTATATTTTGTCTTTTCTACGTCAGAACGGTAGTGTTATTTTGTGAAGGGTTTTGCACCTAACATAGCCTTCAATATTTCAGTAAAGCGGACAATTATCTTTTGTATTAAAAACTTTACCTGATATTGCAATCGTTATATACCTTGGTTTTTATTGTCTTGAGGATTATAGTTAGTGATGTTGGCCATTATTTTGTATTATATGAATGTTTTCTACCAAAAAGTTTAGAAGTCACATGTATTGGTATTTTACCTCATAATCGTGCTCTGAAATTACGCTTGTCTATTTGGTGATATTTGCACACGTAGGGGGCAGTTCGGAGGTCATGCGTTTCCATTATGGTATCTACAGAGTTTAGACAGTCTGACACTGACTCAAATGAAAAGGATATTCAGCAACTTAACAGCGATTCCCTCCACAAATGTATTGTCTGCAGTTCTGTACTAGAGGCCGCGCTTCTTTGAGACGTGGTGTATTTGTGATCGAACCATTGACAATTCCAAGAATAGCAGCGTCCTGATTATGCTGCCTACTACTGACGTGGTAGCATTCCGCCAAAGATTGACACAACTGATCTTGTCTAGGAAAGCGAAATTTGATTTTTTAATATGAAAGAAAGAAAAGTTGGAAATTGTGAAGATGAACTGCTTTTTTATGAAGAGTAGGTTGGGTTGTACTGAACGTAGAAATGCAACCGTGTGTCAGCAGAGGTGAAAAGAGGATATGATTGCTTCAGGTACCTTTTGCACGTAGAGAAAAGAAAACCGGATAGATTTGTCAAAAGGTTGGTTATGATTCAGAAGTCTTCGAGGGAAGGAGATGAGGGAAAATTAAAAGTTCCTGCTTGACTGGGTGTTTCAATTCACGACTACTTTAGAAGGCACAAGCAATAAAGGAATATTATAATAGGGGGCTTGCTGTGTTCAACAAGCGGCTAATGATGTTCATTTACGTAGGGTCTAAGAGGCAGAGAATTTTTTATGTAATGATTCCGTACTTTAGTCAATGATAAACCAACCAGTGTCATATTGCCTACTACTTTTTTCTTTTTCATTTTTGCTGAGTCATCCACCGCATTTTTAGGGCAATTATTTATTTGTAAAAGAATTTTGTTTAATCTTTGTGTTACATGCATGAATTATTAAGATCACAAAGCCAAGCATTCTCAGCCATTCAGCACTTAAGGAAGTGAAAAGAGGAAACTGGAGTATTTGGGCAGAAAGAGAAAGAGGCCCACAAAATAAGTAGGAAGTTCAGGGATCTAAAGGGGAAACTGGTAGAATATTTCACAGTTCCACTAACAAGTATTGGGTAGAGAGGCTGGAAGAAGGGAAGCGACAATGAGTGTAAAATCGAAGTAAAAAAAGTGGATGCATTAAGGGGCCCCAGGATCTAACTCTCTTCACAAAGAATCCCGTAAGGTGGTAGTGCCGTAAGTGCACCTTACATGGTGTACTGTAGGCATTACTAACGAGGCATTACATTATATATATATATATATATATATATATATATATATATATATATATATATATATATATATATTTATATATATATATATATATATATATATATATATATAAAATCATTCACTGGGTGTCAGGGAATGAATCCTGGTTGGATTTATACCTAAGACATCCTCGAGATATAAAGATTTATACCCAGTGTCATTGTGATTTTAAAAACACACACACACACACACACACACACACACACACACATATATATATACATATATATATATATATATATATATATATATATATATATATATATATATATATATATATATATATATATATATATATATATATATATTATATATATATATATATTCATATATGCATGTATATATGTGTATGTGTATTTAAAATCACAATGACAGTGGGTATAAATCATTATATCTCGAAGACGTCTTAAGTATAAAAACCAGTCAGGATTCATACCCAGACACCCAGCGAGTGTTTCTTTTTTTTTTGTGGCACATCTCTCTCTCTCTCTCTCTCTCTCTCTCTCTCTCTCTCTCTCTCTCTCTCTCTCTCTCTCTCTCTCTTTGTATATACATGTATATATATGTGTGTGTATGTGTGTGTGTTTGTGTGTGTATGTGTGTGTTTATGTGTGTGTGTATGTATATTATTATCTTAACCCTTGTTCCTCTTTCTGTTGCACCTTCTGTCTCTCCTTTCCGTATCTGTTTATCATAATAGTGTGAGATAGAGGTCAGCATAGAGGGAAAGATTCGTCTATTCCAATAAAGCCAGGAAATTGTATTATCAAGTAAAAACAGAAAATTCAGCCATTTTTTCCCTCTGCTGTACCGGACTATTTGCAAAAGTAGTTTAAAATCATTCACTAAAAAAATTTATATTTTCTGTGAATGAATCCTGAGTTGTGATGAACTGAAACTATTTGTTGTAATGCAAAGGCATTTCTGTCAATTCAGTTAAGCACAAGTCACAACTAATTACTTGGTTGAGGTTCAGTGTGCAGCTTTCAATTAGGATTTCCAGGTCAAAGTTAGTTTTTATTTTGTCAAATCCTAAAGCACTAGGAAAGTTAACATAATAATAATTCAGCTACACTCGCTCCATCAGAAGTTGTACTCATATTCTGGCGCGGCATATGAAGAGGAAAATACGCTGCGAGTCTACGAGCTCAGAGCGTCTAATTAACGTTCACTTAGGCGGCTGTTAATGTTACACAGATACACAGACGCTGCTTACCCCGTGGGGCCACATGTTAAGGCATCTGGTTTAATTGTCCTTCGGAAAGAATTCTCTTTGATTGAATTAAAACTTTACTCCTCTCTGTTGCTTATAAACATCTGCCAAAAAGGCATCTAGTTGAGTCACTGTTTACTCGATTATTCCCTTTCACATTCAAAGCATGTGAATTGTCTGTTTACTTTTACTGTGTTATGTCATTGTTGCGGAACCTTATTCATTACAGAATGATCGATAGGAAGCCTGAAAAATCGTGTAATTAACTTCTAGCAAATGTCGCTGTCAAATTCAACATTTTCGTAAGTAAAGAAGTCCACTTTAAATCAGGCATAGATTATGGCTCGGAAAGGTTAAAATGCCGCTTGCTTTATTCTTCGATGTCAGTTCGAATATTTGCTTAACTTTTTTTTTTTTTTTTTTTTGCAGATTTGAAGTTTTTTACTTCATTTCGTGTTCCCCGTCTTTTACATCTGTGCTCAGGTGACATGAAAGATCTGTCAGCACCCTTTCATTTTTTTGTCAGAAATATAGTTTGATATTTTTACCTTATAGTAAATATACAAAACACACAAAATACAAATATATATATATATATATATATATATATATATATATATATATATATATATATATATATATATATATATATATATATATATATATATATATATATATATATATATACATATATATATATATATATATATATATATATATATATATATATATATATATATATATATATATATATATATATATATATATAATATCATGAAGCTACAAATGTCTTTTAATATCCAATTCACGCTACTTCGGGAATATCCCCGATGGGGAATTATCACCGAAGGGGAATCTTTAAGTGATATATGGATCGGTACCTCCGGGTCTCGATCCCTCGACACAGCGTGAATTGGATATTAAACGACATTTGTAACTTCATGATTGTATATAAATCACGGTGTGATAAAAATTTCATCAAAAGAGCTACGTGTTCCAAACGTACCAGTGAGCTGTCATGTTGGATGTGGGTTAATGCCGATGCTAAGTACAATTTCCGCAGTCTCGATGGGTAAATAAGTGCAGCAGATTCGGCTTTAATTTATGCCTCTCTTGATGGCTCAGTGATTTGAACGTCGACAGGAGTCGTTGGAAGGTACTGTGTCGAGGGATCGAGTTCCAGCGGTACCGATCCATTTACTACTTACTTAAAGATTCCCCTTCAGTGATAATTCCCCAAAGTAGCGTGAATTGGGTATTAAACGACATTTGCAGCTACAAGATTTTATATAAACCACGGTGTGATAAAATTTCATATATATATATATATATATATATAAAATATATATATATATATATATATATATATATATATATATATATATATATATATATATATATATATATATATATATATATATATATATATATATATATATATATATATATATATATATATATATATATATATATATATATATATATATGTATATATATATATATACATATATATATATATATATATATATATATACATCTTGTTTTCATTCACATCTTGTTAACTCAGAACACCAACGTACATAAAGGTAGAGAAATTTTCATTTAGTGTTTTGAAGAAATTATGAGGTCTAATAAGCTAAGTTTTCTTCTTCATTCATTTATCTTAACTGACCTGTCGTGTTTTGGTTATGATTTTAACAGCAGCCTTTTTATCAATGCTTTACAGATATATTCTAGTTGCTGACTATTTCTTACACAAAGAAAACGTAGCAAAAGAAATCACTTCTTTGATCAAATATAGTGGTTGCCTTTTGCCATTGTAAATTGAGGTTGAAAATACTGCAAGGAACATGTCGAGGTACCCGATATTTGCGGTCCAGATGATGAAGCGGCAAAAAGGCTTTTGAATTAATAATACATCATCTTCGGAACCGTTCTGCTAACTGTGCGTGGTCCTTATTGATTCCTAAAGTGCTTCTGCCATGAAAGTTGCTGCAAGAATCCCAAGAATTCCTTTGGGCTCTTTCAAGTTCGTATGAAGTTCAGATTGGTTAGACGTGTCTCTAAGAGACTGTAGTAATTACAGTGTTGTGAGCTTGGTGGATATAGTGGTTATGGTTGTATTACATTATAACCGAAAGTTCTGGCAGACACTGAGACATAAGTCATTCATTGCTTCAAAGAAATTACGAATCATATGTTTCTGACTATAACCCTGCCAACCATAATTTTTAAGAATATTGAATCAGGATATAATTATCACTGTTACTAGACAAGCTGCACCCTAGTTGGAAAAGCAGAATGCCACCATCCGAGGACTCCAACAGGAATAGCAGCCTGTACAGAAGAAGAAAATACATATGTAAAGAATAAACACTATAAGAAACACAACAAAGGAAAACAAAAGACAAACCAAATAAACTATGAAATACAGGTTAATCAGCGAGTATCAATAGATATTAGAGATGATATTGTTGCAAAGCCAGAATAATTCCAGTCTAAATTTACTCTGGGTCGTGAGGAGGCGAGACAGACGCGGGTAACCAGTGTGGAGGGAATCGCTCGCAATATGGAAAGCCTTTGACTAATTCTCATTCTTAATTGGTTATAAACACGGCCCAAATAAAGAAGCACTGTGGAATGCAGAGAACGTCAGATGGCTGGATTCCAACATCTCTTATCCCAGTAATGTTAGATTTTGTACGCTTGTACAAAGGCAGCTCATATGAGCAGCTTCCGCCTTTTCACTTTCATTAACATTCACTAAGCACAGCCAAAGAAACTGGCTTAAAAATCACCGTATTCATCTCAGCTTTGAATTAACTAAACACCTAATCTGTTTCACAACTCTTGCTGCTTTCCATATCCAGTTAATCGCACACCAATTCCTTGGCTTCTGTTTATGCCCGTAAATTCTGTTTCTAACATTCACTTTCAACTTTTTCCTTTAGCTAACAGTTCAGACTTTCCCCATAGTCTTTGAAACTATTCATGATCACAGATGTTTTGTTGCCATGCATTCCTTTGTCATAGACTGTGACTCTGTCGTCACACCCACAAAGGGGCAGTCCATTGACAGAACTGCATTCTTTTCATGAATCGTATCTCCATTCGCAATTGTATTCTAAGACTCAACTGCATATTTGTCTGTCTGCGTCCACTGACCCCCAGAACAATTTTTTCTCTTAACAATATCCCACCCACCCACCTTAACCCTCGTTTTAGCCTTCACTATACCCCTCGAGTCATTGGCCTACCATTCACTTTTATTTCACCCTCTGCCATGTTTCTGTACCAACAAACACTCTGCTCCCCAGTGGCCCCACATCATTGCCTTTCAGACTCTACGCCTTCTACCTTCCTGCATTTTTAAATCTATCCCATTCTTCACCCGACCCTTCCTTATACATTAATTAGTTTACTGCGCATGAAGCTTATATGTGTTAAGGATCCATTAAAATATTCGATACCTCACATACCCAGTTAAAAATATCCAAGTAAAAGCTGATCGCCCGTATGCTCAGCAGCTCCTTCCCTAATATTACATCCCTCATCTTATTCTGCCATTTACTCATGACTGACGCTGTCTAAAAGAATTTCCATTATTTTTTAGCGTTTTTTTTTTATGGTATCTGTGACCATGTTTTTCTAAAGCAGCATATATCCAGTAAGCATATACATTTCAGAAGACATCTTAAGATTCTTTAAATTCTGATCTGCATCATGCAACACAAGCCAACTGACAAGATAATCTCTTTTCCTTTTAATTACTTTTACGTTCAGGTAACTGGAATCACTCACCCTGCACCTCTTTTCTAAAACTCGTTGAGGCCAATTCCGACACTCCAAAACTTCCCGTTCCCTACACATTCAGACTTTTAGATTCAACCACAAATTGCTAGCAGATCTGAAAATAAACACATCTTCACAGCCTACTTGGTAATATGAGAGGTACACCTTCCACATCCTGCATCATGTGTGCTATGAACTTTAACTTGGTTTTCTCAAAATGTCATGACCGTCAGATTTCACTCCTCAAACGGACCTACCCACTGAATAATGCACATGACATCATAAATATAGGTAAATTTTCAGATAGTGGGACGCTGATGAAAGGAAAAGATGAAACTTCGGACCGCAAGAGTGAGAACTAAACATTTCATTAAATATTTCTGGAAATGTTTCCTGCCGTCATTACCTGACAGCAAAGACAGGTGTTATAAATGTTACAGCATTGTACTGCACTAGGTTAGCTGAATATGAAAATTCTCTCTCTCTCTCTCTCTCTCTCTCTCTCTCTCTCTCTCTCTCTCTCTCTCTCTCTCTCTCTCTCTCTCTCTCTCTCTCTCTCTCATTTTACGTGAAGTAAGGACACCAAAATTGTGAAGCACATATTGTGAAGTTTTGAGACAGCCTACTTCAAACTTTTTAGCAAGTTCATCTTAAACGTAATTTATTAATTTTAGTGACATGTGATCTGTAAAAAAACAACATCAGATTATATTTTCCAAATAATTTCAAGGTAACCTTCAAAATATCTTTAATGAAATTATACTTATATAAAAGAATAATACAGACATGAGCATATTAATTCAAAATAGGGGCAATAAAAGAAGGGAATTCAAACAAAAAGAAAAATTGGATTTCACAGAAACAAGACTTTAGTATCGTTAAGGTTCTAGCTTTGGATCTTATTTGCTTAATCCCTTAAATCACCAAGCATGTAAATCAAACAAGCAGTTTTGTCACTGAGAATTTTGTGTGCCAGGTGTTCGGAGATATTTGGACAAAAATAACAAATGTTACACTTGCTAGGACTGATCACATTGACCTTTTACATCAGCTGCATCTTTCGGATTGAGGGTGAGGATCAGGTTTTGTTATGAAAGAGTAATGCGAGAAGTTCAAAGCAAAAGGAAAAACTGTATAGTACATGGACTTAAAAAAAAAAAGCTTATGATAGAATTGTTAGACAGTAATGTAGGGGGTGTTGAGAATGTATCATATAGGAGATAAGTTTCCAAGAGTAATTATAAGTTATGATGGAAGTGACGTGTGCTCATATGTAAGCAAGAGTGGTTGGTTTGCCGTAAAAGTGTGTGTGAGACAAGGGTATGTCACCTCTCCATGGCTGTTCAATATCTCTATGGACGAAAGAATATGAGAAGTCAAAGGACAGCAGACTTAGGTGCAAAATTGGATAAGATGATGAGTGTAAAAGTAGATCTTTGTAGGTGATACTGTGCTAATTTGGGATAATGAAGAGGAACTTCGGAAACTTGTAAAAGTAACTGAAATATCATCGTAGAGGAAAATTTATAGAGTGAATGCGAGCAAATGTAAGGTCATGGGGGTAAATGAGACTCAGTAAGATGAAGCGGTGAATGTTAAAATGGTTTGCGAGAAAATGGAAATGGCTGATTCATAAAAGAATTTGGGAGTAAATATGATGGATGATGGCAGGATGAGAGAAGAGAGTTAGAGAACAGGAGCGTGGAAAACCTCGGGAACAGACTTGAACAGTCTATGGAAGCCAATCTGAAATGTATGACGGTATTGTTAGGCTCCCTTTTTTGTAACTGAAGTGCAGATCTTGAATGAGAATGAAAGGAAAAAGTTTAAGCTGTTGAAATCAACTGTTTTTACAGTATATGTCACAGTATTTATAGCAAGAGAAGAATAGATAGGGTAAGAAACATGGAGTTGCATAGAACTGATAAAGAGATTAGTTTAGTTGAAAGGGTGAAGTAATGTGTTTTTAGATGGTTTGGTCATGTGTAAAGAACAGACATTGATAGGCTGGTGAAAAGTGTTAAATTCAGACGTGTTAGGGGTACTGAAGGAAGCAAGAACTAAAAATGGTTGGATAGATAGTGTGAAAGAGGTACTGAAAAGGAATGGCCTTAATAGCTTGGAAGCATAAGACTACTGTATGTGTAAGGTAGAAGTGAATGCCACAGTGTGTGTAAGTGGGTTCAAAATGCTGTTGATGAGCCGTTTTTGTAGGTTTATGAAGCGGCTAATTGGTTATTATGTAGAACAGCTAGCTATTATTTCTGTTGATGCAATCCTTCAGTCAATAAAAGTTTTTCAGCATGTCTTAAAATCTCCAAAAATATCACTACCTGGACAATTATTTGGACTAAAGATTTTGTTTTCTGTTTTTTCCGTGACCAGTAATCTTCCAAAGTTTGTAATGTATGTGAATGATATCTATAGAACACTCTGTTCTCAGCTCTTATTATGCACATAAGATGGATTATCAAAAAATCCTTGGTGCAGGTTGCGGGCAGATCATTCAAACGTGTGCATAAGCTATGGCTTCCATCACAGTCACTGCAGAATGATCTTCAAAAACATTTTTTAACAGGGGTACAGACCCACTGGGTAGTCCAAGGAACAAACCCTCTTCCCCCCACCCCCACCTGGACAGGTCAGAGAGCAGCACTCTGGGATCGGTTATCTAAGGGGAGGTTTAGGTTAGGATTATCCATGTTGAAATATGTCTGATTTGTTTTCAAGCACACTATGTTGTCACATTTGTTGGGACCAGAGAATGGTAAATCCCATGCACAACTCAGGACACGATGATATAGGATAGGTTAGGTTACAGGAAGATTACAATAGAATGTATCCCTGTTGAAGTAAGTTCTTTGAAGATAATTTCATGTTGATTGAGATGGAATCAAAGGCTGGTACAAGTGTTCGAACAATCCAGAGCAAGTTTCGGTAGCACAATGACAGGTCAGTGTGATCTTTATATTTTTGTTTCTTGATTAGTTCAAAATTAAACGCCTTTTTGTACTAGTGGCTTCTGTTCCATTTCCTTTTTCAAACAGCACCAGTCTGCCTTTCTCCAATTTTACCACAAAAAGTTATGGAAGTTTTACTGCATAAGATGGCCATCCATGCTATACCAGTTAAAGTATGAAATTTCCAGTGATCAATGTACTGTCGATCTCTGTAAATATATATATTTATATATATATATATATATATATATATATATATATATATATATATATATATATATATATATATATATATATATATATATATATATTATATATATATATATATATATATATAGGACGAAGTGATGGCGAGCTGTCGTCTGGTGAATGGCGTCAGACTTCGTCAGTCAGGTTCATGGCAGCAACAAGTCACCAGCGAGTCCGTTGGGGTAGCAGCAGCAGGTATTACACAAATGTCAAGACCAAAAGCGGAGGTTGTTTACGTTTCTTGGAGGACGAGATGGTTGCCGTGTCGGCTCTGTCATGGTCGTCGTAGATGGAGAAGGACGTCAATACGTTTCTTGGGATGGTTGCCGTGTCGGCTCTGTCGCGGTCGTCGGCAGTGTTCCTGTAAAAACTTCTTTGCTGCCAGTTAATATTCATGATTTTGTATGTTTATGATTTGATAACTTATTTTATTGATTTGATCATTTAAAATAATTATTGTGGTGGTCAGCTAATGTTTATGTTTTGACTCGTCATTTATAATGTTTTATGACCAGTTAAAACGTTAAGTGATTAATTCACTTGTAATAATGTTTGTTTTTAAATTTAACCTTGACTCAGTGTACATTATGTATATAACTTGATTTAAATAAATTAATTTTAAGGTAACTTTTTTGTATTTGTTCTGCTCCTCTCTCCTTTGTTTGTCACCTCTTTATCAGTTTGGGTGAGGTAACAACTGATAAGTTATAAAGAGACTAGTTATTACAAAAATGTCAAGACCAAAGGGCACTTCACTTCCATCAAAAATACTATAATTGTTTCCCTTAAAACTTGATTCTAAATCAATCTAAATTTATCAAAAAATTCAAACTGATAAGTTATCTAGGGGAAAAAGGGCATCACTCCACAGATAATTGTTTCCCTGGTTCTAATTTATCTTGAACACTTATCTTGAACACACGCAAATCTCTCTAATCACTGGTGGTCAAAATGAAACACTGTACTTTTAAAACTTTAAACAGACAAATTTATTTCTAAGTTCAAAAGTGATAAGTAGAGTTCACAATCTCAAAAAGATTTACCATTACTTGACAACAGTGTAAGAATTAAGTATTTCTTACCCAAGATTAATTCACAAAACTTTAATTTATCAAGAAATCAATTAAGTAAAATTCAAACCATTAACTCGCACTCAAGTTTTAGATATAAATCTGAACAACTGCAATCAACCCGAGTGTTCACTAAAATATTAATAACTGGAATCAACACAGGTATTCACTGAAATCTCAATAAGTATGCACTGAAATCTCAGTAATGCAAATTAACACCAACAAAATGCTAAGTAATCACCAACACAAAACTTTGGGTAACACTGTGAAATTATAAACACATAAGCTTATGAGAGTAATATGAAAACACAGACATATAAGAATGAAATATGAAAAAAAAAATGGAAATATACCAACAACTTCACTAAGACAAAATATGATTAAAGATTATATCAATCTTTCAAAAGATTACTTTCACTTTTAAAAGGCTAAACTCACGTCTTTCTAAAACTTCCTCAAAGACAACACTTCAGTTTTCAACATAATTACAACACAAGCAAATAAGCACATTACCTTACTCCTTTTGCAATATATAAAACACACTTTTTCTCACTGCAAAACACAAATATTTTACACCATTCTCAAAAATATTGCATTTCGTGGGAGAGTTTTACAAAACTTATATATTCAGGAGAGCAACCAGTGTACACCCTAATATGAACAGAGAGAGAAAGAGGGAGAGGGACTTCCTGTGTCTTTGAGACCCCTTTACAGACTAACTGTTTTCGTTCAGCAATTTTTCTTTTATCCTCAAACCTAAGTTGCCAATTAGTCACTTCAGATCTTAGAATAACCTGAGCCCCTTTCTCCTACATTCTAGAATACCCCCCCAGAATACATAGAACACCTTCTTCTACAAACAGAATACATGGATATTGAATACATACAGTATTCTGAGGTTTAGAAGAAAACATGCCTGGACCCTTTTATCTAAATGATGGGCATTTCCCGTTCTAGTTGGGCACCTGTATACACAAAAGTCAATTTGTTAGTGATCTGTGCTGAAGGCCTTGTCAACCCCTTGTCAGATTTTATCTCTCCTTTCATATCCTCACTAAAGGCGCTCAACTGTGCAAACACCGAAAAGGAAATGGATACTTGAACTAGTTCTCAATATAGCTCTCTACAGAGATTAACACTCTAACTCCCACGAACATGGTATGTTATAAACATAAATGAATATACAAGATTTATAAGCATTGCCCAACATTACATATATTACAAAGTCACCTCTATACACCTCACAACCTATGAAACAGCTGAAAGAAAAAATCTCATCAAAATACATAACACATATGTCATCTGTAAGAAAGAAAAAAGCACCTCAAAATCATATTATAATATATATATATATATATATATATATATATATATATATATATATAAATATATATATATATATATATATATATATATATTGTTACGTGGGTGTCTTGGCTGATCAGTTATTGGTTAATTTACGTAAAGTTTCACGGCCCTGCATGCCAAGAATACACGTAACCTGTCTCTTGAAGCCACGAGTTAACCTCAAAGATAGACGTTAATTAATCAAAGGTCACCAGTTAAGGGTAATTAACCTTAACAAAAAATATTCAAGGAATAAAGACTTTATGATAAACCTCACCAACTGTGGACGCAGAAAAAAATCTCTACTTGTTAAGATGGTATTAAATGCAAAAACACAACGGTTCTCCCCAAACAATGAGCGCTAGGCATAACAAATGCCAGAGTATTAAAATGACTTGCTTGCCTAAATCCCCGAGACTTACTGGGACAATTCAGCTAACACTAACAATATAATAATTTGGCTTAATCTAGACTTCGTAATAGCATATCCCGTAAGTGGTGGCTGGAGAATGAAACAAAGAAAACGGAAATACAGAAAAGTTATTAGTCAATCGACGAAGCTTGAACAAGAATCGGACTTACCTTGAACGTCGAGTCGTTTGCGCATACAACGGGCCCTCAGAAGTCGTGATACTAGCAGTCTTCCCAATTCACTAATTAATATAGACGTAGGAGCAAAAGTGGAGTAAAAGAACAAAGGGACACCGTTCTGGCACGCTACGCGGCGTACTTCCTCGTTCGTGGCCTGTCTCTCTCTGACCTCGCTCACGTTCCCGCAAGGTGAGGCGGCCTCTTTACACAAAGCCCCAGGCACTCCGACCTTGACAAAGACATTGCCAAATGCATAGAGTAAAGGGAAAGATAGCTTAAGGCCACCATTACTAGAGATTATTGAGTGAAAACCCTCTCTGAGGTTTAGGTCCCTAATGCCATAGCATATTTTGTTTTTTTGAACTACCCAGCCTATGCGCAGGCTCCATCTGTCTCTGCTGTGATCATTATTTTGAATTGCCTGGCCTACCTGCGGGACAGAGATGTTCTCTGTTGAGGTCAATCTGACTAATATTCCTACACCTAAATACATCGAGGGCGAACAGCAGTAATATTTATAAAAAAAAAAAAAATATATATATATATATATATATATATATATATATATATATATATATATATATATGAATTTTATCACATCACTGTGCTGTACAGCAGAGTCAGTATCAACTTGTACCTCTCTTGATAGCCAAGTGGCCTAGGCCATCACAGGACGTCGTTGGTTCTCATTGTTTGGGCAGTTTGACCCTGCCAGGTGACAAACCACTTATCAATTTTAATTCACCTTCGGTATTATTTCTGAGGTAGAGCAAATTGGATATTAAACGACATTTGTAGCTTAATGTTTGTGTGTAAGTGTGCATATATATATATATATATATATATATATATATATATATATATATATATATATATATATATATATATATATATATATATATATATATATATATATATATATATATATATATATACACATAAATATTGTTACGTGGGTCCTTCGGCTAATGAGTTTAATTATTAGTTATTTGGATTTATATTGCCTTGCTTTACCTAAGACCCACTTAATTCTGTCAGTTAAGCCTAAAATTAGCTCTAAAGGACAGATATTGAATTGATCACTAGTTAACAAAGAACAGAGGTTTATTCATAACCACATGAATGAATTCAGCAAACTTACTGGAACACTAATTTCAACAAAACAGGAAATATAAAATGAAAATTGATTATTTACAGGAGCTAAGAGCAGCTCAGCATATTAATCCTACTTAGGACAGCTCTCAGTGCTACATAGAATGAATGCGACAGCTTTATGTGACTCTCAAATGCTTAATCAGGAATTTACTGCAAGGTCGAATTAAGGCTTCTTGGTACTAATGATGCAGATTCTACCCAAGAAAGAGGATGTTGCACAGGCCCAAGGCGTACACAATTCTGGAAAAAGACGTATCCAGAGAACTATCTTGCATTACAGAAACTCTCACTTGGCATTACTTAATCACAAGGAGATGATTTCTTAGGTCAAAAATAAGACTTTTAACACAATAGAGGATAAGTTATGTAACTTCACTAGACAACAATAATTGTATGTGATAGATAACTTCATAAATGGGATATGTTTTACTAGGCTTTCTTAGTCAGTGACTGTTTAAGAGAGGAAAATTTGAACAAGGGAAAATGAGAGTTTCAGTCAAAGGAAAAGAGAACTGGGAGCAATTGTTAATTCGGACTTATCGCTAGGTTGGCTAATGTAGTGATCAGTTGCATAAGATTCCTTGGCCCGTTGAAAATCCTCGGTTTGGACAAAGGAGGGGAAAAACAAAGAATGCTTGGACGGCAGCCTGGTCACATCCAGACGCTGTGGCAGCTGAGTCGAGAGTCTCGATGCTGGGGCATTGTCTTGTTGTTTGCTTCAAAACTCCACCTACCCAGGGCTTGACCTGAAATGACAATAATCTCGCCAGTACACACAGTAAAGGAAATTGGGTTTTAAGAACAGAATGACTAAGGTCTAGCATAGCAAAACTGTATCCATCTATGACCCTCTAAGCTAACGTCTCGTCCTCCATGATGTCCTCAAATTCCACGTCCTCTGTGATGCCCTCAAACACGTCCTCCATGACGTCCTCAAATTCCACGTCCTCCATGACGTCCACAAATTCCATGTCCTCCATGACATCCTCAAATTCTATGTCCTCCGTGACATTCACAAATTCCACATCCTCCGTGAGGTCCACAAATTCCATGACCTCTGTGTAATAAATAAAAATATGAATAAATGAAAAAATAATAAAAATAAATAAAAATATGAAAAATAAATACATAAATATAATAAATAAAAATAAAAAATAAATTGATGCTCATCCTACATGATGCCTCAAATTCCACGTCCTCTGTGACTTCCACCAATTCCTCGTCCCACGTGACGAAACAGATTCCATGTCCTCCACGACGAAATTAATTCTAAGTCTTACGAGACGACAAACCTACAATCCCTGCAATAACCGGCCAAGGCCATGCGAGAGATAAAGTATATTTCTTCATTTTAGCCATTCAGGCCACTCTCACATCTTATTAAGATAAAATAATTCCAATCGCCTTGTTGCCCCAACCAAAATCGGTTCCTGATCCCATTTATTTCTCAATCCAAATTCATTTAACTTTAGAGGGCCCTACCAACTAAATTTGTCAAAATTTCGACTCCAAGAGCCCAACGCAATGAGGACTTCAAGTTCTACATGTAGGCAGGAAAAGACCTGGGAATGTCAGGCCAAGAATTACAGGACTGGGTCCAGGGGAACCTAGATGCTGCAAAGGCGGAGAGGGGGATAGAAAGAAAAGAAAGGGGGAAAGAGAGAATTGCCCAGGAGAAGAGAGAGGAGATAGAAAGGCAAGAGAAGGGGAAAGAGAGAATCACTCAGGAGAAGAGAGAGGAGATAGAGAGGCAAGAGAAGGAGAAAGAGAGAATCGCCCAGGAGAAGAGAGAGAAGGCAGAAGAATCGCCCAGGAGAAAAGAGAGGAGATAGAGAGGCAAAAGAGAGAAATAGAGAGATAAAGAGAGAGAAAAAGAGAGAGGCCAAAAGAGAGGAACGAGAACGACAGCGCACCCATGAACTCCAAGTGTTGGCCCAAAGGAGTGCCTCTCCCCCTGCTTCCACTGCGGGGATGAGCACCCTCAGCCAGGCCCATTCATTTATGCTGAAGTGGACTGAGGTAGAGCCCGAAGTATGACTCAAGTGGGCCGAAAGAGTCCTAGACTGGTGCGCCCTCTCCCCCGCTGAACTTTCCCTTGTTCTTACCAAATTCCTCAGAAGGAAGGCACTGATTGCCTATCACGCCCTCCCGTTGGAGGACCGGGGAGATTGGGAGGTCGTACGCCAAGCTGTCTCCAAGGCATACGAGATCACCCCCGAGCCCTGTAGGAGACGATGGAGAGGGCAGACAAGAGATATAGGCCAGATGTGGTCAGATTGGGTGTACCACTCAGAGTGGGTGCTAGCAAAATGGATCGAGTCTGAAGGGGGCACCAGCACAGCCGAGGTACTCGAGAAGTCTAAGTTAGAACATTTCCTGCGCTATGCCCCTCCCGCTTTGGCCACGCACGTAGTAGAAAAAGCCCCTGCGACACTGACAGAGTGTTGCCGCATAGCTGATACGTGGGAGACTCACCAACCTCAGTAGGGATCAATGCGGTGGAAGATCTATGCCCCGCCCTTCCTCGCGGGATCTGCTCCCCCAAAAAATGGGAACTCGGGGAAAACACTAACGTGCAGCATTTGTAAAAAGCCGGGGCATTCCTCTGACCAGTGCCGGAATTGGCCCACCACCCTCCGCAGCCACCCCCGCCGCCTCCTGCGCCTGCCCCCTGACCGCCGCTAGCAGCAGGCACCACGTCCCAGCAGGAGTTCCGCCATGAAATCTGCTACGACTGCGGAAAGCAGGGACATAACTCCTCCTCTTATGAACTCTACCCTTGACACAACCAGCCCAAGACAGTGGGCACCATAGCTTGTCCTAAATGGCCCTCCGGGTGGATTGGGCTTGAGTCCGTGAGGGTCGCGCCTCCGGACGGGTCCAGTCCTCCCCAGAAGTTAGAAAATTTAGTCGATACTGGGTTGGAGGTGAGCCTTATCATATGCAGCAAGGTCCCCCCCAGAGCCATCATCCGCGAGGATGAACAGATGACGATCCTCTGGGTGAATGGGGACCAAAAGGACCTCCCAACAGTCAGATTGAGGGTCACCAAGAGTGACGCCTCTAGATAAAGGGAGCACCTCTTCGGCGTAGCCGAAATGTTAACAACTGGGAAGCCTCTTCTCCTGGGACAAGATCTGGTACGGTGGAGGAATCCCTCGACTCCACTTCGCTGCCTGCAGCCATCCAAACCCGTGGGTGCCCCAAGGCCACCTCAAAGAAATCAGGAGGATCTGCTTCACCCTGGCCTGTCCCTAGGATCAGTCCCTTGGCTCCCTTCCTTATCACAGTTAATAGAAGCTCAAAAGGTGGATGCCTCAATACAACGCTTCTGCAGGGAAGCCGCCACCAGTGAGGATGCCCTCACTGACGTGGTGAGAGACACCTTCCTGCTGGAGGCTGGTCTCTTGTACAAGTAACCCGGGGGCCCAATGAGCTGCCCCAGGTGCGCCATAAGCTTGTGGTAGTCCCCCCCGGCCCTGTAGAAAGATGTGCTGAGTTTAGCCCATGACAGCATCAGCGGGAACTTTGGTGTTGCACGAACTGCTTGTGCCGTTGAGAGCAAATTCCACTGGCCCAGACTCCGGAAAAGTGTGAAACAATTCGCCTTCTCCTGCCCGACCTGTCAAGTGTTGGGAAACCCTAATGAGGTAGTACCAAAAGCCCCCTTCTGGAATATCCCCTCTGCCGGCGTCCCCTTCAGGGACGACATCATCGATTATTTTACTCCGCAGGGGAAAATGAAGAGTAAATCAGGAAATGCTCATTGCCTCACCATCATAGATCACTTTACCCGATGTCCAGAGGCAATTCCAGTGAGGAGCAAAAGCTCAAAGAATGCGGTGAAGGCCCTAATGAAGTTCTTCTGTCAGTTCGGGTTCCCCGCCACTATACAAACAGACCAGGGTCGACACTTCATGTCAAAAGAGTTCCGTGATGGCATGGCCAATCATGGAGTAAAACAATTTCACTCGACGCCCTATCATCCCGAGAGCCAAGGGATAATTAAAAGGTTTCACCAATCATTATCCACGACGCTCAAGAAATTGGAACACGAGGGAGGTGGCTCGTGGGAGGACAACCATCCATACGCCCTTTTTGCTACTCACCAAGCTCCCTCCGAAACCACAGGGTATAGCCCCTTCTAGCTGCTATACGCCCACTCCACCCAGGCACCCCTCGACATACTTTATGACGCATGGGCAGACCCCACTCACGTGGATTGGGCGGAAGAATTGCCCAGCATACAAAAGAAACTTCAGGCAGTACTGGCGGGCATAAAGAACTGTGTGGTATACTTGAACAGCATCATCACCTATGCCAGCACCTGGGAAGAGCACTTAGAGATATTAGAGCAAATTTTAACTGCCCTGGGAAAAGCCAATTTAGTAATTAACCTGAAAAAGTACCAGTTCGGAGTCGGGGAAATTACGTACTTGGGCCATCAAGTAGGAAATGGGCAAGTAGCGCCAAAAGAGGCAAATACAGAAGCCATAAGAAGTATGGCCTACCCGCGAACCAAATGGGATGCCCAACGCTTCCGAAGATTTATCCCAAACTTCACGGATGGTGCTGCCCCCATCACAAACCTCTGTGGTATTAAAGTAAAGTAATATCAGTTTATGTTGGAAGGAATATCCTAGTAACCTAACGTAAAGCATCTTTTCTGACTTCTTGATTATCAACATTCGCACCCGAATGAAGGTGCATATGTTACCTTCCGTGGAGAGCTATTATAATTAGCAAGAAGTTGCTAAAAGCCAACCCTTTAGAATGTTGAGAGTGGAATTGTTGCAGCATACCCAACCCAAGTTGACCCAGATACCAACACATAAAAATTATCAGTATTCTGATCTGTCCCTTCCCTTTATCTGGGACAGACATTTGGATAGCACGGTCAAAAAGGGCAAGGATAAGAGGTTGAGTGCCACTCCCTTAAGTGGCTTAAATGAACTAACCTGCTTAAAACAACCATTCTATAAGGCAGAGTAATTGCGCTGAATTGTCTTTCCACAGGACACCTGGGGAGATGCAAGCAGATGGTCAAGACACCTGGTAGATGGCACATCTTGGGCACGGTCGCCATACGGGCCCAACATCGGGGCCCCTATCCTTGGCAGATGCCTTAAAAGGAGCCAGGACAGGAAGATCTTGGGAGTTAGCCAGACACGCGCGGGAGATCGCTATGAGACGCTGAGAGGCGCCCCCTGTCACCACCTGACCCTCCTGACTCGGATCCAGTTCCTTCATCACCACGTGAATGGACATTCCATATGAACTAGTGTATAGTGCCACGAGTGCGATTGCCCTTCGTCATTCTTCGTCAGAGACCCGCTCTCCCCCCCCCATGGTAAAGTACAAGTGAAGGCTTTTCAGTCATGACATTTTGCCCTTAGAAGTGTTTATTGAGTGCCAGCATATCTCTGTATCCATTGTGCCATTTTACCCAGTGCCATTTCAAGCGTTTTGTGTTCCAGTGTTAAGTGTTCATTCATTCTTCAAGACCTTGGCACCCTCAGTGCAGTCTTGATCCATCTGTATGTTTTACATTTTCCCTTACTGGCGTGTAATCCTTAAATCTCTCTTGCAGAGGGACCCATTTGCTGTGGACTCTTCTTGGGCTGTGCCTTGTGACCATTCAAGTCTCCAGTAGGGAAACCTCCAGGCTTTGCAAGCCTCAATGTTATTTACTTTTCCATTTTTTTTATCCCTTTATTGTAAATACAATTACTTTAGTTAACCCCAGTGTTTACGTAACATTCCCTCACGAAAATATAGCCCTAAGCTCATATGAAACATCCCTTTTTTCTTTTCTTTTTATGATTCCCTGGACCGTAAAGTCAGATTTTCAAGGCCAAGTGAGTAAAATTCCGTTGCTGACTTGTTAAAGTGTTCTACAAACCAGAGAACCAGGGAAAATCATATATATATATATATATATATATATATATATATATATATATATATATATATATATATATATATATATATATATATATATATATATATATATATATATTACATGTGTGTGTGTGCACTCGGGCAGATACTTGCAGAGAAGTTCATCCAGCGTTAGTGGTAAAAACACTTCAAATACAACTCAAAATTAATCATTTATCCTAAAAGAAGCTACTAAATTTTACCCATTTTTTGTTTCAAAATGTGAATCATTCCCTGGAAATAATTACAAAAAGTAGGTAGTACATTCGTCACATTTGATAAGACTGGAATAAACTGTTATCAAAAGGAATTAGTAATTTTCTTAAAGCTGTTTTTTACTAATATTTTTGTTTTGATTTTTTTATAATTTCATATGATGTTCATCTTTTACAGTACATAAATAAAATCCTGAGTACTTTTTGCGATACCAGACTTTCTAATATTAGGTAAAATCAAGAGATAATCATAACCTAAAGTCCATTATGTGTCAGACTTTATCAGGATACATGAATTTTTTTTGTCATCGATTACAGGTACTCAACTGTAACCTTTAATTCAAATGAATAGATTATGGCAAGATTAGTGGCATTAGTCAGTGACTTTACCGAACAATTTCTGGTTACATCTTGGGATTTTCTTAATTACGTTGCTTTTCTTAATTATGTTGCTTTCAGCATGGTTTATTTTTTTTCAGGAATGAAGCTATAGAAAGGATTCAGTGTTTCTCGAGTCATGATCAGCATTGGCTATATAAAAGCAAGAATCTTCTGGTTTCTGCATTTTAACTTTTTTCATTTTTCTTCCATAGTTCAAGCCCATCCTTTGTAAATTACATAGTTCACGAGCTTTTCCCAGCAGATGCAATCTCAAACTGAATGTTACTTTGAAAAATTCTAAGCTTGAATCAGTCAGTACTATCTTCCTTCTTTCTGAAGTTATTTCAGTTGTTACGTTACCTCAGCTTTCACCGCTATTAATTAATTTTAATTCATATCTCTAAATTTCTGGAATGATCTTCCTAATCCTGCAGTTGAGTCGTTGGAGCTTTAGACATTTAAATTTTATGCAACTGCTTTTTTTTATTGAGCAGGCTGAAGTGAGTCTCACTTGATAGTTTATTTGTTCTTTGTCTTTTTTATTATACTTGGTTATTTATTTGTTTGTTATTGTTTCCTTCCTTTTTTTCTTTGCTTCATCTCTTTCATAGTATAATCTCTATTTCTCAATTATCATTTTTGTACTGGACTGCTTTCCCTGATGGGCCGCTTTGGCTTGCAGGAATCTACTTTTCCCATTAGGGTTACAACTTGGCTTCTAATAATAATAATAATAATAATAATAATAATAATAATAATAACAGTGTAGATAGCTGTTAGCTGCTAATTCTTTTCCTTACAGGTTGCTGATAGTCGCCCAGCTTTTAATTTAGAGATAGCCACTTGAAGTGTTTCTGAGAAATCGAAAGATCAGTATGTGACACATTGTGGGTGAACAAAATGGGATGGATATGGGATCGCAGGACCGAATTGGGTTTGCTGACCATTCCGATTTGGTTCCCTTCCCTGCTCGCAAGAAATGACGGATACCTGGCACCTGGCCACCGCAAAGGGCGTAGTTGCCTATGTTCCAAATATACTATTTTACATAGATCCCATCTTGTAAAGGTACTACTGAGTATTGTATTTTAAAAAAGTTTATTCTGATATTTTATTTATTTTTCAAAGAGTAAGATGCCCACAAGCCTTTTTAATGCTCCCAGTTTGTGATATTTTTGGCACAAGTATGATCATGCTCACTTTCTATGAGAAAAGCCACCGGTAGAGGCGGTATGTATGAATACTTAGGATGTAACCGCAGTGACTGTGCTGCCATGGTCTAGTTCATTTTCTCTTTCCTAGGAAATCCTCTCTTGGATATTGAAAGTGAATTTTGACATGACTTGAAAGAGAACTTTTCAACTCTAATAGTGACTTCGAAATTATATTTTGAATTTTACGTAAGAGGTGATTTATTGTCCCATGCTTACTTTAATGCACACACACGCATGTATGAATGTATACACATGCATATATATATTGTTAATATCGTCTTTTCATTGTGTTCATTTATTGTTCTCATTTAAAACGTATTAGTGTATGCTCTGGTCGCTTCTAGCTTTTGTATGTAAAATTTTATTTAGCATTTTAGTCTGATCTGGCAGTATGTGTACTAAAACAATTTTCGGGTGCGTTCTTTGCATTATCTATACTGCGGAGTTCTTGAATTTGTAATCGACAAGAGTGTATTTTATTTAGGATAATCTTTGTAATTACCGAGAACCAAGTATTAAGGAAACTCGAGGCCTTCTTTTCTTTTGTCTCAGCTATAATCATTAGTTCATAATACAGAAAAACGTAGATTTTATTAGAAGAAAGTAATATGAAACTAAGTTACATAAACCTCACTTGAGATCAGAAGAAGGTTAAAGGGCTTGTGGGAACGTTCAGAGATGTGATATGTTATATGAGATATATTATATGAGATATATGAAGAACAGATGTACAAATGTGCTCATGTGCGCTTATAGGACCCAAGTGAAGCCATTTAAGTGAGATTTTGAGAGCTCAATTCTGAAATGCGTTTTGTGAAATGGATGGGAACGTCTGTGCTGCAATGTGTGCCAGCTGTATCATCTCAGGTACTGCATTTCATTGCCCTACACAGGATTGTAACCCAGTGAACAATCATTTCACAGTTACACGCATGACCAAGAATAAAACAGTAACGGTCTTCACATAAAAGGTGTCAAATTATAAAGGTAGAATATTTTAAAAGTCAGTTTTAGCTACAACACAAAAAGGAAGTTCGTGAAACGCGAAATGAGACTCTTTAGGACGCACAAAAAAAAAAAAAACGGAACCTAAATGCATTGCATCCAAAAAAGCATTATTTCGCAAATTGAAGAATTTGGGAGGTACTCAGAAGGAAGCATTAAGCTGCTCAAAGGAAAATGCCCCTAATGATATTAAATAGGCGTCTTTCTTGAGAAGTTCAGTAGAAATGATACTAAAGTGATAATTAAAAAGAAATTTATAAAAGGAAAGAGCTGAGTAAACGCGAAAAGGCCCACTCTGATAATATATCCTTCAAATAATTTTTTTTCCAAAGAGGCTCTTACGACTTTCCATTTCTCCTAATATAACTGTCCTTATGGTTATACTGTTTTTTGATCTACATAATCGAATGCCTTCCCAGTTTCGAGGATGCATCTTTGTCCTGCCGATGTGCCACCCATCATTTAGCGAGTCTTATTTCACACTTTATCGTTTGCCGATTGGGAATAAACACAAATTGTACGTGTGAACTTTGTTCCACGCCTGATGGTACGCTTGCGTGGTCGTTTCTCACAGCTTTGGTTGGCTGCGCAGATTTTATTTTGCTTAAGAATAGCTTTTCTTTGTTCCCTGAGGCATTTTCTCGTCAGTAGGATTTTAGGAAAATTGGAGACAGACAGACTAAACAAACACAAGTATGTGCCCAGTGTTGCTGTATCTCAGGTAGGGGAGCTGAATAGGTCTGCATTTACTGAAACCCACAGTAGACATTTGCCAAAAGCCAAGGCATTGTGGCGTTGTCGTCAGACTGTTGATGTGGGCAACAGTGTGACTGACAGAAGCCAATACGGGCGAGTGTTTAAACCTTCATATCGATTTCCAATGAACTGCTTTAGAGCGTCCTTGTTGCGTATGAATACCATTGTCTTCACTCGGAGTAACACTGCCAGCTGCTGCCAACATCTCGAGGTATGCTGTGTGTCTAGCAGCGTTTTATGAACAAGCGAGTGTTCCTGCCTCGCGCCCTGTCTATCTGTCTGTCTGTCGATCTATATCTGATAAGCCGATACGCCAGTGTGATAGTCGATTTGTATTTATCTTCTTATTGGGTACTTGGTTTTATGGTTAACAATGCTGAATTACACATGGGCAGATGCAGCAAGGAGCACCTAG
>NC_089763.1:57732586-57735086 GCF_040412425.1 Macrobrachium rosenbergii
ATGTACGTTTGACGTGTGCAGCTGTAACGGCAATGAGAGAAGGGAGTAAGAAAATCTTTCATGTTCGGCCAGGTGCTTATTTTCTCATCTGAGGAAGACGCTCAACACCATCAATCATATACGCCGGGATAAGGAAGAAGAAGAAGAAGAAGAAGAAGAAGAAGAAGAAGAAGAAGAAGAAGAAGAAGAAGAAGGGGATCGGGCACAGAGAGGGGAAAGTGATGTGGATGCTGAGGGGAGTCGCTTGTGGGACTGGTGCACCGGGGGAGGGGAGGAGGAGACTCAAAATAGACTAGTGATGTGATCTACACCTGGTTACTGATCCTTCTTGACCACATAAGGCGGGATGAGGGGTGGAGGCGCAATGAAAGAGGGGAGAAATTTGAGGAAAGGAGGCCCGAAAAAATAGAAGTGGGAGGGAAGGATGTATCAAATCCCAAGAGAGCTTATGAAGGAGGTACCTACAGGGAGGAAGGAAAAGTAGGAAGGACGAGGCAAGTCGCATCGTGATTATTTAGCTCACGTAGTGAGGTACAAGTATTTATATATACGCGTATGTCAGTATACAGTAGGTGTGTGTTTGTACGAATGAAACTGACAGACACGGAAAGACAGAGACAGATACAGGGAGAGAGAGAGAGAGAGAGAGAGAGAGAGAGAGAGAGAGAGAGAGAGATTAACAAACAAAGAGAGGGAAGCAGTGGAACGAGAGAAATGGACCTAAAATGCTTGAACAGGGAAAGGCAGAGATGAGAATAATGGAGGAATAAAAGGACCGAAGAAGGGAATGGCAAGGAATAGCAATTGAATGCGAGTAGAAAAGGATATTAGCCGAGTCTTGCAGCGTCTGTGAAGGAATTGGAGAGGGGGAATTTCAGTGGAATTGTAATGGCATTTTGACAGGGGATATTTGAAAGCTTTCTGAATGAGTGGTGGAGGGGAAATTAATCTTGTTTAATCATTAGACATTTCCAGTAGAAAGTGGAAATAAAGAATCGCCCTTCCGTGGTACCTCCTGATTGGCTGACTGTCGTTGTGTCGTTCGCAATTATTAGATTTCATGGCCGGAGTGAATGCATATTGTCAATGTAGATCTTTGGATGTCTGTTCAGTTTCTTTCAGTAATTGATCCATGTGATAGATTTGCGGTCAGTCATATGTAGCGAAGACAACCGGAAAACCTTCATATTCTGAAACTCTCTTTTCCTGTTTAATGTTATGTCTTTATGGTATTATATATAGTTGTATATTTATGCTCATACATATATTTTTTTGTAAATAATGTGTATATTAAAAAAAGATTATCAGTGTTAGCTGATGTTTACCCTTATCCGTTGAGAATCTTTCTCCACAGAAAAAAAATGAGATGCACAGAAAAACTTTATATGGGTCTTTGGTTTCTAAAATGATGAAAGTCATCAGAGAGAAATACAAGGAGTTTCAGAGTTTTACTATGGGTGAAAAGGAGAACATTACGACACAAAGCTCTGAAGTCGAAGCTATTCCTTTATGCAGCAAGAGAGACAGTGGCAGTCAACCTCTTATTAGAGTCGAACACAACCACACCTTGATTGTATTTTTAGTATGTGAAGTTCGCACAAGCCGTATCAATCACTGCCTTTACTTCCGCATACAGTACCTGTAAGAAGAGAGGTCAGTAATCGAGGGCGTCATCAGAGGAAGTGGCTGCCCCTCCTCTGTCAGAGATACCAGGAATCGGGGAAACGGACGCAGGGAGAGAAATCCAGTTTGGCAAAGACTTTGTGCATCATCTCTGTTAGTAAACGGGGCAAAAGAAAAACCTGGTAAGTTTATTTTTAAGTTGTGAACAATTAGCACTGCAAGCAGAATAGCAGAGGAGCTTTGCAGAATACTTATAATATTTCAGTTTCATGAGGTAGGTCTCTCAGGACCTGTTGTATGAACAGCCTTTCTTATGAGTGTTACTGCTCATATTAACCCCAAAAATAATGACGGCACAAATTCAATAATTTAGACTGTTAAATATACTTGAGGTAGACTGAGCGATACGGTGTTCAGAGCTTTCTTGCTCTGGTCTAGACTAGGATTAATCCTGGTCTAGACTTGTCAAAGAAGCTACGAATATTCAAAATAATGGTTGAAAGCGAAAAGTTTTTTATATGGCAAACGGTTGAATGCGTTTCTGACCATGCCTACAACAAGAGGGCATTTGACGAAGGTAATTAATTAGAGAAGATGAAGTACAGAGGAGAACACCTCGCAAAGTTATCCACAAGAGTAATGGCAATAAGACGAAAACGAGAAAACAGTTCCCAAGAAAAATGACGAAGAAATGTCCATAACTACGACTTCTGGTCTATAAAATCTAATGCCATGTCTTTCAAAGGACCTTAGAAATGAAGAAGTGTGAGATCGGAAATTCTCAGTGAGGCTAAATTGTTTCATTTAGCATTAATTCATAACTGAGATGCCCTACACGAAAACCTACAAATGATCCAAGAAGCAAACTGGGCTCCTC
>NC_089763.1:57737586-57790086 GCF_040412425.1 Macrobrachium rosenbergii
TATATATATATATATATATATATATATACGGTTTCGATTCGTCAAGCTGAAACAATTGAAATGAAACAGGGTTGAGCAATTCATCCAGCAAAAGGTCCCTTCACCCCTGATGTTACATTTTTGTCCCTCCTAAAAACTAATCACTTACTACCAAAGAGGGGGCCACCTTTTGTCATCATTGTTGTAAAAATCCACAGGATTTGTAAATAATCTCACCAACAAGCAGACGAACAAACAAACTCCTTGGAAGAGTTAAGGAAACGAGAGTACTACGATGTGCTATGAAGGATAAACCTCTTTTATTGGCAAGACTCATTTATTTCATTCCTACTTTTCATGGAATTCCTCTGAAGAGTATAGCGCCTCCCATTCTTTCACATCCTCTTTATAATACCAATCTTCCATCTACCTGTTCTCTACATATTTTTCGCTCTAATGCTTCGATTTCCAACGCTAGCCCTCACAGCATATCTGGAATCGTCTCATTCATTCAAGTCCATTGCATTGCACCAAAATCTTGGTTTCTACCATTTTCCTTTGATACTTGGTCATTCAACTTTCCCCCACCCACCTCTCTCTCTCTCTCTCTCTCTCTCTCTCTCTCTCTCTCTCTCTCTCTCTCTCTCTCTCTCTCCTTTTCTTTGTCTCTATCTGTACGTTTTATGAATGTTGCGTCTCAACTCAAATGCTCCTTTAGAGAATGAACATTTGAATAGAAGTGGTCGTTAAATTGGCTTGTTCCTCTTGTGATGTAACGGTGTGACTCAAGATAAGTACGAATGATTCAAGTATTCGTTTATTATCTTACTGGCTGTAGCACGTATCCAATCATTTCCACAGCTAGGAAATCTGGTTTTAGCGAGCAGTGACCAGTTTCAGAATTTATAATGAACGTTTCATCATGTTACAGTTTTGAGATTTTAAGATAGATAGGAAATAGGATGACTGGAATCATTTATCGCGAGATACGCGTGAGATTGTAAGTGATCCGTTTTCGTACTTTTGTTTACCTTTTAAGAATTAACTCATTTTAAGGAGAATGACGTAGGCGTTAATTGCTCGCTGGGAATCGTTGTTGTCCACTGAAAAAATTACGGAGGCATGCGTTTTACACAAACAAAGAGTAAGACAGTCATGAGTTTAGAAGTCGAAAGAATATTTTTAAAATCCGCATTTCGTTCACTTTACCACTGCGGAAGGGAAACCAGGGAAATTTACTCAGAGCAGGAACTTTGGCAGATCGCGCAGAAATGAGCATATTGTGTTCTCCGATATGGAAATAGGATCCCGTAAGGGTGGATAAAACCCACAGGTAGCTGTAGATCATGTACGCTTCCCCTTCAAGTAATTCATCCCGCTAAAGACTTGAGTGTTGACGTGGAGTCTTTGCACCTCATAGCTCATCTCAATATGCTGATGTTACCTCGTGCCTTCCTGAAAAGCAACATGAGATTAAAACTTTTTATATTGTGTAATTATGTTTATTATCAGAAGCGAAATTAGATAAAGACATGGGCTCGGCCGTGACTGTGAATGTGTATGCCTGTTTTTCTGTATGTTAGCA
This sequence comes from Macrobrachium rosenbergii, assembly GCF_040412425.1. Taxonomy (NCBI): domain Eukaryota; kingdom Metazoa; phylum Arthropoda; class Malacostraca; order Decapoda; family Palaemonidae; genus Macrobrachium; species Macrobrachium rosenbergii. The sequence goes on from NC_089763.1 coordinate 57,739,151, forward strand.
GGTATCTTAAAACCAGGTGAAGGGATCTTGATGAACGTGAGTAACAATATTCAGTTGATGACAGCCTCCAGAGTGTTAGATGTGGGCAAACTTTGATCAAGATTTGATGATTCTTTGGTACAGTGGAAATTATGTCACTTAGTATTGTTTCTGCTTGTTCCAAAGTTTACGAAATACATCCGGCAAGGTGGCGATTCAGTGACCAAATTCATAGCAGTTCATATATCCACTGCTAAGTGCCCTTCGTGGAGGTATGATGTCAGTAATACGCGTATTATCTTGTAACTTTTAAATGGACAGAATAGCAGCCATTGCGGGCAGACGCTGTGCGTTTTCTCAGAACAGAATTAGTTCTTGAAAATGACAGGAAACGAGTCCGAGCACTTCACTCAAAATGTCATGTGATTCAGGCAATGTTTGCACCATACTACGAAAAGTAATGTACATAATGGATGCAATGCACAAAACGCTTAAACGCTGTAGCAACTTATTGGCAGAGCTCAAGTAATACGTTTAGGTTATTTCACTGTCTGAGCATTTTGCATTTGACAGTATGGAATGTGCTTCACTATATTCTCTGTGACTGATGAGAGCTCTTTGGTGCAGAGGATGGTGATTGTCACTGTCAACTGATTTTCCACAAAAAATCAATTTGTAGATTATGAGGGGAAAGAAGTAGAATGGCGTATGCTCAGTTTCTAAATATTCTTTGGCATTATTACTAATCGCATTATATAATACGCTTGTGCCAGGTTTTTATTTTCTTAACGTAACCTATTAAATGAAACTCTTTATATGAAACTTTTGCCAAACCAATACAGTCCTATGGTCCTCCCAGATTTTTTCGGAGTAATGTCAAAATAATGAAAATATTTACAGTAAAGTACGCTCAGTCATCTCTTTGTTGTTAATAGGTTTCATCTTCTGAATCTTCGGAATGATGACGAAACGCACCTTTTCGCTCTCCCACTCTTTGGTTTTGGAGAGCGTCGATAGCCCCGCCGCGCCGTCCATGCCTGCACTGACATCGGCGTCGGTGTCAGCATTCGTATCTGAACTAAACGTCAATGCAAGCACTTGAGTTTTCATGTCTCATTTTAACAATTGTAACATTATCATAATGTGCACCTACTACAGTACCCATCTTCTTCATTTGTCCCCGGTGTGCGAACTCGGGGGTGTGGGGGGGTGTTCTTTGCGCACAATGAAATAAGGGCAATTTTCAGATTCTGGAAAAGTTTGAAGAGATAATATTATTATAATTCAAATGAGAGGTTCTCATGAATAAGGTGCAAAAAGGTTGTTTGCCCCATACTGCGGTGGTGGGGTGGGGTCATTGGTTAAAATTATCCATAGGACAAGGAAGGCTTTGTATATGAGATTATTGAAAGGGTAATTTACCAACATACACCGTGGTAGATTCCGGTCAATAAAGTCAAAATGGAGACTTTCGAAATCATTATATGTAATGTAATAGGAGACCGGTGGTGATTTAAGAAACAGGATTGTGTTTTTTATAACGCTTGATTATAAGGGCACTCTTTCAGTGCATGTGAGAATGAGGTGACTTTGGCTAAATCTAAGAATTTTAAGAACACCATATTTGGTACCAAAGATGATCTTCAGGTAGAGTAGAGAAATGTATTGCTTTTAAGGATAACCTGAGCAACTTGAAGTACAGCAATGCCCAAAGAAGACGGAACTTGAAACCTGGAAGTATTTTCTTACTAAAACCGCGGACACATGGATGCACGCCTTCGTGTTAAGCGTAACGAACTTTGTACCTAAGGGAAAGTTGAAAAGGTAATCATTCGCTTTAATGCTTGCACTTGTTAAGCCTGAGATTTTGCAAGCTGCGAGCTAATCGATTAAAAGCTTCAGAAAACGTGTTTCATCAAAATTTAATATAGATGCTGCAGCATATGCTTAACTGTCCCTTACAGAAATGGAGTTATAAAAAAGGATAATAGAATTAGGTTTTCAGAGAAAAATGAAGCAGTGACAGATATATATTAAATATGATGTTGCAAAGCTTAACTGTATTTCGTCGGTGTGTTGGATTCACTTATAAAGATAGAATGTAGTTTTTCTACAGCTAATACCTGTTACAGGCCAGATTAAGCTCCAATACCGTTTGTACGTGACTATTTGTGTATTTTAGAATATTTTCATTATAAAGGGAGTTACATTGTGTCCATACTGTGTGAGAGAAACATTTCGTTTTTCTGAACAGAGTTTACGCAGGATTATCCTTTGTTTGGGGATTAGCATGAAGCACTACATTGCAGATTTTACAAGAGGCTTTGTGTCTCTATGTATTTATTACGCTCATTAAATGTGTGTGTATATATATATATATATATATATATATATATATATATATATATATATATATATATATATATATATATATATATATATATATATATATATATATATATATATATAGTATATATATATATATATATATATATATATAATATGTATATATACAGTATATATATATATATATATATATATATATATATATATATATATATATATATATATAAATATACTGTACATATGTCGACAGTATATAGACACGAAGAAATCTAAACAATGGAAAGCAAGATCTTTCGCCTTTGCTCTAAAGCATTTTCAAGCAAACTCCATACAATGGAAGTAAGTATTACCCCTAAAACTCTGTTTTACAAACAAAAACCGAGACTGATGCTCACTAAGGTCGGTACGATTGAGGTAGCTCCTCAAATTATGAACATCTTCCTTGGATTATATCATGTTATTATTCTGTGATAGAAGCTATACACATACACGAACACACACACACACACACACACACATATATATATATATATATATATATATATATATATATATATATATATATATATATATATATATATATATATATATATATATATATATATATATATATATATATATATATATATATATATATATATATATATATATATATATATATATATCACTAAGTCAACGTCGGAAGTTGAGTGAAAACCGGGACTTTGAAAGTGGACTTAATGATATTCTCAAGCACGCGTTCCTTCGTGCTGTATTGGATATATATATATATATATATATATATATATATATATATATATATATATATATATATATATATATATATATATATATATATATATATATATATATATATATATATATATATATATATATATATATATATATATATATATATATATATATATATATGTATATATATTGTATATATATATATATATATATATATATATATATATATATATATATATATATACAATATATATATATATATGTATATACAATATATATGTATATATAATATATATATATATATACATATATATGTACATATGTATGTATATATATATATGTATATGCTTGTGTATATATATGTCATAAAACATAAATGTGAAGTCCTTTCCTTGTCATGAATTCACCAGACGCTTCAACGAAATTGTTGAAGATTTTGTTTCCCTTTTAGGATAATTAAGGTCATTTCCGCTTCTAATGCGAGTCTGGGCCAAAGTGATTTGACGTGCTATTTATGCAGTTATTCAGGAATTTATATTATAGGGAGAGCGAATGAGACACCATCCACAAACTTAGCTGACTTTCCCATCCGTATGTGCAAACAAACTTCCTCGTCACTTGAACATCGAGAAAAATCAGTAGATGAATGAAAATTGTCGTTATATGCTTTTGCATTATTCCCTTTAATGCAGCCTTTGACTCCTCTGTGACAATTTACATCAGCAGCTGGTCGATTTGCTATGGCTTGCCTACAGATCCAGATAAGATGTAAATACGCTGCTTTATCTGTATCAATACATGGACGTACTGAAGTAGTCAAAATAATTAAACGATATGAACAAACTCCCCTTGAACCGAGAGAATGAACGGAGCTCAGTGAGACATGCAGGTCGGAGCAGCAAACCGGGAGTTACCAAGAATGCACCTCTTACCGGCGAACTAGGAAACCCCCTATTGTATAGAATGCTTAGGTACTCTAGATAATGCCTGAACTTCAAAAATTAATTTCTAAATGCTGCGTTGAGCGCCGAGTTTCTTTTTAGTAACCTGTGGAGCAGTTAAATTTCGGCAAAGAAGGTCCCTCACCACCATTGTCTTCAAAGGCATCAGAAGACATCCCAACAAATGAATAAAAAATCTCCCAAGGTCAATTGTAACACATCAGTATGCGGGAATTGATCAAGGATTAAATTAAATGCACGCGGAATATTGGCTAAAAAATGTTCTCTTCCTTCAAAACGGGTGTTTTGGGGATTTTAGATCGCTAATCACGAATATGGATGCAGAATTGCAATATACTGCAGCTTGGTTTGGTGCTAAGAAAAGAACTTCAAAACACCTTTTTGTTAATAAAAGTTTCCCAGCTAATTTGTCTAAATAATTTTAATTAGTTTACGTCTCACGGATTTCAGTTTATTAATAATGTGTGCAATACCTTTTGAGCTTTATATTGTACTGCTGCTTAAAAATTTTTCGACTAGAATACCTAGGCATTCTAGTAACGTCGGTAGGCAAACTATATAAGGTCAGGATGAAATAAGATTTTTTCTTACTTTCCCTAAGTATATTGGGCAATCAATAAAACACCGAAGCATGCTGTATAATGCCTTAGTTTCACATAATACCGATAACAATATGCTGTGACTGCTGGTTAACAGAAAGGCTCTTTACGGTCACCGAGCTTCGTAGGATCGGGCACGCTCAAGATCTACCAAACTCAGCCAGGACGGGTGGGTATCGGTAGGGCCCCAGAAAACAGTTGCCAAGGTTTCGGATCTTAACTTGGCTTAACATTTTCGATACTTATGTGCTCATCAACCTTGTTTTGAGCGCTGTTTGAAACATTAGTGAATATTGAGGTTTAAATCATTTCAACACGTGATGTATTTAGGAAATGGATGAACGTGTAAGAACACAATGACAGCATTGCTGTGATTTTATTAATATACTAGTTTTCAAATGGTTTTCATTTTTTTTGTCAGTACACCATAATGTAACAGTATATCGGTTAAATTTTAGACATAACAAATGATATATATTTGTCACACCCGATAAAGAATATCAGATTGTGTCCTAGTCGAATACCTTAGTCAGTTTTTACAAGAGATGTAGGGTGCCTTGTACGTAAGAAGTGTCTGATGTTTTAACTCTTCTAGGTGTAACTTTGGACCCACGTCTTACTTTTGAGAAATGTCTAATGAAAGTTCAGCAAATGCCGCACGAAAGTTAGGTAATGTTCTCAAGGCCTCATATTTTATAACAGTGAGAAAATCTGCGCAACCTGTTTTAAGTTATTTGTGCTTCCTTTACTGGAACACTGTTCTCCTGTGTGGATGTCTGCTTCTGCCAGAGATTTATCGCTTTTAGATGGAGTGGTTCATGTTGGTAGGTTCCTGTTTCCTAATATTAGCAGTTATGACTTGGACCATCTACGGATGGTCTCTTTTTTGTCAATTTTTCATAAGTTATATTTAAATACAGATCTTTCACATTCACAATTGATCCCTGATCCCCTTTTCCTGCTGAGAGCAACCGGATTGGCTGAACAGCAGCATCAATATGCAGTAAATGTGCCTAGCTGTCGAACTTCTCAGTTTCAGAGGCCCTTTATTTCTTACGCCGTTGTACTGTGGAACAGCCTCCCAAGAGGATTTCGCGTAATTGGAACTTCAAAAGTTCAAGCGAAGATGCAATGCATTACTATCCTCATACTGTTCTCCTTGCATTTTAATACATTTTTATCCTTTTATTAATTTATTAATTTACTTTTTCTTTTTAATAAGTGAAATCTCTTCTTTCTGTATTTCTATTTACCTTCTCTTACTTCCTAATGAGTATCATATTCTTTGGAAGCTTGAATTTCAAGTCAGAGGCCCCTGTAGTCTTGTTCCATATGAATAGGGTCATCTTCTGAATAATAATAATAATAATAATATATATATATATATATATATATATATATATATATATATATATATATATATATATATATATATATATATATATGTGTGTGTGTGTGTGTGTGTGTGTGTGTGTGTGTGTGAGTGTGTGTATTTATGTATGTAAGTAGGCGATCTTTTTGCACCATATAGCAGACAAACACAGTACGCTTAGGCAAATGCGTTGTCTACCGACGTGAGGTGTTGTGTGCCAGTGACGGAGTGGTTTGAACCACATGGGATAAGTGGCCTCTTCAACAACAATGCTTGATCAATGTGAATCTCGAGGGATTGTCCCAGAAGAGGACAGGGGGAGGAGAGGGGAAGGGAACGGAGGGGAGGGACAGAGGTGCCCTTCAGCACCAACTCTCTCTTATCCCTCCCCTCCCCCTCGCCTGCTTCCAGCCTCAATCCTTAAAGGGAAATTACTCTCTCTCTCTCTCTCTCTCTCTCTCTCTCTCTCTCTCTCTCTCTCTCTCACACACACACACACACACACACACACACACACACACACAGAGGGTTACTGAAACGTGTCATTAAACTCTTAATAACACTTCAACGGGAAAGTGCTAAAGAAAAACGAAAAAATACACATAGATCAATAATGACTTAGTATTTACCACTAGATAGTGTATCTTGTAGAGATACACCTCATACTAGTTTTGTGATGGAATATTTGAATATGGGAAGTCTTGAGAATGTACAGTTATTTAACGTAGTTAACAAAGACAACATTCCGATTTCTATTAGCAAGATACTTTTTAGTAAGGGTTTTATGAATAACTGGATAACTTCACTCTTTATAACCTCGATTTCAGGCAAGGTTACCTCAAAAAAGTTTAGTTATAATATAATTGCAAATACATATAACTTAGCGAAAACAAAATTTAATTGAGAAAAACCAGGAAGCCATTCAGCCTGCAAGATGTCTTGGCTCATTCCGAAGCATCTGTGTGCAATTCCTATGGCACAACTTCGCATGAACGGACTCTACCTTGAAGATTAATTTACATCGAAATCCCTTCCATTTGTGTGAAGGGGCTGGCGTGGATTTGGCCACCAGTATGATGAATTACTCCACAGACAGATAAGTGCTGTTTGGTGTTCCTACCTCTCATCACGTAACGGGACTTACTTGAAAAACCTTTTCACAGATTTTAAACATTGTTCTGTATTGACAGTTGAGTAAATGAAATAGACACTTGATTCGTTATGCTAGTAATTTTCTAGTTTGTCCAAACTATTTTTATCACAGTTTTTGCAAAGAAGCACCAGTATTCTGTAAGAGCTGGCCAAATATCGAACGCATTCTTTGTACACGAGAGATTCAGATCATTTTATTAACTGGAATGAAGCAAAGTCCACAGTTCCGTGCGACGACACACTGAAAAGAACTGTTGCTGCATCTTGTTTTATCGAGTCCAAGATTGGTAGTGCTTTACGCAATAGTCTTAGACTGTTGAAACTTGATGCTTTTATCATTTTAAAAAAGTTGTTGTAAAATATAAGCAAAAAAATTAAAATTCAGTTTTATTTACCTTTTGTATTTTGTATGGTTACCATTTCCGTGGTTCTTAGCATTAGGTATATTGTTTCAGTTTGTGGCCGGATTATCCCGGATTATCTCCTTCTTTATTACCCTTTGACGGTTAACCATGTGCTCGTTCTTGGTATTATTTTTTAACGTTTTTACGCCACTTATAAACTGTCTTTATTGTACCCCGACGATGCGTGAATTAACGTGGTTTTCTGTGTGTGTGTGTTTTTTTTTTTTTTTTTTTGCTTATACAAAAATCAGGCGCATTTTCTTATTTTATCCTATATAAATATATATATAGTATATACATACATACATACACACACACACACACACACACACACACACACACACACACACACACATATATATATATATATATATATATATATATATATATATATATATATATATATATATATATATATATATATATATATATAATTCTCGGTAGTCAACTACATAGCGTAGTAGTAGACAGTTTGGATTTTTAATATAAAAACATATCTGTGAATAAATTTATTCTTACTGATGGTTTTCAGAATGAAATCACTAGAGCTAAAATTTTGAAAATCAATATGTAGTCTCTACAATGACTGGCAGCTGTTACGGAAAACAGTACACAGAAATCGTAGGATGAACACCCACCGTGCAATTGAAACTTTGAAGGAACCTTTTGAATTTTTTCAGTATCCTGGAAAGAAATTGCGCGTCTCAAAAGTGACATTAATTTAAAGCGTATGTACTCAGCAAAATATGTGTGATTAGGTTTGCTTAAAATTCAGATGAACTAAAGAATCTGCGATACTGCTTAGTTTATTTTAATCTTGCCTCGCGTCCTCAAAAAAACAAGTATTATGAACCGTTCTTATAATGGTAAGAGTTTCTACGAAGCATTTGTCTGGTAAATGTGATTGGACGAGCTCTAAAAGCCGTGGAATGGGCTTATTAACCCTGGACCCCTTACAAGGAGGATGGGAGAGGTGCTGCAGATTATGGTGGCAGCAAATGTAAATTTAATCAAATTAAGTTATATACTTTAGGGACAGGTAGACGAGGAGGGAGATTTTATCTTAAGTAACAGCACATTAAGTTATTTACGCCAGGAGGAGGAAAAGGGGTCTGGGGAGAAGAGGCTACTTACATTAGATTAAGTTAGGCCATTAGAGGGAAATTAGGGGTTAGGGAGCGCACACACACATTTTGGGGTTGGGACTCACACACACACGCGCACACACACAAACGTCCTAGGAAGTATGATTTTAGGGTTGGGACTCACAAGAAGAAGGAACTCTCTAGCATCACGCACACGCATCCACATGCCACCTATGAACTCTACTTGATATGAATCATATATATATATATATATATATATATATATATATATATATATATATATATATATATATATATATATATATATAAGTGCCGTAAGGACGAAATGAAACAAAATATTTCCCATTGATTTCGCCCTAAAACATTTTCAAGAAAACTGACGCATAGTAGCAGAAATTTGCAGTACATATGCTAAGGTAGCAAATAGCAGAAATGAAAATACGACAGTTAAAACAGTAGGCATAGTAAGCCTGCTGTGGGAACAAAGGTAAACATATAATTAACAAATTACGTTTTATAATACACACACACATTATATATATGTAATATGGCGCTGAATGTCTACTGGTGGGCGGCAGGCCAGTAGCTCTATATATATATATATATATATATATATATATATATATATATATATATATATATATATATATATATATATATATATATATATATATATATATATATATATATTAGAGAGAGAGAGAGAGAGAGAGAGAGAGAGAGAGAGAGAGAGAGAGAGAGAGAGAGAGATGTACACTGTATGGCTCCCCTATTAAACTTTGAAACAAATGTGGAATTCACTCTTTTTATTATAGATTCCCTTGCGTTTGAAAATATTCCCCCTGTTATTCAGAATATAAAGTCGACAGCTTACTGCTGAACTGCTAAAATCATCATTGCATGTTTCTCTTCCACTAGGCGTTGTACTCTCATTACTCTGTATGATCATATCAGAACCATCATCGGTAAACATTTCTGCTAGGAAGTTTTGAGAAAAGAACTGTAGGATTAAAGATTGCTGACTTTTGTCGTAAGTCGTTTTTGTTTTTGGAAGATAATGACATGGATATTGAATTTCAGGGCTAAAACGAGTAATGCATACTAAGATATTAAACTAAACACTTAACACCATATTTTTGTTGCGTATCAACTTAATTATCCATTATATAATGAGAACTTAAAATTAACTTTTATCTGTGAAACTTCAATTCATCTCACGATCTTGAGGGCACTTCTCGAGGAGGTAAGGCACAGATTAGTAGACTCCATGAATAGTGTTGCGTTTTACAGTTTTTTATGAGCAAAAGAAAAAAAAGATTGCTAGGTCAACGAGCTACAATAGCTGATTTTGACGAGAAAAAAGACTTTGTAAGATAGCAGTCCTTCCTGGAATTTTCCCTATCTTTCATATACAAGACTGTTGTAGATACTATGCAAGAATAATTGTGATAGACTTGTATACGTTTTCCCCAAACATTTTATTGACTCTCTCTCTCTCTCTCTCTCTCTCTCTCTCTCTCTCTCTCTCTCTCTCTCTCTCTCTCTCTCTCTCTCTCTTAAACTCCAATTAACATATAAAATTAAACACTAAAATCGAGCAGATGATCTAGGTGTGTTTCTCATGGTCATAAAAAAATAAACATTCCTGTTTCAACTAGCGAAGTCAAACTTTTGCTGGAATATTCCATGAAGCAGTTGCACTTTAAAGAATGGCTGAAAAAATATGATGATAAAATAAAAACTAAATTACTAATAAAAAAAATTTAGTGTACCAAATTAAATGTGTACACTTTCGTTCAGTATATGTGTTCCTTTTTTGTTGATATTGGGAAACTTGACCAATCGTATGGACGACTAGACTTACTAAACAGAGACCTGCCATCCTGAGCTAATTCTCACCACATGAGCTTCTTGCTGTCAAGATCATTAAAGTTGCCCTAGACAACAAAGATGGAGATAAAGGAGAAAATCCAAGTAAGTTTCAAAGATGCGTACTCTTGAAGAGTTTTTCCAGTTTTTTAAAAGTGTGAAGGCACTTTCCTGCAATGTTTGTTAATTTCATCATATTCAATAAAGAAACATTTTCTCCAGGCGAGAAAGTATGTGTTCTGTTCTAAAATATATGAATGCAGACTAAAATAATTGCAGGAAAATCTCGATCTTACCAGTGGTAACAATGTTTCATCTTCTAAAGCTTATATAAGTACATTGAATCTTTGCACTTGATAATGCATGAGAGTCCAGTCTTTTGTAGACTGACCTAGTGCAGCCTCTATCTTAGCCATCACAAAAACGTTACTGACAGCTCCATAACATTGGTGTCGATGGAAAAGAACTTTATACCCTTCACATTCTTTAGAAATTGGTGATAGTGGTTCAAGATGATGGGCAGCAGAAGAGGAATACCAGCATTGCTCAGCGTTGTCGTATGTCTCCCATCAATTGCTTATAAGGGATAGTAGATTCACGAGATTCAGAGATGAAGAAATTTAATTTGGTCCAACAAAAATGATGCAGAGTTATTTCTTGTAGTTTTATTCTGAAATTGTTTTGTCATTTCCTTCGTGTTTTTTTTTTTTTTTTTTTTTTTTTGGGCAGAATGTTAGCATTTCAACTGGAGGCAATAACCTTGTGCTAATTTGAGTTTGTTGTGGCTGTTATGGATGCCCGTCTCCATAAATCTTCAAGTCAAGATTGGTCATTCTACAAATTTTAATATATTTCTAATGATGAAGCAAATTAACATCTTCGGTAGTCTTTGACCCAGTTTCTTGATAGGCAAGGGATACCGTCCATTTTATACATATTCAAAAGTGGTTAATAAATAACAACATTACTTTTCTCAGCTTTCCTAGCTTTCATAGCTCTAGACAGGTATGGCTGCCGAAAGGGAATATATGCTCTTGGACCTCTCTTTTGAGGTCAGATGAATCAGGAAACACGAAAAAATGCAGAAAATTCCACATCCTGGAGGTGAGACATGCGACTGATTGGTCAGATAGACTGACCCTCGGATTTTCGGCTGCAGCACAACTCATGCTCCTCTTAGAGGAGCATGAAGATATATATGTATATGTATATGTATATGTATATGTATATGTATATGTATATGTATATATATATATATATATATATATATATATATATATATATATATATATATATATATATATATATATATATATATATATATATATATATATATATACATTCATACACACACATACACACACACTTTTTCATCACAAAGTAGTCTTCATAACTCAAGGATCTCATTCTTCGTTAAATACCGCTGGGTATATCTTTCAAAGGTTTGGTGAAAGAGGGAGGATTATATTTATTTCTCAAACTATATCACCGCGTTACTAAGGAAATGATGGATATGAAACATTTATCATTAAACATGTTCACTACGTTGTTTTCCCAATAGAAGTATACAAGTAATTATTGTCTCAGTAGGTGCACTAATGTATATTTTGTTACAATGACGACATATACTTTACTCTGCCTATGCAAAGTTATTTCATTTGAAGGACAGAGAGAGAGAGAGAGAGAGAGAGAGAGAGATCCAGATATTGGTCTTTAAAGAGTTTGTCTTGATAACTGCATAGTTTACGACGTGGCAGTAAATGGTAGCGCGGAGACTCGTTTATGAACCTTCATTAGCGTGCTCTTATTTTTTTATCATGAAAGTTGGGTTTGGGGAAGTTCCAGCTAATGATATCATTAGCGTTATTAGAATGCTCTCTCTCTCTCTCTCTCTCTCTCTCTCTCTCTCCTCCCTGCTTATGCTTCTCGCCATTTCAGCAACCCGAACTTCAAAAATACAGTATGTCAATGTGTTATCAAGTGAACATATCTCTTCAGTGATATTTATCTTAATTAAAAATCATGGAAAACGTTGATTTCGTTGTGATTCGTACTTCACTTCATTTACGTTTATCTGTATTTTAAATTAAATTTTCCACCAATGATGATTCATAGACTCCAGTGCGTATTCATTTTACATCTCAAATAAATTGTGTAAATTTATACTGTAATCCCTCGAAACCTTCCCCCACCCCATATTCTCTCTCTCTCTCTCTCTCTCTCTCTCTCTCTCTCTCTCTCTCTCTCTCTCTTTTTTTGCTCCGGCAACTTAGAGTAAATTCGATCTTCATTTGACGCAGAAGTGGGCTGGTTGAATGTGACCTTTTATGAGAGCGCGGTGTGCGTGGGGTCAAGCCTTTTCAAGATTTAAAACTAAGTGGGCTGTGACCTTTTGGATAGGGGTTTGTGAGGAGCGGGGAATAGGTAGCATGGTTCGGAGGTGACCTTTGTTATTGGCATGGAATACATTCTGTCTGGCAGGACGCCTAGCAGAATTTTATATTTCATGGTTAAATAAACGGAAATATTCTCTCTCTCTCTCTCTCTCTCTCTCTCTCTCTCTCTCTCTCTCTCTCTCTCTCTCTCTCTCTCTCTCTCTCTCTCAGTGTCACATATGCAAGCTTACACACATTGCAGCTTCTCTCAACAGTAATGCAATTTCAAGGTAAGGTTTTCAGCAATATGTTAGTCCTTTTTTTGGTAAATTTGGAAAACTATCGCAAATATGATAACTGTAGGGCTTCGGAATATAACCAATGCTTTTGAAAATAATGATGACGGTAAACGCAACCTTTGGGTGTGCTTTACTTACCAATCTAGGCCTGTCTGTGTTCGTGTGTGCGCTCGCCTTTATGTCTATCTCTGTTTATATATATATATATATATATATATATATATATATATATATATATATATATATATATATATATATATATATATATATATATATATATATATATATATATATATATATATATATATATATATATATATATATATATATATATATATATATATATATATATATATATATGTGTGTGCGTGTGTTTATATATATATATATATATATATATATATATATATATATATATATATATATATATATATATATATATATGTGTGTGTGTGTGTGTGTGTGTGTGTGTGTGTGTGTGTGTGTATTTTCGGGTTACTAGCTCGTAGAATTGCAGAATGAAGGGTATCAGAATTGAATTTTCATTTGCGACCGGATTTCCTTCCCGCTCTTCATTTGGCTATAGTGGATATATTTCATTTAGTTTAATTTCAACATGCATTTATTTACTAGCTTTTTTCGCGTAAAATCGTCCACGATGAAGGACGTCGTTGACTGTCCTTGAATTATGAAGAGAGGCTGTCGTTCCACGGCTATGCATATTTCACTTAACATGATGTTGAGTCTTATCAATATGATTGCTTTACTGCACTCATTTTCTGAATACTGTATAGGCCAGTTTGGGGTCACTCGATCTGTTAAAGTGAATAGGGCCCCCTGGGAGCTGAGCATTCCATTAAAGGCCCTGCAATATTAAGCTTGGGTCAATTAAAACTAAAACACAGTTGCTCTCTCTCTCTCTCTCTCTCTCTCTCTCTCTCTCTCTCTCTCTCTCTCTCTCTCTCTCTCTCTCTCTCTCTCTGTTTTATTTTAGACTTTTATGATGGTGATCTGTCCAATACAGATTTTAGCCTTTTATTATCCTGTAATAAATTTTACTTAGTCCAAAAGGAAGTAAAGCAGAAAGACAGACAGGAGACAGTACGGTGCCTTTTATAAAGGTATTAGTTTCATACATGCTTTGTATACGTGTATATTTTGCGTACATAAACGTATATTGGTTGACAGTAGCAAATAAGAACGAGAGAGGGAGAGAGAAAGAGAGAGAGAGAGGAAGAATGGTGGATTTAGCTGGGTGCAGACCAGCTGCCGAAATATCCCTTTACTGCCGGCCAGGATCCATTTAAATGGCGGCATTCTTGGATGAGGAGAAGCGGGTGGGGGGTAAGAGACAGATTCCTGTGACGTGACAGACATGTCTAAAAATGACGGCTCCTCCACCCCCTCCGCCTTCAGTTCCCTCCCCCGACTCTTCTCTTCCTCCTCCACTCCAGGGTGATGGCAGGGGAGGGGATTCCACATGGGGAAGCGGGAGGGACGACAGCGGCAGCCTTCTTATATTGACCGCATCCTGATGCCACTTTAATGGATTCCATTAATTCCAGCAATTGTATTTATAAAGTGATTCTCTTGACGTTCCGTGCGCTGGACTATTTTTGTCGTTTTTGAAGCGATTCCGACTTAGTTTCTATTCCAGTTGTTTATGAAGGTCATAAAAAATGTAAGTTTCCATCCTAATTTTTGGAGCTGTCCAATAGTTTCTTGCATTTACATCAATATGGTTTATAAATAGAGTTCTACAGACGATGTCTAATACGTCTGTCCTGTGTTTCAAGATTGTCTATTTATATTTTATAATTTTCATGAGCAATATACTCGCTATTTTGCATTTAACCTTTTTGTTATGAAATAAAGGCAACTGTTTGCAAGTTAGTTTAGAATTCATTCTATTTTCGTTTCGAGTGGTCTTTTAGAGATTATCTTAAACTTACAATGCCATATTAGATATTATGTTAATCCTTTCGTTCCATATTTCAGCGAAATCTTTTGCTATCTGGTAACCATTGAGGAAACAAAATTTCTCTACATAAAAATGATATATATACACTGGTGTTAAAAATTTATCAATCTCTTTTCATTGGGAATATGGCTTAATTTCAATACTAAGTGCAGAACATGAATTCGACAGGAATACGAGGTATGTTAAAAAAATAATCGAACTTTTCATAAAAAATACTCGTATTCAGATACAACAATCTTGCACAAATCTCCTTCAAACACACTTCTCCCAACGGTTCTGCCACTGTCGGAAGCAGTGCTGGAACGCCTCTTTTGAGATGGCGAGCAGCAGATCCATCGCATTCTGCGTGATGTCTTCTCAGGGGCATTTTCAGCTTAGAGAAAAGCCAGAAGTCACACGGAGCCATGTCGGGAGAGTAGGGAGCCTGATGAAGCACGGGTGTGTTGTGTTTGGCCGGGAAACCCTGTATCAAATGCAAAGAATGATCGGGTGTGTTATCGTGACGGAGCTGCCAATTGCCCGCTGCCCACAGGTCCGGCCGTTTGCATCTCACAGCGTCACTAAGGCGACGCAGAACCTCTTGGTAGTCTCCTTGGTGATGGTTGTGTCATGTGGTGCGTACTCATGATGTTCCACGCCACTGGAATCAGAGAAGACGGTCAGCATGACTTTGACGTTCCTGCCGACCTGCTATGCTTTTTTTTGGCCTCGGGGATGTTGGATGCTTCCACTGTGATGACTGCAACTTGGTTTCTGGGTTATACCCATAAACCCAGGACTCATCGCCAGTGTTGAGGAAGTTGGGGTCTCTGTTCACAGTCTGCAGCATGTCCTGTGCGATCTCCGAACGGAGTTGCTTCTGCTCGATCGTTAGCCCAAATCCTCTTTCAAAATGGAATGAACAGGTCCAGTACTGACGCTCGCCTCATCTGAAAGTTCTAGGTCGTGATTTGACGATCCTGCATCACCAGGGTCCTCACTTGGTCAATGGTGATCTCATTTCTGGATGCTGGGGGCATACCAGAACGTTCTTTACTCTCCACCGATGTGAGACCATCTTTGAAGTGTTTGTACCACTCCTTTATCTGTGTGGTGCCCATTGCTTCATCCCCAAAGGACCTGTTGAATCTTGCGGGTCATTTCCACTTAGGAATTGCCAAGCTTTACATAAAACTCAGTGTAGATGCATTGTTCAAGTTTTTCTGTCATTTTGTCAAAAACAAAAATCTGACGATGCTCGCTTACACTTCCTCACTCATCGGCGGTCTGCCAGCGACTGACAGCTTCTGCAGACAGGAAAAAATTCATCCATGCGCATCAGGATTGCCTACATATGTGCACCAAACCACACCTCCCTAGCTTCATTTGTTTACGCACGAAAAATTATCGTCGGATATTTTTTGAACACACCTCATATGTCTAACTGAACAGGCATCAGTCCGTATCTCTCTTGAAGGCTGAGCGCTTTCATTCAATGTCACTCGAGTTCCAACTCTAAAATGCGTGCGTTGGAATCCTTGTCAGGGCTTCTACATTAATATATGTAATGCTTTTCAGAAGTAAGTTGCTAAGCAGGTATAATGCATTAGATATTAAGTTTTGGCTTGGTATCTGAAGGCATAAAAATGTCACATATATAGAATTAGTGGCAGTGTTATAACACACACACATGCATACATACATATATATATATATATATATATATATATATATATATATATATATATATATATATATATATATATATATACATATGTACATACGCACATATATATATTTATTTGTGTGAGTAAGTTAACGACTTTGTAAATTTATTACTTTTGTAACTGAAAGTGCATTTTACCCAAAAATAATTTCAGTGTTATTTCCTGGAGTATGTTGTACTTCTTCGCTCTCCATTTGTGAATGTCACGAACTCGCACGTTAACTGGCTTGACGAATTACTCATGCTATTCATTTCTAGACAGCATCCCTTTGTATTTCCACAATCATTAGTCTGTCTCGTTTAAAAAGACAGATTTATTGTCATATGAAATAATGGAAACAATGGGTAAATTAGTGAAGACTTGAGTGCGAATGTTGTATCGGTTATTAGAAAAATACACTTTAATAAATATTTATTTTTGCACATAATTTAATTAACCGTCTGTACAAAGTGGACTTACTTTCTGTACATTGCACAATTTATTGAGATCTGTGAGCTAGGAGGCTGGAGATAAATGCAGATGTCTGGAGCAGAAAGAAAGATACAGTGGCGGAATTTCACGGAAGGCTTTTTGTCACGGCGTTGCAGGCGATGATGAAGATTATGTGCTTTAATACAGGGTTTTCCTCATGAAATAATGCTATGAATATTTCTCCTAATAAATCTTAGCAAAAACATTTGTATTTTCACAATTATGCATTACTCTGTGTACAAATTCTTACCAGACAAAATACTAAAAGATACATGTTCTCTCTCTCTCTTTCTCTCTTTCTCTCTCAGAATGTGGCTACGTTACAGTGGGTAAGTAATCCAGATGTTATTGCAAGGGCAAAAACAAAAACAAAAATTGTCAGATGGCTGTATTGTGCATATTAGGGTGCAAGGAATAGTATTGCTCTGAGAACTCTGAAGATGGGATACACATAACCATTAGTCTCTCTCTCTCTCTCTCTCTCTCTCTCTCTCTCTCTCTCTCTCTCTCTCTCTCTCTCTCTCTCTCTCTCTCAAAATTAGTGAAGCCCCGAGAAAGAAGCAATTACGCAGTTTTCTACTTATTCCCCGAAAATTGCTCTCATTGATAAACTCAATACAATATTCCTAGGGGAATTTCCTTAAGCAGTTGGAGATAAAAAGAAAGCCGACGACACATTCGTGCGAGAAAAGCCAAAGAATTCAATGGGACTTTCAGCTTTAATTGTTGCGAGTTTTACCATTTTGTTGCCACCAAGTTGTTAGTATTTACATAATGGGCGAAGTTGATTGTTGGGTTGGAACAGTTTTCCTCATTACTGAAATAGTCGGAATTATTGCCCTGGTCTCCTGTTTAATTAAATTTCTTGAGACGTCTTCGCTGTTTGCAAGAGTTTGACTGTCATTAGTTTAAGTGTAATTACTTAGAGTGTCGTTAAGTTTTTCTTTTCTCTCTCTCTCTCTCTCTCTCTCTCTCTCTCTCTCTCTCTCTCATTTTTTCTTCATTTCCTTACGTTTTTCATGTTTGACTTGATTAGTTGTAATTTACATTGATACCTTCTCTTCTTTAAAGTTTCGGATTGTTATAGGATTAGCAGCCATAGTTGCAAACATATTTTCAAGTTACAAAGTTGTGTAGGTGTAAATTAAACATCGATATATTTTTGCTTTTGGGCGAAAATGGACTTAATTTATATGAAATTAATATGTGCTATTTTATAGTTGGTCCGTAGTTTTCCACTTCCTGCTCATTGCCTTGGCGTCATTTAATTCCTGTGAAACTTAATTTCATGGGACCTTAATATTCTCTCTCTCTCTCTCTCTCTCTCTCTCTCTCTCTCTCTCTCTCTCTCTCTCTCTCTCTCTGGTATAACGCTACTTGACCTTCAGGGTATATTTGGTAATATTGTATTACAATGGGAAATTTTTTCTTCGATTGTGTTCGTCAAAACTGTCATATTTAGACAACAAAGCTCTTAGAGATTCGAGAATCTTCCTCTCACATTGTTTCCCATCTTCGTGGAAGAACTAATATCTTATGTAAAGGGAAAACTTGGTATTTTATTTTTAGACTTTTTTTAATTCTGCTGGTTTTTTATCAAGGTAATATCGGAAAATTAATGACAGCTTGAAAAAACAAGTTTACTTTCAATGCCCAACAGCTGATTGACTCCAACGCTGCCCGTTTTATTTCAGAGAATTGCTTTTATCTATTGTTTTTTTAAATTAATCTTAGTAAGATTTTTCTCTTCATTCATTCCTGAAGGTTACACTATTTATAGAGAGTTCCCACTGTTGTTCTTTTTCATTGTAAAGTTTGCTTAGAAAACTAAAGGATGTATTCATTAGTTAACGGAGATCGACTTTCAGTTGCAATGTTTTTTTTTCTGTAGTGTTATCTGTTAGTCTGGATAAATTGGTAACAGCAAATGCCGTCTGAGTTGTATTGACTTATAATATAATTAATCATTAGAGTTTCTACTATGTATTCAGTTTGGCAGATAAGTTTCAAGTAGCGAACACCTTTGCTCTGACGATGGACAACTTCCTAATATTTAACTAGGTAGAGAGAAAGAGAAACGGAGAGAATATGTCATCACATCGATTGAAATGAACAAGACATTAGAAATAAAACCTCTCTTTTTTGTGACTGTGCGTGTGACTCCTGTCAAGGTTTGGATGTCCATTTGTTTAAGTTTTCCCGGGTGTCTATAACCGCACCCTTCTAAGTTTAGTTTTGAGGGTCTCCACCCTCGGTGTTTGGCCTCCCACTTTTCAATCATGAGTTAGGTAAGAGCATCAGATTCCCCGTTCTATTCGGTGTATGTAATCCTTTCTTTAAGTCCTGTCTGATAATTGCGGATGAAAAATAGGGCAGCCTTCATAATAAAATAAAAAAATAAAAAAACTGCTTCAGCACAACTTGGCATCACATCGATATTCTGTACAAGTTCTAAAAAGTTCAAGACCTAAACTCCTCTAAACTCTCTCTCTCTCTCTCTCTCTCTCTCTCTCTCTCTCTCTCTCTCTCTCTCTCTCTCTCTTCGACCACATCTAAACATTTTACTTATATTTTAATAAAATGTTCGGAAATTACAACTTTTAATCAACTTGTATTTTATGAAACTAGAATATAATGAACTTACACAGAATTTTAAATAATTTGTTCTTATCGGGACATGCTACATAATTCAAGACCAAGTAATCACAAATAAACATGTTATACTTGCATCAACAACCTCATTTGGATTTTGCACATTAATATATTGCTTGTATATATCTAACTGCTTTATTGTTAATCATCAGCGTCCACTAACCGATGGGAGTCAAGCTTCATCTGTGGTTTGAATATCATTTCCGCTAAATAGGTGTCCAAATTCAACGATCAGGCCTTCCATTTTCCATTTGTCCTTTCATTACTCACTTTTATCTCATCCTGCGAAAAGGCTCCAGCAGTTCCCCCATTCCTCTTTTGCGTCTTCAATTTGGGATGGATTGATAAAGCATAGAAGGTTATATTCAGAGAGTTTAATCGATCATAATTCTTGGGAACCGAGTTTCAATTTAGCTGCTTGTGCCTGAGTGGGCGGGTACTGCATTTTGTATGAGTTTTCGTTGTCCATGGCAGTATCCGATAATATAATTTACAATAATCGGGAGAGAGGGGGATGGTTCGAGTAGTGGGGGGAGTGTGGAAAGGTTTTATTCTGTACTTACAAAATTACTTTTTTTTTCTTGGTGTTTTTCTAGTTGTCAAAAATAAGTTGTCACTGGTAGGTGACTTTGTGTTCAAGTTAAGTATATCTTAGTTTAACCAGACCACTGAACTGATTAGCAGCTCTCCAAGGGCTAGCCTGAAGGATTATATTTATTTTACGCGGCTAAGAACCACTTCGTTACCTAGCAACGGGACCTACAGCTTATTGTGGAATCCGAACCACATTATGACGAGAAATGAATTTCTATCACCAGAAATAAATTCCACTAATTCTTCATTGGCCGGTCGGAGAGTCGAACGGTGGGTCAACACCGTGCTAGCCGAGACCTCTACCCACCCTCCCAATGAAGAACTGACTTTGTGTTCAGAAACTGTTTATGATTAGCCATTTGCAGATATGGTAGCAATATTTAATGTCAGTTGACAGAGGAAGTAATAGTTCTTTCTGTCATATCCTTACCGTAAGATTTATTACAGCCACTTCAAAGCACATATGATATCATTTAAAGTTTCTATGTTGATTGGATCTCATATTTCACCTGTATTTCGACATAAGAACTTGAAGTAACAATAAGAGTAACTGTGGCTGGAATTATTTAATTTTTAAAACTTGCATGATTCAACTAAGTTTTGGTAAGCAAACCCCGCTAAAATTAAATGGTATAAGTTAACCGCTCCTTAGACTGGACAAAAGAAAGGAAGACGAAAATTTTAGCTTATCTCTCTTGATGAAACGGTATCGATACTGCAAGATTCACTTTTCTTTTCTTTTCTTTTCTTTGCGCCATACATGATTTCTTCATTATAAGCGTAAATTCGTATCTCAAAAATAGTTTCCAGCGGCCTTAGACTGAATTACATGTGAACGGACAGCCTTGACGATATTCTAGTTCAGTTGTACGAATCCTGTTTACAGAAAATAATTTTCGAGAAGTATCTTGAAGAAAATAACACTGTATAATTTTTTATATGGGCTTTTCATGTTAGTACTTATGTATTCGCCCTTTCATCTTCCTCCTTTCTGAAGGAAATTAAAAGCTAAAAAAAAAATATCTATTCTCAAGCAATCCCAGTTTAGTGGAATCAGTCCAATGGCCTTGATGAATACACTCGAGATTTATTTCCATCCCAATGACTCTCTCTGGCTTTCGGTCAGGGCCAGAACTATTTCTGGTCCTATAGATCTTCCAGCCTCAGTCCATTACCGAAATTGTTTAGGACTTTTTCTTTTTTTTTTTTTTTAGCATGGGTAAAAGAATTCCCTTTTGTGATTTTACTTCTTTCTGGGCATCTTTTTGTATTTTGGGTGCATCTTCCTTGTATAATATATATATATATATATATATATATATATATATATATATATATATATATATATATATATACACACATATATATGTTATATGTTTATGTATGCGTTTATGTGTATACATGTATGCATATATGTATATGTAAAATCCGCATACCTATACACATAAGATATATATATGATATATATGATTGTTATCTTATGTTCTTTATCTGATATATAGTTTGTTATCTTATGATCTTTTTCTTTTCTTTTCTTTTCTTTCTTGTTCATCACTGACTTCGTTTCCACATCATGCAAGTGTGTTCAAGAATATCACACGTGTAGAGTGTTTCTCTATTTTTCCGTCTTTTCTTTTAATCTTTTTTCTCGCGACCTTATGCTGATATCTTGGAACCGACAGCTGGGTGTTCTGCGGATCAGCAGAATGACATTAGAATATTTATTTTGCCAGACGTGTAAGACCCCGTCTTATTTTCCCTTATGTTCCGCACAGTCAATCTCGTCCCCAATTAGGATAAATAAGATCAATATAGTCATGTTATGATTATTATTTTACAGACAATCTCTCTCTCTCTCTCTCTCTCTCTCTCTCTCTCTCTCTCTCTCTCTCTCTCTCTGATCAAATACTGTTTTGACGGGCTTTATTTCTAAGAAAGGAATTTTGAAAAGATCAACAGTGATGAATTAGTTTAATAAATAGAAATATTTTTTTTCATTTGTAGAAACTGTACGTGAACTACAAGTTATTTCTTTGTTCTCTCTCTTCCACAGGTTAGTGATGTAATGTCTCCAAGAAATCCCGGTTCCTGCAACTGGAAGGACAGGTGAGTGCTCTGCTATTGACGCCAGAGACACGAATGAACGCCTCCTTAATTAAAGGCCTATCATGAATTTATAGCTGCAAGATTGCCACGTATTACTGAGGTGTCTTTGTGATCAGAGTAGCGTTTAAGATAAAAGCAGGCTACGGATAGTATTTCCTTCTTTTGATTTTTAGTTATAAGCAACCAAAATAGGACGTTATATTTTCATTTGTCATGTTTTGATTCTCAATCTTCTCCGAAATTGGACCTTAAATGAATTAGATATTATCAAAATAGAGCTTCGAACAAAGCAATGCTATATGACCTAGATGGGTGGAGGGTAATTGCAAATATGTCATTGCCTCCCTTACCTGATAAAAAAAAAAGTCCTTGCCCCAGTATTATTTACTAGATGGATGACTATATATTTTCTTGGAAATAATCAATGAACTGAGTTGTAATTCACCTAGGTTAAGGTATATCCATCTATCCATTAGTTTGATTATTATGAATAATCAAAGACTAAGAAACAGTAATATTTATTTATCACTTGTCTTTAACCTTGAGAAACTAACAAATTCCTAAAATAAAAGCACCAAAGCACTGCGCGTGTCACATTTCTTCCCCAACTGACTGCTTTCCAATTTTTTTCTTCAGTGCACTCGATTTCAGTGCACTGAGGTCAAGAGGTATCCATGTTCAGTCACTTATTTGTAGGAATATTTTAACGGTAAAAAGAGAGCAGTTCTGCTGGAAACTTCCGAAACTTGGCTGGATTTTGTTGACCTAACATTCATAATTGGATATTTTAATTTGTTCTCTAGTTACTATCAGTACCATTACTGTATTGTATTATCATATCATGTCTTCACACCCTTATGGATAAAGCCCAGTGAAAACTGGCTGGACGGGAATCTTGCTAGAACTAAATGCCAACATACTGTGACAGAAGAAATAATAGAAAAAGAAACACATTGAAACTAGGTGAATGAGAAAAAATAACAATAAGTATATCTTAGTTTAACCAGACCACTGAGCTGATTAACAGCTCTCCTAGGGCTGGCCCGAAGGATTAGATTTATTTTTACGTGGCTAAGAACCAATTGGTTACCTAGCAACGGGACCTACAGCTTATTGTGGAATCTGAACCACATTATAGGGAGAAATGAATTTCTATCACCAGAAATGAATTCCTCTTGTTCTTCACTGGCCAGTCGGAAATTCGAACTCGCGACCAACAGTGTGGTAGCTGAGAACGGAACCCGCTCACCCAGCGAAGAACTACTAGGTGAATGGAGATGCAGGTATGAACACTACAGGAAAACCACCTGATAAGAATTAAAAACATAGGCAAGTGATAAGAAACCCTAACCGAAAACTGTGCTGAACCAGGGAAACTCAAAGCGATGATATAGCGCATATATGGACATGACAGGTACTGTAGGTGAACGAAGGGAAGTTACTTCTCTTTGATTCCCCTTTTGGTGAAAAGGCAGGCGAGAAGTTTCAGAGAAAAGCGTCGTCTGGCATTTTAGGAATAGCGCTTAAGCATTTACTATTGCCGAGGCCAGCGAATTTGAACATTCATTTTAGTGGTTTGGCAGCCAATCGGTATAAAATGGGAGGCGTCAGTAGCCCGGTATGACATTGGACACACTTTTGACCTGTAGGTTGCCATGGCACGATAATGAAGCTCTCAATTCGTTGGCGATGGAAAGAGCAGGAAGGGCGCAGGCAGGCGCGCATTACAAAATGTCGACTTTCAGGCTCAAACTGTCTTTGTAGAGCTCCTTTGCTTTACTTACGTGGATCTGCTGCATAAACGAGTTTTGTGAATCCTTGTGCACATTAATACGGTTCTTGTACGATAAATACAGTTCATGCGTGCTATTTAAATAAAACTAAACGGATGTTAATGCGAATCTTGAACGACTGCAAAACGAAACGTGTTAATAAAAGACGGGACATTATTCTTTTTTATCTGTTTAATCCGTTAACAATTAAAGGTTAACAAAAGTGTCGATAGCGTGATACCACTACGAAAGGACGCGCATTGAAACTTGAAGTAAGCTGATCCTCTACGATTAATTGCGCTTTCCGAAGGAGACAAATGCGCCCCTTGAAGCTGAATAACTGAAATCATGAAAGGACATGTTATTACTTTTCATTTGCATCACTATTACTACTGTGTGGTGGTCGTTATATAAAACTGCTAAAGTAAGTTATGCTGTGTTACGCTGAAGAAAGGAGCAAAATTGCAGTCTAGGGAATAAAAATTGTTTCCTAACGCAATTCACGTGAATGATAATAGGAAATGGCTTTTTAACTCCTGACTAAGGAAGAATTACATTTTAGCGGTACCTGTTGTATTATCTTTTGCAATACGAGTAACGGAAAAAGAGAAACCAGAATTTTTCACGCCAGGTAGAAGAGTCTATTTGTAGCGGAGAAATAGATTTTGGCTTTTAGAAATCCCCTGCCTTTCAGCATCTTTCATCCGTCGTTTCTTTTGAAACGGATTGAACCGAATTCATCAAACGATGTGCTTAATATGTAATCATACAACTTGTCCTCTTTTCAACGCCAGTCCATTTATTTAAGAATAGTACCAGTTTTGAACGGGGTTTGGCTTCCTAATGTTCTTGTCTTCATCTGTCCGCTAGGAAATATTGAGTTAACTAGGTTTTAATTTCTTACAGTCCAAAATGACGGTCAGCTTGTGGAGTTACCAACCAAACACCAATTAGCTGTAGACCTAAATGAAGTTACATATCGTGTTTGAATATTAACGAGCATTTAAAATAACCGTGTTAATAGCACTAAAGCTCTCTAGTATGATATTTGATAATATGGAACGTATGAACCACTTTAGGTCTGATTACCCTGCCTTTCGTTCACTTAATTTTCTTTGCTTCCTTGGAACGTTTTTGATGTCTTTTACCAGTGCTTGAAGAGAAGGTTTTTAACAATGAGAAATAATAGGTTATCATTCCTCCATCTTTTATGGTATCCATGCCTTTTCATGTATAAAATCATGCCCGTCTTATTTCACTTACATAACATCTTCCTTTTTATAACATGGTGATATTATTAGCTAAGATTATAATATATATATATATATATATATATATATATATATATATATATATATACATATATATGTGTGTGTGTGTATATATATATATATATATATATCATACATTACCACAATGGCTGTAAATAAATAAAAGTCAAACCGGTCGGGACCTACACCCCGTCTCTTATATTTTCACCTGTGGTAATGTGTGATAAATGAATAACATATCACACATTAAAAGCTTGGAAATGATAATAATATATATTTTTCACCTATATATATGTGATAAATATATATACAAATATATATATATATATATATAGTTATATATATATATATATATATATATATATATATATATTCATGTATATATCAAATGAATATATATACACATACATACATACACATAGATATCTGTATGTACACTCGGCAAGAAAAGTGAAGATACAGTTTTTCTTTAGATTTCGTTCATCAATTTTAATTTTTCTTACAGAAAACACATAATCTCAGTAAATTTACCCTAGAATATGAAAATACAATGCAAATTATATCATATATGTTAAATCTGCAAAACAAAAACGTTCAGATACTTAAAAACACCATGCATGTCCGAAGTAATCAGAATTTCTCAGATGACTTCGTTCATAGAGATCTAAAAGATAGTGTGTGGATATCTCGGTGTAGTACTATTTATCAGAACGGCAATATTTACTCGTTTTCCGTTATGGACAGGCTTATTATCGCATCATCATACGAGATAATGATAATTTCTTTAATTTTTACACATTCATATTTGTATTTCACGGTGTTAAAAGTCAGCTGGAATTAATGGCAGTAAATGTTGCGACAGCTACGATAAGTTGACTAAATCTATTTAAATCCGCAAGAGCGTTCTCTATGATGTGTGGAGCGATTCGGCGGGAAAACACAAGTAACTGGATGTTTCTTGACGTTACCATACTCTCTCTCTCTCTCTCTCTCTCTCTCTCTCTCTCTCTCTCTCTCTCTCTCTCTCTCTCTCTCTCTCCATTGCTAAAACATACTATACAAATATAGTATCGCTCAATCTCTAAAAGAAAAAATAATGAAATGAGTAGCTCTACATATACTGTAGGCCTAGAAACACACAACAGCAACTCTCTCTCTCTCTCTCTCTCTCTCTCTCTCTCTCTCTCTCTCTCTCTCTCTCTTCGTAACATTGCATTCGTTCCTTTATTGTTCCCCACGTTTTTCCTTGGGCATTGCTCAAATTTAACTCTTGATTTCACTATGGAAGATCGCGTTTCCGATTATGCAAGCATTCCGTTCATTGTGGTGTCATAAATTTCATTTGTGTAAGGTTAATTGGTAGGTTAAGTCGAAAAATGTTTAGTTTGCTCAGAACTGTCGCTGCAAATTACAACTTGAACGAATACTGTAAAGCTTACTACTGCATTTAAGTATCAATGATGTCAGAATCGTAGAATATGATTGAAAGTTATAGGAGGTCAAGCAAAAAACCAACACACTAAGACTGAAGCTCCTCCCCTTTCTAAAGTTGCCAGATGTCGCATTATTGAGCAATATATGTCCGAAGATTTTAAAAAACTGTATCTTCACTTTTCTTGCCGAGTGTACATGTATATATAATAGTACATACGTAAAAAAAGTATACCTTAGTTTAACCAGACCACTAAGCTGATTAACAGCTCTCCTAGGGCTGGCACGAAGGATTAAACTTATTTTACGTGGGTAAGAACCAATTGGTTACCTAGCAACGGGACCTACAGCTTCTTGTGGAATCCGAACCACATTATACCGAGAAACTAATTTCTATCACCAGAAATAAATTCCTCTAATTTTTCATTGGCAGGCCGGAGATTCGAACTCGGGCCTAGCAGAGAGAGCTAGCCAAGAACTCTACTGACTCGTCCAACGAGGAACTAGTACATGCATATATATATATATATATATATATATATATATATATATATATATATATATATATATATATATATATATATATATATATATATATATATACACACGTAGTATATGTACTCTTTTATTCTTTCAATAATAAGTCGTTAAGTAGAGGAGTCTCCAGAAAAAGCCAACACAACGGATACTGCCTCGTTCATATTTTATAAGCTGAGTCCAGTATGAATCCCCATACAGAAATACTTCCACAATATTATGCCTACACAGAAGTCTCATCAGCGAGCGTGTCAGACACCGCAAGGCCCGCTTCCATCTTGTACATACTCTCTCAATTCCTGGCGATGAAGGTCTTTACTCTCCAATGCCTATTTCAAATCGTCTATCCAGTAATCTGTACGACTGACTTTCCTCGTCCCTCCTAACCTTTCCGAAATATACACGCTCTCCACCTGCCATTCGCCCAGGATTAATCTTCTTCATTCAAATTCCCACACGACCGTATCATCTCAAAACACTGAGATCCATCTTTTCACCTACAGTAAACTTTTCACCACCTCTCTAACGTTGAAGCAACACACCCATGTCTTGCCTTATTTATAAATGTTGCGTTTCCATTTGCTTATTCTTATCTCCATTTTTATTCATGCCAAGTACATTCTTCATTTGTATTTCCCTTTTACAACACCTGTATATTTCCTTTTTTATCGATTTTGACAACACACGTGTCGTGCTAATTTCTCAGGACGTTATTTCCTATCCTCCAGATTAGTTCACTGTGTTGAGATGCCGTGCACTGGATGAAAATCCCAACGTTCTTAATGCTATTACTCGTCCTTGAAGGGAGGCCATCACCTCCCAAGTTATGGTCAGCAGAGGGAGAAACAATGCAGGCGAGAGGTATAATGGGGGAACCATGAAAATTCCATTTGCCATTCCAGACTGGGAATCCGATGCTGTCCAATCTACCAGCCTAACTATAAAGGCTTAGCGACGAGGCCCGTCCCAAACAACCTCTTTCCTCCAATGATATGGGTCAGTGGTAGTCAAATATAATTTGTGCAAGCCATTGTAGAGCTGCAATGTCATCATCAAGAAAGAAAATATTCTTATATTCCCATCAATCATCGCATTTTCAACGTGCGACCTTCATACCACTGACAACTTATGGAACTGAAAAATTATGAATATCACCTCTATTCTTAATCAGTACCTTTAATAGACTTGCACACAACCTTACTGTCTGTCTCCTTATCCCCCTTTTGTTTATCTTTATATTTCTGTAAAAATATATTAATTTTTTTTTAGAATTTTTCTGTTCTTACCTTTGTTGGAAATCACAGAAACCTTTGTTTTTGCTCTACTAAATATAAATGCTATTTATATATGGTGTTTATGTCAAGGATACACTCTCTTTAAGGTTCATAATAAGTATCTCTTAGAAAGGTGAAAGTGTTTGCATCCGTCTTCAATAATGAACACTGAGAGTAAGTCCAAGTTGCTGGGTCATATTTGCTTGCGCCTTCGAACCCGTGGAATCCTTATATTGCTCGATGGATACGAGACCTTGGGATTATTTTTCACGGGGAGGGAAGCCGGGAAGGAGGAGGAGACAGCAAAGTCCCTATATCCTTATCAATCCAGAATTTCTGAGGTTTTTCATCTAGTTACAAATTTCTCACATAAGTGCTACTTGGAAAAAATTTGTTCCATACTTCCTCTGCCTTGTCTAAACCCTCACTGCTCTTCCAGTATCAATATTTTTTTTCGTCTTTCATATTTTCTCAGGTAAAATCGTACCATACACTAGTCTTGTATACTAAGTAATGTTATGCCCTAAAGTTCTTATAATTGCTGGTATCAACTCTACCTCAGAACATTCACCTAAATGCTGCACCTCGCTTTATTGATATTAACTCTTGCCATCTCCCCAGTCTTCATCCTTCGAATTTCCCTCTGTGCAGACTTAACAGTCACTTCTGCGAGCAGTTTCAAAGTTACACTAATCCTTTACTTTCTTTCATCATTCATCTCTGCCTTTCTTTTGTTTTCTACATTCAACACATCTTGACAATGTTCACTCCATCGACCTTGGGCTGCAGTTACTTCATTCTCTCCACTTGCATCACCTATTCGTTTAATAACCTTTCGCTCTGCATTTACTTCTCTGCAGAACAAGTTCTTGCTCAAATTCATCTTGTATTTTAGTTACTTATTTCATTTTTCGCTCATATTTTCCTCTTGTCTCCCCTATTTAATGTCGTATGTGCCTGAACATGATCAACTCTTCCGTCCCCCACGAAAACTGCTTTCTTCATCCCACTGAACACTGCCACCCTGTACCCAAAAACATTCTGCCATCCTGACAACCCTAAAAT
The DNA here is from genome assembly GCF_040412425.1 of Macrobrachium rosenbergii. NCBI lineage: Eukaryota > Metazoa > Arthropoda > Malacostraca > Decapoda > Palaemonidae > Macrobrachium > Macrobrachium rosenbergii. The sequence continues at coordinate 57,769,206 of NC_089763.1, forward strand.
GAAATTTTAAACTTATCATGTACTTTTTCCACTTCCATGTCTTTAAGCCAGACCACAGGTCATCCTTTTTTCTTATTACAAAAACATTCCAATTACATTTGCTGCCTCAGTTTTATCGATTCCTCGCCTCCTTGCATTCCACTTCAAATAATGACTGGCTCTGTCACCTGCCACTCCTGTTGTCACCATTCACTTCTATCAACTTGCTCGTCCATCTGCTCTTTACTAACAAGTGTATTTCTTTGGAAACCATGTGTTTCTATCGTGAAGCCCTCTTCAGTCACATTTCCCCAAAACTTCATTCTCATTTACAGCAGGTCTCCAGCCCAACCAGGCACAGTTTCAGATCATTCTTATGTCTGTATCATCTATGAATCATCTACTGTACACGTACCTTAATCTTATCCCCTCAAGCTCGGATGATCTCATTGTGTTCCTTCATATATATATATATATATATATATATATATATATATATATATATATATATATATATATATATATATATATATATGCGTGTGTGTGTTTGTATCACACGCATATGTATAAATGTATGTGTGTGTGTGTGTTTGGGGGGTGCGTTACATGATTATATAGTTAATATTTCTATATGAAGTTTGACAACCTTGGTAATCTTACTCAGCTTTTTATCAAATACTCGAAAATGTCAAATTAGCAGATGTGATGATGTCTAAAATATTGGTATGAGAGCCTAACTACCCTTAACATGCCAACACAGTGGCTTTGTCGCTTAGGGAATGCAAATTACTGTTAAGAATAACACGATTTATTCAGAATATCAGCTCCCAAGATCATACTTGAAAAAGTACCGAGAAAGTCTATCCCAAGCGATAAATATAGCTTTCAGGAGTTATTAAAATAAAAACGAAATGACTATGCGTAACATTTCTACAGGAAAGTGTGTTACCTTGTGGGATTGAGCAGAATATCTAGGAATAAAAGTAAACATAGAATGAATGTCAGTGTAGTAAGAGCCATTTTTTATTTCTAAATTGACGATCGAGTTTCCAAGTGTTTGCCGGTTCATAGCTCAAAAAGTGAAAGCTTATAGTTGTATTATCTTGCTTTCAAACAGTTATAACTAAATTTATTTCATCATAAAAGCTTATGCCCTTAGAATGATTAACAACGGGCACATGCTCATTAATACATTATTCATGATATTTATTTACTGTAGGTAGTAGTGCCTCCTTTTAATTTCCTTTTGTCCCATTCAATATTTCCTATCGTTATAGACATGTTATTAGGAGCTGCAGTTGCGCGCTTATGAGGGCCAGTTACTTACTGTTATTTCCTGATCTTTTTATTTCTGACTTTGCCCGATAATACTCTGACATCAGCTTACTTCAGCAATATAAGGCCAGCCCTCCGATTTTTTTTTTCCAGAAATAGAATTAGTGAAAAAGTCGCCGGCTTTTGATTTTACGTGAAGAGAGAAAAACTGCACTGCTGTTAGTGACCTTTTTTTTGTAATTTAACTTTACCTTGTAAATTTAAGTAACATGAGAGCACCATACGTTGGTGTTTTTCTTAACGATGTATTATGACTTTCTGGCTGAAATACAATCTAAACCTTATTTGGTATAGGGAACTGATTCATATATATATATATATATATATATATATATATATATATATATATATATATATATATATATATATATATATATATATATATATATATATATATATATTCTGATGTTCGCCTTCTGTGCATCATTTAATAAGAATATCATTCTAACAAAGACAGGAAGGCTTCTCTGTCGACTCAAAGGTCAAAGGTAGGCTGTGTTTTACAAAAAAAAAAATGTCTTTAGCAGGGATAGTTTAGCATTAGGGGCCTAACCCATAGGGAGTGTTTTACCAAGTAACCTCTATTGAAGGTGGTCTTAAACTTCCTTTTCCTCTGTCCTATGCATTCAGCGATGTCTTTGTCAATTTTTCAGAATGCCCGGGGCGACCTACAAGTGTCGGAAAAACAGCCCAACTCTACAGCTTTGCCCTGACCTGACCCGATGCCAGCAGAGAGAGGTTAAACTTTAGACGAAGAGCACACGTCGTGCTCAAGCAATACTTTATTCTTTGCCCTCTCCTGTCTTATTTACTAGTGACCCGAAAATACTGTTCTTCAAGAAACCGTATTGACAATTGCAGTGCGCAAGCAAACCACGTAACAGTAGGTCTGAAGATTGACAAGTATCTGCTGTCTGCTAGTATTCTTCCCCCATATTTCATCTTTTCCTATTGCTTCACCACTTTGCCACTATCTACAAGAACCTGGTATAATCATATTTCTTTTATGAGGTCTAGTGTATGAGTAATTGATATTGCCTAGTGAAGTTGCTTAAGCTATTCCCATGTAGTAAGTAGGAATTAGGGAAAGTTATGTAAGTAAATTTCAGGCAGCCTTGTGTCTCGATCCCATTGTTCAGAAGAGAAATAGCCTTTACCAGTACGAAACTGTTACAATATCTACCTGTATAGACACTCGTTGCATTATATTTTTTTTACTTGAAGAAATTGACTGTCAGACGCTGACCAATTATTCACGTAATTTCCTTGCTATCACCACACATTCTTTCTTTGTCGGGACTAATTGGGAAGTAAAGGGGTTTGATGTAATCCATTTGTTGCAGAGTAATTCATTATCCCATACATTGTTCCCCGGCTGGCGACCTTATTCAATTAAGTAATTGTCTGTCTTTGAGGTTAACTTTAGCTTTAGACAGGTTACATGTGTCACTGGCAAAGCAGGGCCCCATAAATTACATTGATTACTTAATAAACTCATCAGCCAAGCCCCACATGTAACTATATATATATATATATATATATATATATATATATATATATATATATATATATATATATATATATATATATATATATATATGTATATATGTGTGTGTGTGTGTGTGTGTGTGTCAAACATCCTCTTGTCCATTTGTTTTATTCTTTTTCTGTATCAATAATTAAAATAAATTGGAGTAACTTGCGAAAGAAATACAAGATGTTTTGTAGAGTAGCTGACATTTTCCATGCCTTGTCCTGTCTGATAATGACAACCCAGGTGTCAAGTGAGCAGGTAATTAAGCCCCCTGCACCAGTGTCATTTTAATTTCCTGTCAGCAGGACTCTGGAAGAAAATCCCTTTGAGTTCAAAAACCAACATGGTGCAAATGCCCCCAAGTAATTAAGGCAGCACATTAAAAAGAACCCTTTGAGAATTCACACCCTCCACATATTGTTAAACAGTCCCCAGCCTATCTTGTCACAAGAGCCCTCTGAGGAAATTCCCCCTCCTATCAGCTACCTGCAATGCCATTAAGAATCACTTCCTTCCTGACCCCACACCTGCATCTCTGCCTCATAACCTCAACTCTCATGTCCAATCCTCTCACTATTGTCCTCTCTCCCCCTGGAACCTTTTATTGGTCGACTTTCAAGGACTTTTCCACATGCCCAAGATGAGGACAATAGATGACCCTATTAAGAGGAAACTGTCAAAACACAACCACTGTCAGCGCCGTGCGCAGTATAAACACAAGCTCCAACGGACCATACCGAGCTAGTGCATCTTACGACGTCTGCCGGTCAAGAAGTCTGTCTGTCCAGGGGCTCTGATCGAGTCCCCACTAGATCTCCCTCTGAGGCTGTCACTCTAAAGTTGGCCTCTCTCACTGCCTTGCCCTCTGAGCGCCAATGCCTCTGTAGACCTCCAGCACCCCTTGGCTTCATCTACTCCCGCTATGGTGGGGGACTGTATGCGACGCAGTTTCCACCGATGCCCTGTTAAGGGAACCTGGCTCTGATCACCCTTGTGTCTTGTCCACGGACTATGGTAATGGGATTGGAAGTTGTCTGTTCGGCCTCACCATTTTATCTTTACCTGATTTTTTCAACTGTTCTCCTATTTTCATAGCCTAACCACCCCCACCCCCTTGTGTTTCTCCCTCAGAGACTCATGTGACTTTGACTCTGGTGTTTGGTTTTCAATACTGGAATAGTCTTAACTCTAACTGGCGCTTTGATTATCAGTGCAATCATACAGTATATTTGCGATACCAGTATCTTGCCATTTGCTTATGTATTCCAAGATAAGTGTCAGTGAAGTCCCTTCATGTATTTCAACATCCCTGCTCTTGCAGATCCGTGTTGCAAGTACCTGTTGTGTGAAATTACCTGTAGGTCAACGGTGCCATCTTCCTGCAAACTACAGGTGCCATATCCGGTCAAGATATCCAGAAATCCTGTGTGATCCTGCCTCACTTGCCGTACCCCATCCTGTACGTTCTAAGATCCTCTCTAATACTTGTGACGTGCAGTTGCCTAAGAAGGCATAGTGATAACACTTGCACATTGTGTGGCACTTTTGCTTAGGAATTGTAAAATTAGTAAAGTAATCTTGAATAGTGCCATGGAGTTCCATTATTAGCTTCTGTAAATATTTTCTCTTCTGATTCTCTTTGTGAATTATACTTTTAAGTGGACAATCTAAGTTTGCCTTAAACCTTTTAATCTTATGGTAATTTGGGTATAATCACTATTACATATTCTGTTCACCAGAACAAAGCCCCCTTTTTTAGTCAGTTGCTGATTTCTAGGTCATAATTAGAGCTGTCCCTTCTCCTGCATAAGCTACGTGAACATGGCTGTATATACATATATATATATATATATATATATATATATATATATATATATATATATATATATATATATATATATATATATATATATATACATATATATATATATATATATACAAATATATAGCCATATATATATATATAATATTTTATATATATATATATATATATATATATGTATATAGTATGAATATACATTTATCATATCATCCAGATTTACATTTCAAATTCAAATATTAAATGTACATAAATGTATATTTATTTTTATATATATATATATATATATATATATATATTGTACTTTTATCACATATATGACATTTCAAATCAAATATTAATATGAAACCTCATTGTTTAATATATATAATATATATATAAACCCATCCATATATATATATATATATATATTATGACAAATGGCACAAATATATATATAGCAATATATATATATATATATATATATATATATATATATATATAAATGAGTGGATTATGTGTGTGTTTATGTGCCAGAATAACTCTGAAATGCATTGAGCAATTTCAACCAGAATTGGTATACATATGAATTACTATCTGGAAAACAATACTGTGGTGGTAAAGATTACTAGCACCAAAGGGGAGGGTGTGGGAAGGGGTGACATGTAAAAATAGCAGAAAATGACTGATGTTAGAGTCTAATCAATAGTTTTCGAGGTTGCTGAGATGAATAGTGACACTCTCAATGCCCTTTAAGTCCAAGTTCAGGCCCAATAGGAAGGGGCGTGAGAAAAGGGGTGAAAAGGGGGTGACGGGTAAAAGTAACTGAAAACGACAGATATCAATGTCTAATCCATAGTTTTCAAGGTCGCTGAGATGAATAGTGACACTCCCGATGCCCTTTAATTACAAGTTCAGCTTCGATAGGTAGGGGAGTGAGAAGGGGTGACATGTAAAAATAACCAAAAACACAGACATTAGTGCCTAATCCCTAGTTTTTGAGGTTGCTGATATGAATAGACACTCCCAATGCCCTTTAAGTCCAAGTTCAGCCCCGATAGGAAGGGGGTTGAGAAGGGGTGAAAAATAAAATGTAAAAAATGACAGATATTAGTGTCTAATCCATAGTTTTCGAGGTCACGGAGATAAATGGGCAGGGGGGGGAGGTGAGAAGGGATGAAATATAAAATGTCAAAAATACTGGGCAATGTAGCTGAAGTAACTATCTTAATAGGAAAGGGAGAGAGTGAGAGAGAGGGTGTGGAGGGATAGAGAGAGAGAGAGAGAGAGAGAGAGAGAGAGAGAGAGAGAGAGAGAGAGAGAGAGAGAGAGAGTAGAGGCATGGTGGGAGGGGAAAGAGGGAAAGAGTCAGAGGGGGTGTTAGGGAAGAGAGAGAGTAGAGAGGGGGTGTTAGAGAGAGAGAGAGAGAGAGAGAGAGAGAGAGTTTATCAGTTGTCATACAAAGTTTCCCGGGCAGCACCAGGTTGGTCAGCTAGTATATACTGTATATATATATATATATATATATATATATATATATATATATATATATATATATATATATATATATATATATATAATATACTATATATACATATATGTGTGTGTGTGTGCGTGTGTGCGTGTATACATGTGGAAAGAGGAAGAAAAGGTCTTAAGTACATATGTAAGGTTACAAGCAAAATAACTTTTACTGGCAAGAGTAGATCCATTAGGTTCTTAATATAGTAATTTGCACAATATTGGCATGTAAAAAATTAAGATACTGTTATTTTAACCTCACCTTACTGCCCAGTAGGATTTATCTTTATCATGACGTAAATGAAATAGCCTTGAACTTTCCTATATCGCTTTTATTATTTACAAAGTATTCAGAAATTCATATTTTCTGTCGGTATTTGTGCCCATTTTTCATATTACTTCCATTCAGAAAATAAACTTTCTTTTGATAGCTGTAGGATTGCCAATAACAATGTTATGACCCCTTTGCTGTTCCTTTTTCAAAACACCATTTGTATGAGAATTTCATGGCTTTTTTTAGTACTGTTATTTTCACTTTTATTACTTTTTAAAATTATGTTCCCTTTGAATTCATTCTTCTGAATGCTTATTCAGCAGAAAAGGGACAGTTGCCTATCAATAAGATGGAAGTGCCCACATCCCTAGACATTATTAATTCTGTTTTGTGGTATGGAGTGTTCTCTTATAGCAGTTTATAAGCATATGTGATAGATTATATTTGGTAAATACAATGTCAGGAATGGAGTAGTAGAATGACGAGAAGTGTCACCTGGGTAACTAACAACATATCAATTGTCGTGTAATAACAGCCATTTATCAGAGATAAAAATAGCCGTTATATAAAGATATTTGTGTCCTGTTATAGAACGGGAGAGAAGGAAAAAATACGATAACGCAGTGGAAAGAAAAGACATAATGTAAATGTGTTTTGGAGAGATATGAACCTATTGTTTGCAGATAAGAGAGGCTTGGTAAGGTACTGATTTTCGCACTAAGCACGGTGGGTTCATAGGAAATTGTTGTACCCATCGAAGTTCACTGTTTTTTATTGATACATTGTTTCTTATTAATATTTTCGTGCCATTGTTAAACTATTGACTTCTTCGTTAATAGTGCGTATATTTTCTTATACAGGTTAACCTGAAATGTCATTATCGCCTTTGGAGCTGAGAACAAAATAAGAAAGAGAATGGTTTCGTAATGAAAGGAAGATTAAAATCCTGAAAACAAAAGCAAGGAATGGATTCCATAGGTTATAAATACAAGGAAAACATTTTTATCTCTTTAAAAAGTGAAGATTGTTATAGACATTAGTAAAGCTGTTTCATTTTTTACGGTTTCTTGTTTTGATGGTTCTCGGATCTGGTTTTCCCCTGGAAGCATCGACAGTGCATTCCCAGTTTCACCCAAAAACTAGTCGATGTAAATTGCCCCTCTATGAAAGGTAGGCTGTATTACAAACAGGTAGGAACTGGATGGACGGGGGTATGAACAAATAATTCATGATCTCTACATTAAACTATGATTAAATTCCTTCGAAGGAGGTAAAGCATTCTCAGCTTACTGAATAGAAGCATAATGGCGGTACAGTAGATACAGAAAGAGCTAGAAAATGAGTTTTCGATGCAGTAATATTCATTAATCTGCTGTTATGATATTCATATCAGATCTTCTCTCGGAGTCAGAGTTAACATTAAGATAAAGCAATTCAAGGTTGACTGCTAACTACAGAGAATGATAAAAGAGCAAAGGACCAAATTATTGACAAAGACTAGGATATAGGGAGGATAAAGATAAATATAAAAATAAGAAAATAAGTAACTGAGAGATCGGACTTGCATTAAAAAGACTACAGAGAATAGCAGACATCGACTGTCAACGGCGACATATGCAAAGCTAGTACATAAATGCCAGAGAAATAAAAAAATATATATATATATATAAATAACATTTTTAAAAACATTTTTATTAAAAATGTAAAAAAAGTGAAAAATAAATCTTTTGAGACACACCAGGATTTTTCTTACAATTAATCATTTCTAAAAATAAAAGCGTGATGGCGCCAAACATCTAAAAAGAAGACTGCTACAAGAAGAGTCAGATTTGACGACAGACAGACAGACTGGAGAAGTCAAGTTTAGATAAAAGCATGTAAAAACAGAGTTAGTTAAGGATAATAAAAGAACATGATAGTGCTCGCTGCTATAGTTATACTTTAAATGCTAGGTTGTAGTAGGTCAAGTTAAAATGAACTGCCATCGCAATGTTCATCGGGACTACCTGGACCCCGCTACAATAGGAGATGTTATTAGTCAGGGTCTATGTCCCAAGGCGAAGAGGTTTAGGGGTGTGAACCCACTGGGTAAGGAAATACCAGTGAGTCTCTCTCTCTCGCCCGAGGCCAAAAACAGTCCGATACTCGGGCCTTTTCTTTTTTTTTTCTAATGAGTGCCACTCCGATTGTAGTAAGGGGCTTATATAATCTGGGTATTGATGACCTAACGAGTGCTAATTGTCTGGTATACAGATAGCTTACAGCTAAGCAGAAGGAAAGGCCCCTAAGAGATAGATGTGCCTTTTCTCCTGAGGCCACCAGCATCCACAGTTTTACCCCTGTAGGATGCCTGAGTAGAAAAAAACCAGATATCTTGTTGCTCCATGCCAATGTGAAAAACACCAAGTGGGTCATGGGATGGACCCTTGCTGGAACTCTTGTGTTATCACTATTAATATTGCCACACACATTTTTGTGTGTGTTTATATATATATATATATATGTTATATATATATATATATATATATATATAAATATATATATATATTTTTTTTTTTTTATAAATATTACTGCTGTTCGCCCTCGATGTATTTATGTGTAGGAATATTAGTCAGATTGACCTCGACAGAGAACATCTCTGTCCCGCAGGTAGGCCAGGCAATTCAAAATAACGATCACAGCAGAGGCTGGGTAGTTCAAAAAACAAAATATACCTATGGCATTAGGGACCTAAACCTCAGAGAGGGTTTTCACTCAATAATCTCTAGTAATGGTGGCCTTAAGCTATCTTTCCCTTTGCCCTACGCATTCGGCGATGTCTTTGTCAAGGTCGGAGTGCCTGGGGCGTCGTGTAAAGATGCAGCCTCACCTTGCAGGAACGCGAGCGAGGTCAGAGAGAGACAGGCCATGAATGAGGGAGTACTCCGCGTAGCGTGCCGGAACGGTCTCCTTTGTCCCTTGACTCCACTTTTGCTCCTACGTCTATGTTAATTAGTGAATTGGGAAGACTGCTAGTATCAAGACTTCCGAGTGTCCGTTGTATGCGCAAACGACTCGACGTTCAAGGTAAGTCCTATTCTTGTTCAAGCTTCGTCGATTGACTAATAACTTTTCTGTATTTCTGTTTCCTTTGTTTCATCCTCCAGCCACCACTTACGGGATATGCTATTACGAAGTCTAGATTAAGCCAAATTATTATATTGTTTAGCGTTAGCCGAATTATCCCAGTAAGTTTCGGGGATTTAGGCAAGCAAGTCATTTTTAATACTCTGGTATTCGTCATGCCTAGCACTCATTGTTTGGGGAGAACTGTTGCGTCTGTGTATTTAATACCATCTTAATAAGTAGAGATTTTTCTGCGTCCACAGTTGGTGACGTTTATCATAAAGTCTTTATTCCTTGAATATTCTTTGTTAAGGTTAATTACCCTTAACTGGCGACCTTTGATTAATTAACATCTGTCTTTGAGGTTAACTCATGGCTTCCAGAGACAGGTTACGTGTATTCTTGGCATGCAGGGCCGTGAAACTTTATGTAAATTAACCAATAACTGATCAGCCAAGACACCCACGTAACAGCATATATATATATATATATATATATATATATATATATATATATATATATATATATATATATATATATATATATATATATATATATATATATATATATATATATATATATATATATATATATATATATATATATATATATATATATATATATATATATATATATATATATATATATATATATATATATAAATATATATATATATATATATATATATATATATATATATATATATATATAAATATATATATATATATATATATATATATATATATATATATATATATATATAAAATATATATATATATATATATATATATATATATATATATATATATATATATATATATATATATATATATATATATATATATATAAAACCATAAACCTTTTCCTCTATGGAATGAGGTTGGCACGAGAGGGTTACGGCCTTACGGTTTTTCAGCAAGTCTTTATGGTGTGGGTGCTATTCCGATGTTCTTTTTCTTGACCATACCGGATGTTGGAACCTGTTTTCTGGTGGAAGTTGTCATTTGCCTAAATGAGACTTTACATTACAATAAGATATCGAATGAAAAGAGACACATTAACAAATAGATTTGTAAGGTATTCCTTGAAAGGAGACGAAAACGAGATACTTTAATAAAGACTAATATTTGGTTGTCGTGTGAACTCGAGTTAATTTCATTGCGGCTGGTTCAGCTAATTCAATGGAATTAGCAATACCACTGTTGTGTTCTAGTTGTCGTTCTTAAATATTTTGAATTATTTCGGTTCGTATCGTTTCGCGGTTTATAAAAAGATTGCGTTATTAATTTTCCTTGCAGGGCGGAGTCTGTGATCGAAGGAAATCTTTCACGTTCATAGAAGCCTGATGAGGGAGTCGAAGTGCGGCTTCTTGATGTCACGGAAGACAGAAGACTTACCAGGTCCTGCCGTCGTATTAATTATCTTCATTGGAAGATTCTCTCTCTCTCTCTCTCTCTCTCTCTCTCTCTCTCTCTCTCTCTCTCTCTCTCTCTCTCTCTCTATATATATATATATATATATATATATATATATATATATATATATATATATATATATATATATATATATATACACTGTATATATATATATATATATATATATATATATATACATATATATATATATATATATATATATATATATATATATATATATATATATATATATATATATATATATATATATATGTATATATCTTCAAAATTAAGCGTTTTCTTTAAAGTGGATGAGCCTCAAGAAGGAACAAAATAGTGACTGGTGAAGCATGAAATAGCTGCTGTGCAGAAAACTAAACACAGAGGCTGCTCCATACACCTAAACTCACACTCCTTGGATAATATGGCCCTTGTGCTTGATTTATGTACAGTATAGAGAAATGCAGATGCTTAACAACAAATACACAAAAAAAAAAAAGGCCAGAGAGAGAGAGAGAGAGAGAGAGAGAGAGAGAGAGAGAGAGAGAGAGAGAGAGAGAGAGAGAGAGAGCAATAACAAGAAGCAGTTTATCAATTTATCAGGAAAATCCTTGAACAAATTCTCTTTGTGAAATGTTAATGTCCTTCTCTGAATCTCTTTTTTCAGAATATCATGTCTCTTAAGAGTACGGGTAATCCAGTACATGCATGCGTATTTTTTATTTGTCGGGAGAACTAATTTGTTCGAATGGCCATAACGTTACGCTGAAAACCAGCACCAAATCTTCATCAGTGTGTTTTACGTTCAGATTCAGTGTCATACACATACATCCCAATCCCTGGAGTAGTTCCTAAAATACTTAGACAATCCTTTGGATCTTAGAAATCTCAGCAAAATGAGATGACGCTTTATTCACAGTGTTCTTAATACTTGACCCTACGTGCACATATATGTGAATGAGATTTTGAAAATTACATGCATGCACCAGACATTTTCTTTGTTGCCCGTAGCGTGTCTCTGCCCATGTGTTAATTCGTCATTGTTGAAACAAATAGCGAACTGCAAATTTTGAACCAGTTTTTAATAGTCTGTATAGTATATGTATCGGTCCGTAAGCAAGTCAAGTGAGGGAGAAGCTGTATAATTTGTGGATATTCCGTAATGATTGACATGTATGCATACACGAAAATATAAAAACACATAAAAAAAAGCCTAATTATAAGTCTGTAAATGCTGCTCTGTAATAATGAGCAGTCATTCTGTGATTATTTTTACAAACCTGCAAGAAATAATGATAATATGCAACTACGTGGATGTGATTGGGTCTGTGAATTGGAAATTGGCAGAAGAAATGTGAAAAATATGTAAGATAAGAATATTTTACCCCCTCTCGCTAACTGTCGCTGTGGCTGATAATCATGAAAGCAATTTTTTTCCTTTTGCTATGCGCTTAGCTATACTAATACACAGATGGCTTTTCTAATATCAAGAATGATGACAATATTTAGATACCTTACATTGCTTACAAAAAATTTTAGAATGTTTGACTCCCTGGAGAAACTCCAAAACTATCATATTCCTTTTCTGGGCTAGCTGTGTTTAATGCTGAGTAAGGCTTTAGTCGCGAAGAAAACTAGTTTTTCAAGGTTGTATGATTGTTTTCTTGCTGTTGTGGCATATTTTGCGTACCTTTCAACATTACCGTATTGCAAGCAAATTTCAATATATTGCAATTTTGGATTCATATTCGTAATCAGAGGCCCACTACTTTCCATTATATCAAATTTGAAGGAAAATTTAACATATTTTTGACACTAGTAAACAAGGTAGACCTGGAAAGTGTCCAGTTATGCTTGCTCTTGATGGTCTGCAATGTTATTTGGTTTTTGAAAAGGAATATGAGTTCGGCACAACAAACATGATTGAAGTCTAGTTTTGATGGATTTCATCCATTTGACAGTCAACACCTAAGTGGTGGACAGAAGAATATCTAGGCTACACTTTCTGAAAATTAAGCAAAATTTTACTCATGAGTCAATTCAGAAAGCTGCTGCTACCTTTACCAAGTCCTTGTAATTTCTTGTTTGACAAAGATTATGCAGTACCTGATCTCAATGTGATGAAAAATACAACTTTTCAGTTCGTTAGTTATTTGCTTCTTTTTAGACTGCCAGGCGTTGTTGTTTAAAAACAGCATGCTGTCAGCAAATGTAATGTGTTAATTTTTTCTTTTATCGGAGTAATATTTCTGGCAATTGTATGCTTGTTACATTGGATAATTCTTGACACCCAGTCAAGGAAATTCTGAAGACTCAAAAATATATCGATACAATTTTTATATCACTGTAGTATTCGCAGTATAGTCATGATATTTGCAAACCCCAACCCCGTCTTCCCTTTCACCCCACCCCGGCAACTGGCTTAATTTTTGATCTCGGGAATTACTCTGTCCATTGTGATACTGAGGAGCCGTTAAGATACACCACACCTAAGTCTCTCACCCAAGTATTCTCATTTCCATTTATTCTAAAACAATCTTGGATTACATTACAAAAACCGTTAATCTCTCAGCGTAATGCCTATATCATGCATCCCCAACGTCCTCCACATTGTCCCTGTATCGATTGTACTATAAGCTTTTTCTAGGCCTATGTATGTCTTATGCACCTTTTCCCTTTACTGTCAATCTTCTAGCCAAAATCTTTTATATAAAGCATTTGATCCACACACACACTCTTCTTTGTCTGAGCCCACACTGTTTCCATTATTATTTCTCATTCAAAATCCTACTACTGTTTTCACTTTACCTGTCATTGTGAGTGATGTTATGGACCATAGTTCTTACAGTTTAAAAAAATTTAAAACATTGTTGCAAAAAATTTAAAGGTAATATATTATATATATGCATATATGTATATAATATATATATATATATATATATGTGTGTGTGTGTGTGTGTGTGTGTGTGTGTGTGTGTGTGTGTGTATGTGTTTTACTGTCTCAACATCTGAGTTTAGTTGTCTTTCCTTATATCTTTTGTTTAACAATCTCTGTTTGTAAAGAAGACTAGAGCAAGCAAAATAACTTGATGGCTATAGACAGCACTTACACGGAAACTGAGGGAAGCATCGCTTGGCATATGCGGCTGGATTTATTAGAGTTTAATTATTTTGAATAATTTTTAAGGTTCAACTTCGACGCGGCTGCCCTTGAATATGGTAGCATAAGTAGTACTACAAGAACCTTATAACAGCTGTTTTGTGTCGTCTTTCCTTATTTGTTTTTTGTAATTAATTCTAAGTCGTTATTCTAGTACTTTATAAAAAGTCTCTCTCTCTCTCTCTCTCTCTCTCTCTCTCTCTCTCTCTCTCTCTCTCTCTCTCTCTATATATATATATATATATATATATATATATATATATATATATATATATATATATATATATATATATATATATATATATATGTATATCTATATTGTTTTGGTTATTAATTTTATGTGGAAAAACAATATTGTGTCCTAGAGCTCTTTATGCGTTCTCATCTGTCATAATTAGTATATTAAATGCATGCTCAATAGAAATTAGCACACGCCAGAACGAAGGTGGAATTGAAAAGAATATATTCACAAAAAAACTGCAGTTTTAAGTTTAAAATGGATAATTAACCTAAAACTGTGAGAAATTTTTCAGGGCGCAAGTCATCTCTTCTGAAAGTCAGAAATGTAGCATGGTCTTACCAATGACTTCCATAACCTCTGTCTCGAAACGCACGCTAGGAAAGAATTATTCGGTTCTTAAACAGTTGCTTGGTTAGCCACAGGTATTTCTAATATCACTCTGAAATTATCATCATAATTACCACCCCGTTTTTTTTAATGTTTATGTTACACCGTTTGTGTACAACGCACCCGTGCCACAATAACTCCTATTGAAACTAAAATTGCATTCGATACAGAGACAGTAGGAACATAATTATTATTTCAGCACTTAATTCTGACATTGCCACCCAAACCGTTTTTGTTGTAGTGGGTGGCCTTCTCAGGAAATGACGTATAAAACCTTTAATCTCGCGTATTGGTTGAGTGCTTCTTCTTCGCGAAAATCGTTACTCTCTCCGCTATCTGGGTGGTCATCATCCCTTCGAAAACCAAGTCCTGTGCTCAAAGTCACTTTTCCACGGAATGAAAATAATTAACGAATGAGTTCTTAACTGGCAAGATCTATGAATGCAATAGTTATGACATGGCGTGTGGCCTTTGGATGATCATTCATGTAAAGTAAAAGTGCTTGAATGTAATAGGGTTATATTGAGAGAGAGAGAGAGAGAGAGAGAGAGAGAGAGAGAGAGAGAGAGAGAGAGAGAGAGAGAGAGACTGTTAATTAGAACTTGGGACTGACATTGTTTTAGATAAACTGGAAGGAAAGCTTTGGTGACTTGTACGGTATTATTTTCTCATCAGAAATATAAAGAGTAGTTGGGAAGTAGTTGTAATATCTTCATTTCTTTTGGACGTTCTTTTTGGTTTTGTAAGATGAAATTTAAACGCTCATTGACTGAAGTGGCTGACCTCATGAAATGAACAGACAGACAATTTTTTTGTTTCTCCCTAAGCTCATCATTCGCTTTGAAACCGGCTGCTTTATTCATTAGAGAGGTTTTATACTTGATGTAAATAATGACGTTCCCTACTGCCATGCCCATACCTGCCCATTTTCCCTCTTACGTTTGGGGTTTCGGCAAAACCCTTTGTGGGACATACAAAGGACCATTATCTGTTCTGAGGTAACATTTGTGAGTCACAGGACTTCCCCCTCTCTCTTTCTCTCCCCTCAACTCTCATCTTTGCAAGTGTGACCTCTTGTTACGTAGGACGCCTTCCCTTTCCTTCTCCTTCACACCTCATTACAGCATTTTGATTTTCTTTCTTCCTTTGGTCTCTTCGAATCTCCTCTGCTTCCGCCATTAGCGGTAACTTCGAACTGGGCTTCTCCTGACTTTGTCCGCCAACCGTAGCATTCTATTTTTGTAGCAACTTTTTCACCCAGCTTTTCTTTGATATTTTTCCTCCTCATAGCAATTACTTCCAGATAGGAAAGCGAATTTGGCGGATGTCAGTGAATTAAAGAAAAAGTTGGTGGAAATACGGAAAAGAAGTCTTCATGTTAAAATTGCTGGCTGTTCTATTTTGTTAAGGCAGATTAGGACACTTTTTTTGCCCTTCTGAAGTTCAGTTTTACTTGCTGTACTTTTTATTGCTGCCTTTGAGCATTAGTTAAACCGTTTTCATATCTGAAACAAACGTAATTTTTCCTTGTCTTCTAAAGTTAAGCAGTCTGTGCCTAATTCCAGCGCTAGCTAAACCACTTTTTTCTTTAAGAACTGGCCGTCTACCTTGCGCATTCAACCTTTTAACTACTTTCCGTTTAAAAATTAGTTAAGTTTCTTACATATTTCCTTCAAACATTGCTTATAACGGCAACTCGTCCTTACTTTGACAGTTATTTTAGTGCCTCAATACAACGTTTTATACATTTTCAAATGTTTTTAATGCAAATAGTTGTTAAATTTGAATCATATTCAAGTTCAAAATTAACCATTAAAAATGCCTATAACCAACTATCATTTATACTCCAAATATTAGATAATTTGTTTAGTGTGCAATTTACGCTTTATTTTTTCAACCTCCATATTTCATTCAAACAGCAGCTGGAACATTATTGTTATCATTGCAGTTATCATTTTGAGTATACTCTAGAGTTGGAACTTCCAAAGTCAACGATTCAGTGGTATGGTGGCGAAGATCACCCCATTACTAAATCTCTGTTAAGGGATTCTGCAACCACTGATGTATCCCCAGGAGATGTGATCAATACAAAGAATAAAATCGTCTATATAAACACCAGGTCAAACCACATGTTTAGGGTTTATGTACTGTCATTTATTTACAATATAAATAATAGTACTCCAAGCTGCAAACTAGAAAGCAGATGATTATTTTCAGCATAGGCATTCTAGACGGTTAGCTAACAGCCTTTCAAACACTTTAGCTAATAAGAGAGATACAGAAATTGGGCGGTAATCAGTAGAAATGAGCTACCAGCCCCACATTTACAAAAAAGACAAATGTCCATTCTGTAACATGTGCAAAAACACCTGTTTTTAGCTAACTTATAAGGAAAAGCAGGTAGCTTTCGAACTAGTAGCGAAGGGTCTTCACAAAAAAAAAAAAAAAATCTAAGTACAAACTTAGTCCACACCTCCATAAGCATCAAGGACAGGTAAAATATTTCGTTGTTCATGACACTAAAAATATTTCAGCATGATGAAATAGGTCATGAGGTAGAATGAGTTTCTCCTTACACTGGTGTATCAAAGACATCAGCTAAGAGAGTTTGCATTTTCCGTTGAACGGTGACTGATACAGCCATCTGGTTTAGGCAAAGGAAGCACTGTTAAGTTTACACCAAAAAGTAGCCTACCAGTTTACATTTATGTCCCTAAAAAGTAGCCTATGCCAAGGTGATTAGTGGGGATTTCAAATCTATTTCTTTTTCAAA
The DNA here is from genome assembly GCF_040412425.1 of Macrobrachium rosenbergii. Lineage (NCBI taxonomy): Eukaryota > Metazoa > Arthropoda > Malacostraca > Decapoda > Palaemonidae > Macrobrachium > Macrobrachium rosenbergii. The sequence continues at coordinate 57,786,728 of NC_089763.1, forward strand.
ACACCAAAAATTTATTCCTCAACGATAACTATTTGATAACCTTCATAATTTTCAATTCTTCTGATTGGAATTATTTGATAACAGCTTACCTTCGTTTTAAAGTTGTCCTTTCCTAGCCGTTCAGAAATATATCTCTGTTATCTTCTTCAGGACCTTTATAGTCTAAGCAAAATTTCCCAAGGTGAGGTATTGGGACTGTGGACAGTAGAATTAGCTGTGAAACTAGACCCAAAGAACATTTCTATTGACTAGAAAAAAAGAGAGTATGAAAGTTTTATAATGTTTAGATTTATTTTCTCTTTGACTTTGTCGGAGGATTACCATCAAACATGACAAGCAATAATATGGAATATTGGGAATGATTGATATGCGTACTGGTAATGACCAGATAGGAGTTGAGGAAAGGATCAGGCAAACAAAGGTTAACAGAAAGAGGTTCAGCAGAAAATGAGACATAAGTCTTTAGCATTTGGTTCATAAGCTGAGCAAAACAAGATTCTGCCCATCTAGATACTGAGTACCTAAGCAATAGGAACCTTAAAAAAAGAATCCAAAAGCAATTATTGCCTCTTGGCCTAACTGGCATGCTCATGAGTTTATGCAAAGCATTAGGTGTGGGGACTAGTCCAGGTAAAGTGCAGGTTAAAAAAAGTTTAGAACATTTGTTGCAGGTCGTGGAAATCAGGAATATGTCCCGGTATTATTGAAACTGAATCACCGTATGTAGCATATATTGAACAATGCAACATTATAGGTAATTAGAAATATGATTAATAAGTTAGGTATTGCAGAAAAATATTAGCCAGTTTTATTAGAGATAAATTAAAATAGTATTGAATTTTTTTTACCCATTTAATATTGTAGGAGAAAATTATTGAACGCAGTTCTGGCTAGGTGGCCCTTAACCGAGGGTAGCTTCTGGGAAAAGCAAGACAGTGCTACTGCCATATTAAGAGTACAAATGCCGAATTCTTGATGAATCAGCTGTGTAGACACTTCCACTGCACAGCTACTTCATGACTAAATCATCTCCATACACACTCATCCATTTCTACATGTCTACATTTCTCACCAGTTCAATCATTCTTGTACCTCACGTACTATGCAAATACCTAGTTTCAGTCGTATTTCTCTCTTTCATATTAAATATCCTCACTTCACTGCCATAATGAAGAGTTGGCTGGACAGTTCATTCATTTATTCCAATACCTAGTTTCCCCATTATCCTTCGCACACATCCTGCTAAGTTCCTTGCTTTCATTTTTCTGTGAATCTTCTCACATCAGACCATCAGCCAGTACATTTATTCCCAGATACGTGTATAAATCAGTCACTTCCACTGTTCCACCATCTACATTGCCATTCATTAAACTATCTTCCTGGTTTCCATTTACCATCATAACCTGACTCTAGCTCACATATATTCTCAACTTGCTCCTCTCGAAAGCTCTTTCAAATTCTTTAACTATTATGTGCAGTCTCTCTTCACTATCTTCAATCCGTACTGTGTCATTCGCGAGCATCATTCATTTAACAATCTAATCACAGCCCATTCTCTTATTCCACAATCTGCACCATCACTCGAAAAGACCATTAAACGGCCTCAGAAACATAACACCATCTCTCTTTTATTAACGAATCTTTATTCCTGTCACCCATTCCTTACGACATTTCCATCTTCCAATCATACCTTTCACCCTTTGGTCAGTCACTCAGTCATACTTTCACCACCCTACTATCTTACCCCATTTGTTATTCCACCAACTACCTGTGCTTTGCCATGTCTCAAGCTCATAAATGACCTCCTTACGTCCTCAGCAGTTACTTCCACAAGCATCTTCAACTTCACTCACACATTATATATATATATATATATATATATATATATATATATATATATATATATATATATATATATATATATATATATATATATATATATATATATATATATATATATATGTCACGTTATGATGGTTTTGCAGGAACTGCTGGTTCCCTGCCTCGTTCCCTTTTGTGGATTGCTGCCTCCTTACCTTCAAGTTTTTTAGTTTTGATGCTTTCGTGGTGAGCTGCCGGTTTTCTGTCGTCAGTCGGGTCTGGTAGGGCAGCAAAAGTAGCGGCAGTGGCAGCAGCAGCAGGCAGTTTTTTGGAGTCGACGTTGGTCGAGTTTTTGAGCAGCAAATTGGAGCACGCCTACGAAGTGGAGCACGTCGTAGAGGTGGAGTGTGACCATGAGTAGTCGTGTGTCCACGAGCTGCTCATCCTTGATGACAGCGTGAGGCTGTCCTGACGTCTCCATCGGGGTTTTCTGGTTTGTGGGTTTTTGTCCCTGTCGTGCAGCTGAGGGCTGTCTTGGTGCCCCGATGGAGGACGTATGTTTGTTTTTTTTTCTGCCTGCTGTTGTTTATTTTTGCCTTTTTTTTTAAAGCTACTTTTTAATCGTTTATTTAACTTGCTTTTGTTTAGTGCTGCCTTTTGGCTTATTTTTGTATTTATGGTTTTTATCTTTTACCAGACCTGACTCACTTGTAAATATTGTGAATAAATTAATTTTAAGCTCATTTTATTGTTTTTTGTTGTTTTCCCCTCCTTTGTTTGTTGCATCTACCGTCAGTCATGACAGCCCCGTCCTGAGTATGTTAAAGAACCTGCATAACGACCCACCCGGTCGTTATATATATATATATATATATATATATATATATATATATATATATATATATATATATATATATATATATATATATATATATATATATATATATTTACACTATATTGTAAAGGATATCCACTTCCTGGATTGTTCTAGCCTGTGATTGTTTGAGTATGGAAGTGTGAGCAAATGACACCATCCTCATATGAAAAACTAAATATTTTACAGTTAGATTAATAATTAGTAACAAATGATAAAATAAGTATGAATATAAAAAATAATATAGCTGATGACAATGCTAAATGCTAATGTCAGAGTTACAGATGCCACAATTTGAATGAATAACTCAAACAGACGATTTTCACATAATAAATGAGATTAGACACAATACAGTGGTATCTGTAAATCAAATAACTCTTTTCAAGGGCTTCACATAAAAGAGTTCACAAAAACCGAAAAGCCATAAACACAAGTTAACACAATATGACAGATTTACACAACATACAATTATATAAATGTAATTACTGTGTATCAGTTACAAATAGTTAATAACCACGATGAACAGCAACCTTTAGAACCTGTAGTTATAGCATTATACTATTACATCTTGATACAGAAGACTTTACATGTGCTTGTGTGACGTCATCCAGTGCACAGACACCCTCCTTGCATATAAAAGGAACTATCCTCCTTGCTTATAGAA